>NC_081379.1:29170112-29481779 GCF_030684315.1 Stegostoma tigrinum
TTATTCTGAAAATAGTATCAGGCTGTCTTTAAATTCACGTTATCCGTAATACATAGAAAAGCTCCATGCTGTAAGGCCATCTATTTCAGGCTCAAACAAATATTTAAAAATATTGTAAGCACTCGAAAGACAATGTTAAATCAACATATACAATTGCTGTGAATACTTAGCTCTGTTATAATGAGCCGCTTTCGGAAATTAAAACAAGGCCTTTCAAGCTCTGATCATCCTTTCTTACTTCTTTAATGAACTTACTCATAATGCAACGCTTAATATGCGAGCATTTCTTGATTTATTTGGCAGTATGGATGGACTAGTCAATATCTTGTACATATATTAACGACAAAACCACCTCCAAGCATCAAGTTGTCAATTAAGCCTGTTTCAAAGATAAAGTAGAGCATCTTGAATGTCAATCCCATTTAAAGCACACCAGTTCATATCCTAACCAGAACTGGCAAACTTAGCATCCGCTAAATGCTTGAACCAAAGTACTTTTGCACTGTTACAGAAGTAATTACCAATTCAAGCAGGTCTCACCCATCACTATCATTCGAAAGAAGACAGAGTTGTTATTTTGACCGTTACTTTAGAAGAATTCACATTTTGGCTAAGGACAATATAATTGCAATCTTATCATTTTTCAATGCAGTTTCTGTAACACCAAGTATTGAGTAAATTCACCTTAATCTGCATTACATCTTTTGATCATATCGTAGCCTACTGTGTGAGATCATTCGGACTGAGTAACCAAGTGCATATAGTTAAACAGTAGAAAATAGACTGATGCTTTCAGGGATCATGCACCCAAAAAAGTATCTTCTGTGGATTTAGCCAAGTTGGTGTCTCCCCAAAAGACAACATAAAAGCAAAGCAGCCCTACCATACCATAATGACCTCTTTTTAGTTACAGGTTGGCTGCTCAATAACCTATTTCAAACACTAGCAAATTAATTTTCCTGACTCAATATAGCTTGGCTGTTTGGCTAATAGCAGTATGTTCATTTTCTCTGACAGACTTTCCCCTTTGAAGGCACTTTGGCAGGATGAACCACACAGGAATATAGAGTGGCCGTGTACATAGTTAACTGCAAACTGCTACAAAGCTATTGCAGAATTTTGTCCACTGCAGTAACAGATTATTCTGACAGTATCCAGGATCTCAGCAGGTCCTGCAAATCGCTGAAAACAATGGAAGAAAAAAAAATCAAAAGAAATTTGTCTTGTATAACTCCTTTCACCAACTGAAGGTATCTGAAAGTCCTCCACAACCAATTATCTACTTATGGGCAGGAGACAGTTGTAATGTGGGTAACTAAAAAGTGGCTAATCTGCACAGCAAATTTCCTCAAACAACAAGACAAACTAGCTGATAATAATCTGGTGTTATTGATCAAAGGATAAATGTTATTCACAACCACTGAAAGTATCCACAAGCGTCATGCAATCATCTACGTCCGCCAGTGTGTGGGGCAGGGCCTTGGTTTAATATTGCTTGTTTAACATGGCAAGTACACACATTAACTAAGTGAGGACAAGATCAGGATTGTCCCTTACAATTGTGCTGCGTTAACAAAGATCACTGTAGTGTTACAAATCTGTAGCAAAAATGGAGTTCTTGAGCCACATGGAAAAGATCTCACACAATTTGGGATTCCCATGTTACAGTTTTCCAGTATGCTTTACCAGTTTAAAGAGAGAAACTGAGTTTTCAAAAATGTATGGAGTTCATGAAATAGCGAAGAAAGGAGTAATAGCTTTTTATTCTTTGCATTACAGTATCACTAAGAACATAAAGGCTTGTTTACATACCAAAACTCCTTGATTCTCCGACCAGATAACAATACGTACTCACTTATAATCAAAAGCCCATACAAAAGCAAAGTAGACCTACTGAACACGTTACTCAAAAGGTGTTGAGACAAGGAATTACAAAAAGACTTGCAATTGATTGCATGATTTAGACTGCCCAGCTCTCCAGCTTAATGTAGCTGGTAAGGAAACATTTCATACTGTTTTACCAAGTATGAAGTGCATGATAATTTTGGCACAAGTTTAAGACATTTTCAATTACAACCACTCAATTATGATATAACTACTGGCATAAATCAATTTAGTTAGAAAGAAACATTACTTTTGAAGTTGAAGCAGGTATTAGTTTGTAGCATAATCTTGCCTTAACTGTATTATCAAGATTATCACTGGTATACGCTAAAATGTTACAATCCTTCAGGAGTGTTGTTCGGATTCCAGTTGAAGGACAATAATGAGCAGTAATATTTAATACTATGCCATTTGAAATGTTTTGTTTTTGCAGCAGTGCAAGTATGGATCCTGTTATCCCAAACTCAGAGCGTTTTCTGCAAAAAACAGAGTTGTGCTACAGGAAGAGGAAATAATGATGCTGGCCATTAAAAAGTAAAAATTACTAAGTATCGTTAACCATTAAAGCTTGTTGCTTGCATCTGACATTTCTTAGAGTACAAAACTACCACTAAAAAGGTCCAGTGACAATACTACTTCAGAAAATTTTATTATCACTGTGCACCATTAGCTTAAAATCTCAATGTAACTCAACCATGCGTAAAGATCTGTAATTCCAAAATGCACAGTCAGCATTATGTTTCAACATTTTCATCAATGTTAGGATTACTTAAAAACGCATACTTACTGTCATTTCACAACAGGTATTTTGATAAATATTCTACACCGGAAACCAAAACAAAAACAGTAAAGCTATTGCTAATAGAGCAAGGAGATTTAAAGCAGAATTCAGAAAGTTCAAATACTTTCATTATGCATTTTCATTTAAAAAAACCAATGCCTAGCTAGCCTCTGCTTGAATTAAATCCAATACATTATGTCTTCAATGCAAACATTTTTTCAGTTACATGACAAGATAAAAATCTTCAAAAGTCATAATCCTCGACGGAGTTCTCCACATATTAATAAAAACATGCAACTGAGATAAAATAGTTATAGCATTCTGTAAATCAAAAATGTGCAACCCGACGGCTAAATTCGGCTACTTCTCAATTTTACCCAGGCTGTGGAGCACTTCTTAACTGGTCTCTCCCATTAACTCACTGTGTACAGGCAATCACTTTTAAACAAAATCAATCATTCACCTTTCAAAAACTTGCAGGCACAATTATCTGACTTTTCAACAGAGCTTCTAAAATTAATGATATCCTCCAGGAAACAGATTTTCTCTTTATGCTCCAGATGGGTTAGTAAATTATGTTGCTCCCCTGGCTCACCCAACCACCCAGGTCTTGATGATACTGTTCCTATAACAATACAGCACTGATTAAATTGGCACACTTAAAACTTCGATGTTGCGGGCTCCAGCTTGCCTGAAAGCTTACTGTGTACCAGAGTCGTTTCTTATTACTGAAATTTTGGGCAGGAAGAATCAATGTAGAGGTAAAATGGTAAAGGAAGAATCACCAGAGCCCCAGTGCTGCTTTCTCATTAGAAAGATTGACCACTGGTTGTGGTTTAACCTGGTAGACGCCATGCCTCACATTGTGGTGGTGGTGGCGGTTGGTGGGTTGGGGGGGGGGGGGGTGCGCGGAGACACTGAGGAGGAAAAATCCTCATGTTATATTCTGGGGCACAGGGTTAAGTCATAAGGCAGAGGATAAGTAAAGAGAAAGCACAAGAATAAGTGTGCGGTGAGAAGACAGATTGAGGAGGAGAACAAGCTTAGGAGAACTGGGAGAAGAGTGCACAGGTATGGTGGTTGTAGGGAGGCCTGAAGATGAAGACTGTCCTTGTGGCAAGTGCAGGGTGATGCGTTACAGAAGAACACAGGAAGTTGCAAGAAGGGCCTGCATGGAAAAGTACACAAAAGAAGACCACAAAACAAATTGTGGGATGGAGAGAGAGGAGAGCAGGAGGAAAAAAATATAAAGTAAAATGGAAAAAGCAAAAAAAGAGGTAGATGGCACGATCAAAGATTTTGGAAAATACACTGCGGATTGGAAATTGGATGCAGCTTTTAATTGTGAGCCTGTGAGAATTCAAAGTAATTCTTCAAACACATCCCATTTTCCTCTTGGACTAAGATGTATCATACTACTCCAAAAGATTACATATTCTTATAGTTAAGAAGAATCAAAACTTAGCATGCATTTGTATCTTGATCACTACAAAAGTGACAGATTCACCATATTCCAGCATGCTCTCAGGCATGTATACCCTTTAGAATATAGCTATTCCTGTGAAAACCTCAACTGGTTTATTATTTGCACTTATTTTCCAGCAGACAAAACAAGTTCATTACAAGATACAAAAATTCAAATCCATCTAATTATTTAAAAATTCTTTGAATACTTACGTTAACAACTGTTTCCTTAAATTTGATGTGCAATCTGTAGTTAGACAAAGCAATAACTGCATCCTCAGCACGTCCTATGTATTCTGTACTTTCCCCATGAAGCTCAGGAAAAGGAACCTACAATGCAAGGTAATAGGGAATCAGTTATTATTCAGCATTAGCTATGAATAAACAAAATTCTACAAACTAATACTGCATCTACTTGTCTAGAAATTCAGTGCCATAATCTTGGCTCAGCCATCAAACACACGGCTGGCACACTGGTGCAGAGCAGATGGGAATGTAAAAGTAACTTGCTTTTGTTGTGTCGAGCCCTTGAACTTCTGACAGACAATGATCCTAAAATCTTGATAAAATGCTAACCTTCAAAAGATTTCACGAGTACTCAGACTTCAGGAATTCGGTGTAACAAAAGCAGCATTCTTGATGCATGTATGTGTGTGCATGGAAGGGAAGTTAGTATGAGGAGATCCTTGTTCTATGAGGAGATCCTGTTAAAAACTCTAGCCGGTTGGTCTTGTTTTGTCAGCCGTGGTTAACTGGGAGCACTCACAGAAGATTGTGGATCAAATTCCACTTGATACTTGAACACATAATCAAGGCCAATGCTACAGTACAGCATTGAAACAGTGTTGTACTTTTCAAAAGAAAAGTTAAAATGAAGATCCCATCTGGGGTGTAAAAGGTCCCATTGCAATGTTTTGACAATCATTTGGGTAGTTCTCAGTACAGTCTTCTCTAATTTTCATCCCTCAACAAGTACCACAAAACTTTGTCATCATAATGCTGCTGTTTTGTGGGATCTTGCTTTCGCAATTTGGTTGCCACATTCCAACAGCAACTGCAATTCAGAAGCACTTAATTAGGGACATCTTGGAGGTCCTAACCCTAATGAATGGTGCTGTGCAAATGCAAAGCTTCTTATCAGTATCAAGAGGAGATCAAGCACCAGACAAAGATCAGTCTAGAATTGGAGAAGTATTGATCTTCATGTCATTTTGGAGCACATGATTTGAACATTTGATGCTGATAAATGGACGTTATTGAAGCAGAGCATCACTTACCATGGAAAGTATCAGAATACCTCATTTGTAAATGGAAAACTGGCTGAAAGTCTACAGTACTTCCAATTAAATCCGCATTTTTCTTCTATACCTGGAGGTTTTCTTCTTCTCTAATTAGCTGTTTTCTAGGAAAGATCTGATTGGCTTGGATACACTCCAAACTATGTTGTCCTTCTTCATCCTGAAAGGAGAAAGAATTTCCTTTTTAGTCAAAGAAGGCAGATGCATGTTTACCCTGTCAATTTATAATGGCCCCTCCTTCAGCCTTAGAGATATAAAGATGACCTATTGTGTACAGCTTTATTCATTATTCAAACAGATACATCCTCGTGACACCAGGTTTTTCGGAACACAAGATTAAGGGTGTACACATTCAGGCAAACTCTTAAAAGCAAAATACTGCAGACGCTGAAAATCTGAAATTCAAACAAGTGCTGGCGAAATTTATATCCAGCAGTATCTGTGGAGAGAGAGAGAGAGGAAGAGAGTGTTAACATTTCAAGTTCAGTCTGACTCTATTCATGTTAACACTCCCATCTCTTGATAGATGCTACCAGGCCTGCTGAGTTTCTCCACTACCTTCTGTTTTTACTTCTGGCAATCTGTTGTTTATGATGCATGTCAATTTTCACAATGACTGTTTCCCAAGATGCTTTGCCTCAAAATACTAAATTGATATTTTAGCTGCTGCATTACTGTAATGATACACTGAAGCATCGCCAATCCATAATTCTTAGGATTAGGTCCTTTCTGGATTTCAGAATTTTCTAGATTATAGAATGATGTTAGAATAACCAATTAAAAGCAAAATGTGGGCGTATATATTATACATATTGGTTTGAAACTCAAAACAATGATAAAACATTACAAAACAGTAATACAGACTTTCATGTTTCCATTTCCATTATAACGTATTAAAATAATGTACGGTAAGGAACAGATCAGTCTACTCAAAACAATGTTTGGACAATTAATTTTTCCAAACAACAGATTTCTAAAATGATGAAACTACAACATTATTTTATTACTTTCTGCTTAACATGACTGAAATTGTCATTCGAATGATATTAACAAAGACGTGATAATGTATAACTAGTTGACTAAAAAGAGTACCAACATCATTTATGACACCAAGTGCAGACTAGCCAATCATTAGCTTTTTCCAAATTCTTTCTGGTTGGTAGGTGCTACTGGAGTGCTCCCCTTCTCGTAAACTGCCTTCTTTCACCAAATATTCTTCCTGCTAAGCAGAACTAGAAGCTCATCTTCAGGTGAAAGCAAGTACAAACTCATTCATGCTCTATTCTCTGATTCTTTTTCAGGCAAGTTTTTAAAAATAAAATCAATACAACATCAGCTGTCTCAGAAGGGCGAGTCTAAACACACTAAATGACACAAGTAATAGGCCAAAATGCCGTAGGGCCTTCAATTTTTAGATAGGCACCTCACTCTGTGGAAAATGTCAGTGACCAGTGAATGCGACAGTGGCAGCCTCATTAGGCAATCTCTATATATTTAAAGGCTATTTAACTTCTTAGAACTTGAAGGATGTGTGTGTAATGGTTCACTAAAATGCTTTGTATCCAAGAAAAGGGCCTGAATCTGCATATCATTAAAACTAAATTTTCTTTGTTTTAGGAAAGAAAATTTGTTTTTACACAAGGTGAATACAGATGAATCATGCCTAAAGTTATCTGAACTACTTATTCTATCCTGTCTGGCCTCTTACTAGAGTTGCAATTAAGATACTCTATCACTATGAATAAGCTTAGAACAAATTCAACTGCACAAAGTATTTTTCTTCAAATAAAGACTGAGATGTGTTAATCAACTAGCTAAATCTGGATTGTAAAGCAGAAATAGGAGCAGAGGAGAACTGGCATTTTGTTACAAAACTATATGTTAATCTAAGCTAAAAAAATGATGCTTTACTCTTTCACAAACCTTTAAACGCTTTGTGAAATTATTTACCACTGATGTTAAAAAAGGCCACTGGAGCTGGCATTTAGTTAGCTAATCGCACTTACTATGTGGCTTAACTTAAAATGAAAATCTATTCAACATAGATAGAAGGTTTCCCATCATATATTGCAATATATCACCTTTAACATAGTAAGACTCCCCAAGGAACTTCACAGGAGTGCTGTAAAACAAAACTGTTACTGACCCACAAAGACATGATTGTGGACAATGGCCAAAAGTTTGATTAAAAGAGATAGATGCAGAGGAGGAATGTTTAGGGAAGGAATTTTAAAGCTTTGGGTACAGGCAGATAAAGGCATGGTGATCAACTGTGGAGCAATTAAACTTGAGAGTTCCAGAAAGAGAGGAGCATAAATGTGTGGAAGGGTTTGGAGATGCAAGGAGATTGCAGAAATAGAAAAGAATAAATCCATGGTTTGGAAAATATATTTTAAAATCAAGGCACTGCTTAACATGGTGCCAAAGTAGGACAGTAGGCACACGGGTGTTAGTTTAGCATGATGGCATCAAGGATATTGGAGACAGAATTTTGACTTCAGGTTTATAGAAGGTGGAATGTGGTTGCCAGCAATATATTGGAACCATGAAATCTTGGGGTAAACGAAGGCATAACAAAGTTTTTGGTATTCTAAAGAACTCAAAACTGGTCTTGAAATGTTAACTACTTATTTCTGCACAGATGCAGCCAAGCTTGCTGAGTTTCTTCAGCACTTCGTTTTCATTTACAAATGAAGCTTTTAGCAGCAGATGACCTGATGCAGGGCTGCAAGTGATTGTTCAAAAGTCGAAACAGATGGCCCTGGTGATCACATGAAAAAATAGATGGAAGTTCACCCTGGGGTCAAATACGACACCGATTTACAAACATTCTGCTTTAATTCAGGCAGGGATTAGGATGCCAGGGTGAGGGATAGAGTCAGTAGTTAGGGAATGTTTGGAGCAGAGGTGTAGACAATGGCTTTAATCTTACCAATATCTAATTGGAGGAATGTCTGCTCATTTAATACTGGATGCTGAATATGCAATCTGGTAATTTAGCAACAATGGAAGAACCAAGAATGGTGGTGATGTCGATAAAGCACTGGTTATCATTAGTATACAAGAGCTCTTGGGTGATGCAGCTAAGGGTTGAACTGGACACTTCCATAAATGATATGAATATCTAGATCACACCCTCTAAATCTTCTCAAATTAGTTTGACCTCCTTCAACTAGAGATCTAACCAAAAAAAAATTGGAAGGAATTTCCTTCCTTTCACTTTTACTCAGTCACCAGATGATAGGAACATCTGCAATTATACAAAATGAGATTCAAGTGAGATTTTCCTTTTGCTAAACTTGACTGCACTAGGCAGTGACCTTGAATTGCTACTGGGATGCTGATATGAAGGCATCAAAAGCAGGTTTTTTAATTTCTTGTCTGCTGGACATTTCCAAGTTGAGGGATAAAGCTTTCACTGGCCACTGCAATATCAATTGTGGTGTCATCTGCAAATTTACTATCGTTGATATTAGATCAGATATTCTACATACAAACCTGGTGAACAAACTAGAAAGCAGATTACCATAATATTGGATCCCTGAAGGAAAGAGATAGAGTGGTTGGGTAAGGATGAGGAAATGAGGGGTGTAGAAATTCATGGAGGGTGAGTGGGGTGTAGAAATTCATGGAGGGTGATTGAATTTGCCTCAAACTTTACAGAGCTGAAGTCTAACTTTACAGAAATGAAGTCTGACCCTGACTTGTGGATGCTTATGACAGGAAAATATGAACTGGAGTGGAGGTGGTAATCTTGGAGATTTAAGGTAGTTGAAAGAAGGAGTTTTGCTTATGTCACCGATTATCTAAATTTACTAGGGTAAATCAACCTTGTGGTGTCTAATGGCTTGATAAATAATGAATGAGCACTTGCTGGGTCTCCATCTCTTGACTGTGCAACTCAGAAATAATTTTCTCTTAAATGTGTATCTTCTAAGTTGTAATTAATCCCTATTGATAATGCTATTTCTCAAGAGAGAAGCATAACATTTGGGCCTACATAAATAATTTCCTGATCCTGAAAACTAAATTAACATTTCTTGGTTAAACAAGAAGAGAGCATGTACTCTTAAGAATTTTACAAGTAAATGAGAATGATAGTTAATGTCCTTACATAAACAAGAGGAACTGCAGAATATGAATACAATACAAAAATGAATCTATGTCACAAAAGTAACATATGTTTACTTCCTAGGAAAAGAAAACTGAACACCTTCTGGAATGAAAATATTCATAAAATAGCTATCCATGATTAACATAACTCAGAAAAATCAAAGTGTCTTATAATTTCAATGACACTGCAACAAGCAAATGCCACCATATGATTTTTTTTCCCTTTTTTGCCAACTGCTCTTGTACCAGAGGAAACTGAAAGTGGAACTCTATTGGAACAGTGTGGCAACAGTGCTGAAAACACAAAAAAAAAACTTAAGGCTGACTCAAGGCTGGCCTTCTAATATGCTAACTCTTTCAGTCCATTCCATCAGAGCTTTGAACATGCCTAAATTATGTTTCTGCAATAAATTCTCTGGCAAGTAATTCAAGTTAACCTGTAAAATGATGAATGCAATTCAAATTTATTTTACAGTATAGATATTGGCGATCTGACCAAACATCCTCTCATTAAAATATTATGAACATACCTTATTTAAGCAGATCAACATTTTATTGTAGTTCATGAAGATTTCCTCAACTGTGTAGACTGCAGAGTTTGAGGTATTTTTTAAAGAATAAAACATTCCTCCAACTGAATTGTTAGCAGTGAAATTAATTCTTCTCCTCCTCTACACCTTCTCTAATGCTTATGCACCCTTTTGTCTGATAACCCTAACTCCATATTATTCCAGGTGGCAATTATACTATAGAGCCTTAAGCTACATTATGCTATACGAGTAGTTTGTTAGCTATTTAATTGTTTCATTTAATTGCCATGATCGTTATTTTATTGATAAAAATGCAAAGTACTAAGAATTTATGCCCAATTCTAGCAAAATATTAACCGATGCGATTCCCTACAGTCAAAGCAGATTTAGTTGCTGTATTTAATACAGCGTTAGCATTCTCCTTTATGGGCTAGGTTCCTGCCATGTATTGTTCACCATTCATAATTAACAATATTCTACATATGGACAGGAATGGTAACTCACCGAGCACATTGCAACACAAGTTGTATTTGCCAATAACAGGACTGCCATCAAGCAGATGGTCTGCTTAACACACAAAATAAGCAACGCTGTATCTGAGTTTCAGTGCAGTAATGATGTCAGGTTTGTAGTTTATACATCTCAAAGACCAGTGGATCATATCAAACAGCTTATCTCCTTGGTTGCCACAACCAGAAAGGTACCGATCGTGTGTTCACGACATTATTCAAAATTTGATGTCATTCTACAATCAGACAACATTTGCTAGGTGATCTTAAGTGTATCAAGCTTTACAAGGACAACCAATTTAAGGATTATCAATTGAGCTCAAGGTGCAGTGTACAGGTGCATTAGAAGCTAAACTGATTCGACACACAGGGCTATGTTCTTTGCAGACAAAATGAACGTGTGCACCTATTTCAACTCAATAAAACAGATGACACTCATTCCTTGATTCATTACTTAGAAAATGCCCTGATCAATGAAGAAGTTTCAGCTTGCCTAGTCTGTAATCTAAACCAGGCTTGGCAGTTAACAGTCAATCATTAATTTCTTAATGAAAATAATTTAAGGTATGTGGGCATTGCCAAATAGGCCAGCATTTATTATGCATCCTTTGTTGCCTTTGAGAAGGTGGAGGGAATCCCAGGATTTTGACCCATCAGTGCTGATGGGATAGCAATATATTCCCAAGTCAGGATAGTGAGTGACTTGGAAGGGAATGCGAGTTCTGCTGTTCCCATGTATCTACTGCTGTTATCTTTCTAGATGGACGTGATTGTGGTTTGGTAGGTGCTGAATAAGGAGCGTAGGTGAATTGGTTATTTTTTGCCGTGCATCTTGCTGCTACTAAGTACACAGTCATTGCAGCCAGTGGATGTTTGTGAATATTATACCAATCAGTGGGCTGTTTTGTCTTGGATGGCGTCAAGCTTCTTCAGCGTCATCAGAGCTGCACTCATATAGGTAGCAACTACTAGGTTCTCCAGGGCAAATACATCTACCCAGAGTCCACTTGTCAGCCAATCTGCACTTTCCTCTCAAACTGTATAAATGTTCATTTTCCCCTTTATTGATATTCATGTGAATTGTCTGGATGAGTACAAGATGAAAAGCTTTGACAAAATGTCTTGTTTCTGCAATACTCAAAGCCAGAGCAATACAGATAAGTTTTGCTATAACACGTGTTTCATTAATGTGAATTGCCTGTAATGTGACTGATGAACAGGGAACGCTGTTTGAATAATGCAAACTTTCTGCCATACAGGCATAGCAATTTCTATAGTAATTTCCCTAAAACATGATTTTCCAAAGAACGAGGTCACGCAAGAACGCAACTATCGTGTTATAAGGGACCAACCTGTATGGAAAGTATGGTTGGCTTATTTAAAAATCAAAGTTACTGATTTCAATCTTGTTAAAAGAAAAATGCCAAAGCAAACCCCAAAATGTTAAAACAGCTTTGTGAAAATGCAGGGTCACAAACAATGGTGTCATATAGCAGTGTGGCAGAGATGAGCATCATCATTAAAACTTAAGGAACTATTCATGAAATATAAAGCCCCTAAAGGACAAAGAGGAATGCAGGAAGAATTTACAGGGTATAAACTATTGCATTATAAAAATCTTACCATGTCAATTCTACAGTTCGATGTGATGTATTATTCTTCAGTATCACTTCTGTCTCACTGGAGATCAAATCTGAAAATTCACAGAAAAATAAAAGCAGAAACAAATTAGTACTGCATAACAGTCAACTTGCACAAGTGTAATGTCTGACAAGATGTAAGTTACAATTTAAAATAAACTAAATACAAGTTCATCCTTCTTGATTTTTTTGACAAATGCATTCTTTTTAGTCGCTTCAGTTTTTATTCCCATGTAGTCCTAATATCCTAGTCAAAAAGATTTACACATTTGAAAGTCAAACATTAATTGCCACTAGTTCTGAAGCAAGTTTTATTCATGCACTTACCTCAATTTACTTTTTCTGTCATCATCTGTTCATGGAATAGTGACTTGGGTTCACAAACCAATTGCAGCCATTGTTCAAGTCATCCCTATATCAGCATCACACAGAGAAAGACGACTGGTAATCTGATCTCATTAATCTGATTAATGAAATAAAAGCCAAATTTTGGTGATGCGCACATAATACACTTGTATCATAATCATGGAAATCAGAGGCAGGTAGGACACAGTAACAAATTAATTACTCTCCAGTTACAACATACAAGGCAGCTAAAGATAAATCTTTTAGTTATTGCCCGTGGTTTGTCAATCCTCTGATTCTATTAATCCACTGCACCAGTTCCTCTTTTACTGTTTTTTTTGTTATCTTGCATTTTGCCTTGGAAATTCTCCTTTCGCAATTTTTAAAAATTTCTGTCTGTTGATTCTTCTATTTGCCTTCTTTCTTGCTGTAAGTTACAGGTATCTATGTGCATCAGACACATTTTACACTAAATTTTAATCATCCCATGTTTAAAAGTTCAGGGTATAGTAATGGATTTGATGTGGGATGAAGTTTCATCCTATAGCTTGCAGTGATTGGAATGAGGTCAACCAGGTGGACCTCACAGAATGAGTTCCCTGACCAGGTTAAGCTGGTCCAAACATGGAGACCTGGGTGACAGATATAAACAGAAGGGCCAGGGGTTCTTTTCACTCCAGGAGCTGGCTGTGAGCTAGTTGGTCAGTGTCATGTACTATGCATGTGTAAACAAAGGGTGACTTAGTGATGGGATATTGGCCTTCTTGGAGTCATTTCATTGCCTAAAACATTTTCAGTATATGCATTACTTCACTTTCTGCAAATGAAAAAGCCTGGGATTGTTTGAGAACAAATGCAGTGGGCCTGAGAATGGAGATTGGATTGTAATGGGGTCTGGGATACAAAGCTAGAATGGGGAGAGGGTACAAAGGATTCCACAAAAAATACATTTTGTCCTGTTGGTATCTTGTTCTCAGGCCAGGAGTGTGGACTGCGATACAAGTCAGGGACAATCTGAGTTTAAGATGTCAAAGAGCTTTAGAATGGTCAAGCTGATGTTCTGATTGCTTCGCAGCTTCACTTTTTAAAAAAAAGACAGCTGCAACAAATCAGCTATTTCAATGGTTCTGAGGCAGTTCAGCAAAGTCCCAACTAGGTTTACAGTAGCACCCTAATATATATCTGATTTAGAAAAAGATAGAACTGAACTTATAAAATTATTTTACCAATTTCAAATATTCTATATACAACTTAATTACTTTGAAGGGTAGAAATGATTATGAAGGCATGAGATAGTGAAAGGAAAATTAAGCTAGGGAAGCAGAAATAATGGAGCAACTTCTAAAGCAAGTCCAATGGAGGTAAAAGTTGAAACATTTAGGACAGACCTTCTCTAAGATCAGCGGGATCAGTGGGTTCAGCAGATATGACACCCAACATTATATAAGATTTCCGAGCATGTCCCATCTAAGAGTACTGAGTACATCGTCTAATTACTGTTTGTTCAGCCTCAGTCCATTTATTAGTAAAGTAACAAAAGTCAGCAATAGCTTTGCACCAACATAAAAGCAAAATATTGCAGACGCTGAAATTCTGAGATATTCAGCAAGTCTGGCTGCATCTGTGGAGAGAGTTACAGAGTTTATGGCTGCAGTCAAGGCATGTGTTAAATAAAACATTAACTGTTCCTCTCTCCACATATGTTGCTAGATCTTCACATCAAGAATCTGTTAATCAACTTTCAATCTGGTTTAAAAAAAAATTGCTCTGCTAAGAACATTGAGCCTCAATTTGATCTGGACACATATCTAACAGCAGAACATCAGAAAAGAGGGGCAAGGTCAAATATCTTCAAAAACAAGAGTGACACTTTACCAGCAAGGCACCGAGCAGTCCTAGAAAAATGAAGTTAGTGCGATCAAAAGTAAAGCAAAGTGACTGGTGTCACACCGGTTTCAAAGTAAGTAACAAATATTGGAGACCAGTCTCAGATGACCACTACAGGAGTTTGTCAAAAAAAGCATCTCCTGCACAGCCAGCTCCAATTGCGTTAATGACCTTCCTTCAATAAGGTAAAGAGAGAAACCCATGAACAGATGAATGCTGAGTTCAGTAACATTGTTCAATATTAAAGCAGCTATACGAACCTACAGCAGAGATCCACGGTTGCAAGTGTAGATAATTACCATTATAAATGGACAAAAAAGCCGAGTCACCTGTCCTTCAATGTCACCATCCTCCAAAATTCATCAAACAAAATGAGATGTCACCACTGACCAGATATGACATAACTATAGCAAGGCTGCAAGAGACCACATGCAGAGTATCACCTCCTAAGTACAAAAACTGGAGCCAACTACATAAGCCTTCCAATTTCAACTCAAAGATTTATTTAAAATCAAATTTCTTTTAATTGAGGCACTCATTCAAAGCAAAATGGAAAACGTTAAAGATAGTAGGAAAAGCAGAGTGTTCAACTATTCAATAACCTAGCTGATCTTCTACTGGCCACACACTCTCCATTTTCCCCAGTACTCAAAAAAACCCGTGTTTTAAATTAATTCAAAGGTAACTCTATGGTGTAAAGAAATCCAAAAATTCACAATAGTACGACAAAATTCTTCTTTATCTTAGCCCTAAACTGCTAAGTCATTATTTGGAGACTGCAAACTCAAGAGATCACCTTGTTCCAAAGAAAACATCTTAGCATCTAACTTGTCATACTCCTGAAGAATTTTATGCTTCAAACTGACGCCACCTTATTCTTCTAAACATCTTTCAAAACTAAAAAGTTTCAAATCAACCGAGAGATGAATTAGTATTGATCAATTTGGTCAGCACAGCTGCAGTGACACTATGAAACAGCAATTTCTTTGACCAACCCATGGGTTAGTGGGCTTAATATCCACCCTCTTGACCACTGAAGCATTGCAGTATATGCTATCTGCAAGTTGCAATGGACCAAACTACTAAAACGACAATCTCAAACAAGATCTACAACTTTAAAAGGATAACAGCAACAACAATTCTGCAAATTTCACTCTCAAATCTCTCACTATCTGATTAGGTTATGTATTCCTATTTTCCCATCATTAGTGGGTGAGATTCCTACCTCCTCGACCAACTCCACAATATGTGCAGATGAAAAGAAATGTAGGGGGCAAAGAAGACTCTTTGTGATCCTTGCACAACAAATAGTTGTGACCATCAGACTGACCTTGTCAACATAACTGCGTCTTAGAGGTAAATCAGAGAAAATAAAACACAAAAGACAGACACTGCAGTGCTGAACATCTGAAATTTAGGAAATGCTCATGTTCAGCAATATCTGTGGGTAAGTAACAAAACAATGTCTAAGCCCACTCTTAATTGTTCCAGAGAAGGTGGTGAGCCACTTCTTCAATGACTGCAGTCCACAACGTTGTTTTTAAGGTACAACTCACAGAAAGGTATAAGGAACTGAGTTTCAGGAATGTGACCAAGTGACAGTGAAAGAGCAATAATATAGTTCCAATTAAGATGGTGTGGGGCTTGGGAGGGGAACTTACATGTGTTGCTCTTCCAGTCTGCCCATGGCCTTCTTTCATCATGATGGTTGAAAATTTGTCAGCCCTGTTAAGGGAAGACTTGATGAATTGGTTTTGTCATCTAGTATATGGTATACACTGCTGCCACCAATGGTAGGGAGAAGGAATGCTTAAGATGATGAATGGGACGACAAATACACAGGCCACTGTGGTTTGGATGGTACTGAGCTTCAAAACAGTCGTCCTCACTCATGCCTGAAGTACTCCAAACCACTAAAATGTGCTTGCCAATTGGTGAACTGACTTTTCAGAGTCTGGAAATGAGATATTTGCTGGAGAATCCCAGCTTCTGGTCTGCTCATGTAGAAGTAATATTTACATAGACAGTGCAGCTGGATTTCTCAATGAAACCACCTCACCCTAGGGATTATCAATGATGGTAGAGTCATAAAGCATAGAAATGGACACTTTGGTCCAACTAGTCCATACCAACCGTGTTCTCAAATTACACTAGTTCCACCTGCCTGAATTTGGCCGACATCCATCCAAACCCTTCCTATTCATATATTTATCCAAATGTCTTTTAAATGCTGTAATTGAACCCATAC
This sequence comes from Stegostoma tigrinum, assembly GCF_030684315.1. Classification (NCBI taxonomy): domain Eukaryota; kingdom Metazoa; phylum Chordata; class Chondrichthyes; order Orectolobiformes; family Stegostomatidae; genus Stegostoma; species Stegostoma tigrinum. The sequence goes on from NC_081379.1 coordinate 29,186,812, forward strand.
CAATCACCTCCTCTGGCAGTTCATTCCACACAGAAACCACTCTGTATAAAAAAGTTGCTCCTCATATCCTTTTAAAATCTTTCTCCTCTCACCATTAAAATATAGAATTCATAGATCAAAGAATTCCAACAGTCTGGAAACAGGCCCTTCAGTCAAACAAGTTCACAGTGATCCTCAGAGCCTCCCACCCCAACCCATCCCCTTATAACCTGTCTAATCTACACATCCCTGAACACTATGGGCAATTTAGCATGGCCAATCCACCTAGCCAGCACATCTTTGGGCTGTGAGAGAAAACCCATGCAGACACGGGCAAAACATGCAAACTCCACAGACAGTTGCCCAAGGGTGGAACTGAACCCAGGTTCCTGGTGCTGTGAGGTGGCAGTGCTAACCACTGAGCCACTACGGCACCCCATTTTGAACTCTAGCATGTTAGGGAAACAACGTCTGCTATTCACCTTAACTATGACTCTCAAGCCTCTATTCCGGTCACCCCTCAAGCTCTATGCTCCAGTGAAAAATGTCCCAGCCTATTTTTATAACTCAAACCCTTGATTCTCTGCAAGATCCTGGTAAATCTTTTCAGAACTCTCCCCAGTTTAATAATATCCTTCCATAACAGGGTGAACAGAACTTCACTCACCAATATCTTGTACAACCTCAACATGACATCCCAACTCCTTTACTCAAAGATCTCATCAGCGAAGGCAATCATGCTAAATGACTTCTTTAGCCACCCTGTTTCCCTGTGACATAACTTTCAAAGAATTATGTTCCTGAATCCATAGGTCCATCTGTTCTACAACACTACCTAGGGCTCTACCATTAATTGGATAAGTCCGGCCCGTTTGTTTTACCAAAATACAGTAGCTTGGCATTTATCCAAAATAAACTCCACCTGCCACTCCTCGAACTGATTGAGATCTTTTTGTTATCTTAGAAAACCTGCTTCACTGTTCACCAAACCAACAACTTTGGTGTCATCTACAAACTGACTAACCAGGCCTCTTGTAATAACAAATCATTTACGTAAATGACAAACAAAAGTGGACCCAGTACCAATCCCTATGAAACACTGCTGGTCACAGGTCTCCAGTCTGAAAAACAAACCCTCCACCACCATCCCCTGTCTCCTACTACAAAGCCAGCTTTGTAGCCAAGTGGCAAGCTCACCCTGAATCCCATGTGATCTAACTTTACTAATTAGTCTACCAAGCAGAAAACTATCGAAGGCTTTACTAAAGTCCAAGTAAACAATGTCTACCACTCTGCTGTCATCAACTTTTTGGTTACTTCCTCAAAAAACTCAATCAAGTTTGTGGGACTATGATTTCCCTTGTACAAAACCATACTGTCTATCCCTACTCATTCCTTCTCTCTCCAAAAACGTGCAAATCCTCTCTTTCAGGATCACATCCAACAACTTACCCACTATTTGGCTAGCACGAGGGGTCATAGTTTTAAGCTGGTTGGTGGAAAGTATAGAGGGGATGTCAGAGGCAGGTTCTTTACGCAGAGAGTTGTGAGAGCATGGAATGCGTTGCCAGCAGCAGTTGTGGAAGCAAGGTCATTGGGGTCATTTAAGAGACTGCTGGACATGTATATGGTCACAGAAATTTGAGGGTGCATACATGAGGATCAATGGTCGGCACAACATTGTGGGCTGAAGGGCCTGTTCTGTGCTGTACTGTTCTATGTCCTATGTTCTATTGACGTGGGACTTACAGGTCACAGGTCTACAGCTCCCAGGCTTCTCCTTACAACCTTTCTTAAATAAAGGCACAACATTAGCCACCTTCCAGGCCAATGGCACCTCTAAGGGCTACGGGCAAGGGACCCCGCTATTTCCTCCCTAACTTCCCACACTTCCTAGGGTACGCTTGATCAAGTTCCAGAGATTTATACACATATATGTTTTCTACGACTTCAGCACTTCCCCTTCTGTAACGTGAAATGTTTTCAAAACATCAATACTTATTTTGTCGAGTTCTCTAACCTCCATTTCTTTCTCCACAGTAAAAACTGTCACAAAAACCTCTCCTGAGGTTCAACACAAAGACAATGATTTTTAAGGGGCCCTACTTTCTTTCTACTTGCTCTTAACATACTTGTTGAATCTCTGTCAATTATCCTTAACCTTACCGTCCAAGGGTTTCTCATATCCCCTCTTTGCATTCCGATTTCCCTCTGAAGAATGCCCCTACATTCCTTATACTCCTCAGCAGACTCATTTGATTCTGGTTATCTAAATCTAATATGATTCTTTATTATTTTGACTAGAGCCTCAATATTTTTATTCATCCATTGTTCCCTAATCTTACCAGCCTTACTCTTCATTCAAGCAGGAACATAATGCCTCTGAACTCTGGTTATTACATTTTCGAATGCCACCCTCTTGTCAGTTGTTCCTTTACCTGTGAACGGTCTACTCCAATCAACTTTTGAATGTTCTTGACTCAAAACCATTGAAATCTGCTTTACTCTAATTAAGAACTTCAACTTTTATGGTAAGCTTAGCCCTTTCCATAACCATTTTAAAATGAACAGAATTATGATCACTAGTCCCAAAGTATTTCCGACTAACATTCACTTGCCCTGCCTTAATTCCCAAGCGAGCGTCAACTTTTACTCCTCCTCTAGTAGGTACATTTACATATCGGTGAAGAAAACTTTTGTGAACACATTTAACAAATTCCTCACCATCCAAACCTTTAACACCACGGCAATCCTAGTCCAGCCCTATTATTCATACGTACATACGAAATCTCTCTACACATTTGCTCCTCAATTTCCCCCTGACTCTGGGGTCCTATAGTACAATCCCATCAAGATGATCATCCCTTTCATATTTCTATTTTAAACCATAAATCTTCACTGGACAATCCTTCAGAAATATCCTCTCTAATACAATTGTAATGTTTTCCTTAATCAAAAATGTGACCACCTTCCTCTCTTGCCTCCCTTTCTAGTCTTCCTATAGCATCTAAAACCTTGAACAAGCTGCCAGTCCTGTCCTTCCCTCAGCCAAGCTTCTGTAATAGCTATAATGTTCTAGTCCCACATTCCGATGCATGCCCCGAGTTCGTCAGCCTTACTTTTAAGGCCCCCTGCATTGAAATAAATGCAGTTTAATTCATCGATTACTTTAGTCTGTCTTATCTGACTTGCTGTCGTCTGTTGTTTCTAATTATCTTGCTCTTTTCTGATCCAGAACCATCTTCATCTGTTTTACTATTTTCACTGCTACTCAAAAGTCCCCCACCTCTCCTCTCTAATTGTTTACAGGCTCCTGAAATAGAATTAGCAAATCTCCCCACCAGGATATTGGCTCCTTTCCAGTTCAGGTGAAACCCATCCCTTTTGAACAGGTCTTCACTAAACGTCATGGAGAGATGACTAGATATTGTCTTTTTGGAGACAGTCCTAGCTTGGTACTTTCAGAGCACAATCTTACCTACCACTTATCAGTCCAAACCTAAAGGCTGTTCATAGCTTTTTTAATAACTGAAGGCATTCTTAAGGGTACCTACCTATTAAATATAGTATGTATTATAAGCCGGCCCTCGATCATATCAAATTCATTCCTCAGGCACATGACTGACAGCCCTATTTGCCCACTAACATAAAGCTAATTGAAATGCTGAAAAGAAACAGTCGAGAAACAGAACTGAGGAAGTGATTCTCAATGAATTATTCTCTGGTTTTGCAAGTACACTTTGAAACTCTTCGTTTTTGATTCTTGAACCATTTTCACAAAACAGTGTGAAAATTACAACTCAAACTACATTATAGCTTCACTCAACTGTCAAATTCTCAGCACATCCAATTAGTTAAATGTTGAAAATAGTTAATTGCAAAATTCGCTCACTGAAAACGTAGATACAGTTGGATTGATGTATTCCTCACAGTATAAATCTGAAAGAAAACAACAAATTCAAATTGTACCTTCAACATTTTTTTAAACTGAGATTATTGTGCTTATATCAATGTTAAGAAGATACTTGCAGAACATATTTAAATTGATTCAGTATGTATGTTGTTGGATAGCTATTGTGGTAAAGTGGTAGTGTCCCTACCTTCGAGCCAGGATATCCAGATTCATGTTCCACCTGCTCCAAAACATGTCACAAAATATCCGAGCAGATTGATTAAAAATATGTATACACGTGCAAAACTTATCAGTACTGAAACATAACACACAATTTGATATCGATAGCAAATTTTGATACCACTTCTTCAATGATCAAATCAGGATCATTAATAGCATTCTAATGTGAACTCTTATGGAAAACTCCAACCGTAGATCTTTCTGATAGCAGTAAAGGTCTCGACACCTTTTGCTTTAGTCTCCCAACCACTTAAGTATATAATAGTTACACGTGGTCTGTAATTTGTAAAATACCATATTAAAGGCAATTGTAGCAAATTTGTCAGATGTTTGTAGAAATTCAACATAAATCAAGTTCACTGAATTTTATTCATTTTTTTCAATAGTGGAGAAAATGAAAAGTCGAACAAGTACTTGATTAGTTCACACCTTTCTACTTCCTTAGTAATTTCATCACAAAAGTTTCTGCTGTACCAACTAAAAATTAATCATTTTATAATATCCTTACTTAGCACAACTTCATTTTTTTGAAGAGGGACAATGGCAGTTTGCTACTTTCTGGTACTGTGTTACAATTTTCATTTGTATAGAAACTTGGAAAATTATTAGGCAACACACTGTTATTCCTTCCTCAACTTCAATCAACATTCTCAGATGCGAGTGCAAGTACCGCTTATAAAATGTGCCTTATACAGAAGTATTCCAAGGTACTTGATAGATCAAAAAATTTCATGCTAAGCCAAACAAAAATATTTGATGGGTGTTATCAAAGCTTAGTTAGATGGGCAACTTTACGTGACTTGGACCTGGAGCTCTATGAAAGAATTTCAAAAATTGAGACTGAGGTAACAAGACTTAGATGGTGAGGCTGATACATTTGTGCTGTAACCCTAGGACTAAAAGAAGAACTACTGCATGCATGTGTAGTCATCCCTCAAGATTCTTTAGACTCTGTAACAGTTCCTAGGTTGGTAGGTAGCCACTGTAACCTCACTATTTAAAAGGAGGGCACACAAAAAAAACAGGGCATTATAGACTGGTTAGCCTGACATCAGTAATAGAAAAATTAATAGAGTCCATTATAGAAGATTTAACAGCAAAACACTTCTAAAACAGTGACAGGATTGGACAGATTTAGCTTAGATTTACAAAAAGGAAATCATGCTTGACAAGTCCATGGGAATTTTTCAAAGTTGCAACTAATAGAGTTGATCAGGGGAACCAGTGGATGTGGTTCACTTGGACTTTCAGAAGGCATTCGCTTAAGTCCCAAAAAGAGATTAGCATGTAAGACTAAAGTGCATTAGGGGTGGCACATGGACACAGGCAATTAGCCAGCAGATAGGAATCAAAACAGGAATAAACAAGTTAATTTCTGAATGGCAGTCAGAGACCAGTGAATTACCATGGGGATCAGTGCTTGTACCTCACCTATTCAAAATATACATTAAATGAATATTGGGGAACTAAATGTACTATCACCAAGCTTGCAGATGACTATAACCTGAGTAGGCGGATGAACTGTGAGAAATATGCAAAAATATTTCAATCTGATATGGGAAGGTTCAGGTGAGTGGACAAATGCATGGCAGATGATGTACAAATTAGATAAATGTGAGGTTATCCACTTTGGCAGCAAAAACAAGGAGGCACATTATCTGACTGGGGGAAGGGAAGGTGCAACAGGTAGTGAAGTTAAACGGTATAGTGGCCTTCATAAAGAGGATTAGAGTACAGCAGCAACACTGTCTTTCTGCAATTGTACAGGATCTTGATGAAACAACACCTTGTGTATTGTGTGCGGTTTTGATCTCTGTCTGAGGTGCTCTGACTATGGATGGAGTACAACAAAGGTTTACTGGACTGATTTCTGGCTTGGTAGGACTGATGTATGAAGAGAGTCTGGGTTGGTTAGGTAAATAAGGGGGTCCTCATAAAAAGACGAGGAAATTCTAACAGGATAATAGAGGGCAAATGCAGGGTGTTTCCCACTGACCATGGGGTTTTCACAACACACTCTAAAACACAGACTGTGGATCTACGCAGGGAAGCTACCAAACTCCATTTGACTAAGTAGCCATCACCCTCCACCCGCTAAAGTCAGACAGAAACACAGCAGCTCTCTCGTGTCGGCCTGCTGGTTGTGAAACACAACGTACTGCAGGAGTCCTACAGATCCCATTACCAATTCAGAGGAAGAGGACAGGATTGGCTAGTGAGTCTAGCCACGACCAGCAAGACAGGAAGGCATGCTAAGGTCCCAAAGCCAGACACAACGAGCAAGCCCACTTAGTGATGGCTCAAGCAAACCTCGAGGGGTGGCAGAGGGTTGAGGAAAAAAAAGGTGCTGCAAATCATATGATGCTGCTACTAGGCAGCAGCCACAATACTACCAGGAACAAATAATGACCTCAGCGAGATCTGGAGATTACCACAGGCAGCATCACCGTGGATTTCACGCTCAGAGAGACCACTAAAAGGAGGCTCTAAAGTAGAACATTAAAGTTAAAAAGATAAAAAGGAAAGATGTATTTATTTTAATAATTATTTCATTTATGAATATAAGGAATTTTGCCATTTAAAGTATATATTTCTACTCAAAGGGTTCACGTAAAACATTTTTCATTTTGTTCTTGGTATGGAAGGTCCTGCAGAACCTAATGTCTGGTTTAACATGAATCAATGCTGACTTCAAGTCATTTAACTTAAAAGTTGTCAAACTCAGGAAGGTAACCACAACTTTGAATAGGGCATCTGTAACTGCTTTCAGTAGTCAGGACGAAAGATAAATCCACAATTTTACACTTCGATTGCTGGTTTCTGACCTGTTAAAGTTTCAGTTGGATGTAACAGTTCTAACTTTTAGTTAATAAAATTGCAGTTAAGCATAAGCAGCTTAAAAATGATCATGCCATACATGGTTAAGATTTGATTTGCTTGCCTTAACATAAAATGACTACTCAAATGTTCGTCTGACTTACAACAATCCATTTTGATCCAAACATGAATTGGACTGCATACTTTCGACAGTCAGCTGGTGGGAACAGTGATAAAGCAATGCAAATATTTGGCTGTAGACAGCAAAGTGTCAGATTAGCTAATATTCAAAACAATGCAATTCTGATAAGCTGCAGTGATAATTTGGAATTCTAGTTAATTAATGAAGCGCAGTTTGGATCAAATTAGATTTTTAAAAACAAACCACAGTATACAATATCATATGCTTCCTTATGTAATACATGATTTGATTTGCAAATATTCATTTTGAAATATTCCATTTCAGTCAATACTGCTGGATATAAAATTACCTTAAAATTATCTTCTTTCCTGTTCATAAGTAGCTGCTATCATCGATATTTCCAACTCCACAAGAAACCAAGACATGCATTTTTATAGGACTTTTTATGATGATCTGCTGTCTCTGAGCACTTTATAACTAAAAAAGCACATTTTGCAGTATTGTTGCCCTTGACGTGGAGAATTCAGTAGCTAATACAGACACAGTAAACTCCACGCAAAACACCAGATAATCTGTTTATGGTGATGTTAATCAAGAGATTAGTTTTGACTAGCACTTCCCTGCTCTTCAGAATAAAAGGAGGATTTTGGATCTCTACCATCCAACTAAAGTAAACAAGGCTTCAGTTATAACATCCCATCTGAAAGATGACACCTCTGACATACTACTCTCTCACTACTGCTTTCAATCATCAACCTTAATTTATGTGCTTAAGCCCTGGAGTGGGATTTGAATTCAGAAAGAGAGAAGTTAGCAACTGTATCAGAGCTGACACTGCAAAACTGCACGAGTAGTGCCCTGAGCTCATTGTGTTTGCAACTCCACCTGCCACTCAGCTGTGTGGTCTGCTGTCTTTTTGGTTCCATAGAATCTACAGAAACATTTGCAACCAGGCAAATATTTGAAAAAAAACACTTTATTGCTTCTGCAGCTGTTAAGATAGCTTTGAACTGCTCAAAATTACAGATAGCCCTAATCTTTGATGCAGAAAGTGATAACGTAGGGACTGTGACTGCCTGATCAGTGAGGCAGTTGCAGTGGCGGCAAGCACAATTTAAAAACCAGCCTTCCTTAAAAGCGCTCCAATTTTGGGGCTTTTATCATTATGAAGGAATGGGCAGAAAAAGTGACGTCTTTTTCATTCATTTATGGGATGTGGGTGCTGCTGGCTGGCCAGCATTTCTTGCCCATCCCTAGCTGCCCTTGAGAAGGTGGTGGTGAGTTGCCTTCTTGAACCGCTGCAGTCCTCCTGCTGTGGGTTGACCCACAATGCCATTAGGGAGGAATTCCAGGATTTTAACCTAGTGACAATGAAGGAATGGCGATATACTTCCAAGCCAGGATGATTGGCTTGGAGGGGAACTTGAAAGGTGAGGTGTTCCCATATGTCTGCTGAACTTGTCCTTCCAGATGGAAGTGCTCATGGGTTCAGACTACTTTAAAACAATTTAGATATAACGGCATTCAGAGTGGTCTGCAAAATCTGGCCTCTGGTGACCTGGTGTCTAACTCAAGAATTCATTCATCATTGTTATCAGTTTTTGCTCTTAAACCAATTCTCAGGAATTCAGCTTCAATCACTGGAATTTAAGCTGTTCTATCTTTGGCATTAAGAGCAACTTGTTGAAATGTTTCTCCTTTGAAATCCATTAATTACCTGTGAACAATTTAGAAGAGTATCAGTGATAATGGGAACTGCAGATGCTGGAGAATCCAAGATAATAAAATGTGAGGCTGGATGAACACAGCAGGCCCAGCAGCATCTCAGGAGCACAAAAGCTTTTGTGCTCCTGAGATGCTGCTGGGCCTGCTGTGTTCATCCAGCCTCACATTTTATTAATTTAGAAGAGTAAGTGTGTTTAGTTAGCCAGCAAACGAACACATTACAAAGCTGGTTCCGATCCATCAACTTTCAGGCTTCACAGCAGCACGTTAAATCTGTTTCCGAGCAGTCCCTTGGGAAAGGTGCATAAAACTACTTCACATTTGTCATCTCTCAATTGGTGCAATACTGGCACGAGTTTTACAACTTTAATGGTCTTGAGGTGGAGTGGTGGTGATACCTCTGGGTCAGAAGATCTGAATTAGAGTTCCATTTGTACAAACAGATTAATTTTAAAAAGCTGAACTTTAATTCTGGGTCACAGATGCCCTGGGACATAACAGTAAGAGCAGCGAAAATACATAACAGCAATGGCAACTGTGGTTAGCACTCTGCGACACAGCACCAGGGACCTGGCTTTGATTCCAGCTTCGGGTGACTGTCTGTGTGATGTTTGCGCATTCTCCCAGTGTCTGACCAAGTTTCCTCTGGATGATCCCATTTCCTCCCATGGTTCGAAGATATACAGGTTAGGTGGATTGACCATGATAAATTGTCCATAGTGTCTAGGGATGTCTAAGTAAGGTGGGTTATCCATGAGAAATGCAGGGTTACAGGGATAGGGTGGGGGGAGGGGGGTGAAATCAGTCTGGGTGGGATCCTCTTTGGAGAGTCAGTGAAGGGGGAATGGCCTGCTTCCAGACTTTAGAGAGTCTATGAAAAAGGCTGAAACCACAATGAAAATATTCTAATAAATAGTCAGTACTGATAGCTGTCTCTATAACCTTGTTTGTACCCAAGTATTTCTTCACAATAATTCAGTGAGGTTACTTTGGACGTGTTTGAAATACTTTTGGAGGTGCCATCTATCTGATTAGCACACATGCCACACCTACAGGCTTAATACAGGCAACAGAAAGGACGAGATGGCCAGCTCATGGAGCACAGGCTGGTTGCTCGACAGGAGGAGGTAGCGATTAAAAGAGATGCACCTTGCAGGACGCTTTACCCAGCTCACAGATTCTATAAGATGATTAGCTTTCACACGTCTTAACAGAATATGTTAACAAATGGTTATTGTTACTGGACTAATAATTTACAGATGTGGAATTATGATTCACAGGTAAGAACTTAACTCCTGTGCATATCAATTAGATAAATGATAATCCGGAATAAAAAGACAGCTTTAGTGAAAGTGATCTCAAAACCTCTGAAAACCATCTGGTTCACAAATTCTATTTAGGGAAGGAAATATTTGGTCTGACCTATATGCAGCTCTGGATCCACAGCAATACAACTGATTCAACAGCTCTCCGGAACAGCCTAGATAGCTGCTCCATTATATACAAGAAAACGGCATGCAGAGAGTTACAAATGAGATACAAATGCAGGCCTGCTCAGTGAGGTCCACATTCCATGAATAAGATAGATGGTAGTGGTGGTAGATATTTGTAATCAGTGCAGGTCAAAATCACTATGACATTCAATATTTGTTGCCTCTGGATCCTGCTGGAAGATACTGGAAAGGTTTAGCTATGAGCAGTCCTGAAATGTATTCGACAAGAGACTGAGAGCTTACTTGCCTTTTATGTTAATCTTACCTCCAATTAGATCAAATGGAATGAGCCAAATAATCAGATGTGCTGTACTTGCTGTCTTCTCAGAGGTGGAAGATTCTATTGACTGTATATGCAACAATTAAGGTACTCAATGATCACACAGGCATGTTCTGAAAATGCAAGGGCATCCACTCTAAAGTGCGTAGCCTTGTCCAGGCAGATACAAGATTCCTGGACAGCTGTCATGTTAGTTTCAGTCTACAGTAGTCCACCTTTCCAGCTGGAGGCACAGTTACCAAATAGCTGCTCAGAGACAAGTTCTGAGGAAGGGTCACCAGACCCAAGATGTTAACTGATGTTTTCTTCACAGACGTTGCTAGACCTGCTGAGTTTTTCCAGCAACTTCTGTTTTTGTGTCAAAGACAAGGATGACTGAATAAAATATAGGTGCTTAGGAATGTGAGAAATGACACCGTTAACTGCTGGAATGAGTGCTACATCACCAAATATCCCATTGTTTGAGTCACTGACATTCGAAAGATGCACTGAGTTTGAACACAATTTGAGAGATGGCTGTGGGTTCACAAGTTTCTGTCTTTCTGCTTCATGTTTGGTGTTCTCTTCTGCTTTAAGAGATCAATGAGCAACAGAAATGTTGTGATGGCCCAATGGAGTGACAGCATTTGTTGAGAGTGATTATGAGGGAGTCTATGACATTGTATAGGATGAGGATTAACACCAGTGATGGATGAACAGGTGGTAGTGCTGTGCAGATGTCTATAGTTAGAGGGATGGGTCTGCAAAGTAACTGGAAGGGAGGTGATGTAAGCTGGCCTGAGAAGACAGAATGAAGTCATTTTTAATGATGATCAAAGTGATTAATACTGCTGATCAACCAATCTGGGTTTGAAAAAAAATGTGGAATGATGTCTCCATTAGGATTAATCATTAAAAATTCTTTTTTTGAAACTCTAATCAATTTTCTCATGATATTTAGGGTTATATCTCTTCCATGCACACCCAACCATGTTCCAAAAAATTGCAGAAATTATTTTCTTGCTAGTGTTTTTCACTTTCTGTTTGGTGTCTGGGAGAATTCTTTAATGCAATTTTCTACTTGATCAGGTTGAGAACATCCTAACATGGGATTCCCAACTAATCTGCATTACAGTACATTTCAAATAGAGCATGTTAAAACACTTATTAGTGTAATTATGGGTTCTTTCAGAAAAGGCTACAAAAGGTCAGCAAATTGGTACCATCACCTTCGAGTGAATTTGAACTTCCTTCTTGATACTTCTTTCCTTCCCTTTCAGAGAAGGGACACAATGACTTGATATATTAATTTTCCATATAAATGCAACTAACTGTAGCAAATTTCCCAAAACACTTCAAAGCAACACTTAGACATCAACTTATACCAAGCCAAAGGAGGAAATCCAAGCACAGGAAAACCAAAATCTTGGTTAAGAAGGTACGGTTTAAATGACTTTCAAAGGGCAGAGATAAGTGGAGAGGTGAAACAGGCATGAAAATGGAAACTACACAAAAGGCTAGAGTTAGACCAATGTAGAACTTTTAGAGGGCTTTAGAACTAGAGGAGGTTAGAGATGAGGATCAGAGGGACTTGTACCAGAAAATGCAGGCTCAGGGGCTATTAGTCATTATACTGTTTTCTTGACTAAATGCTCAAAAATGTACGTTTCAAATCACTGTGTCGCAACTACACTGAAAAAGTGAACTGCATTTTACAGCCTGCTCCTGACCCACTGAACTCATCTCTACCTATCTGGATTCCATTTTCTCCCCCTTGGTCCAGGAACTCCTTAGCTACGTCTGTGACACCACCCATGCTCTCCACCTCCTCCAGAACTTCCAATTCCCTGGTTCCCAACACCTCATTTTCACTCTGGACCTCCAGTCCCTATACACCTGTATTCCCCATGCAGATGGCCTAAAAGCTCTGCTTCTTCTTGTCCTGCAAACCCGACCAGTCCCCCTCCAGTGACACACTTATCCGCTTGTCCGAACTCGTCCTCACCCTCAACAACTTCTCCTTTAATTACTCCCACTTTCTACAGACAAAGGGGGTGGCCATGGGTACCCGCATGGGAACAATCTATGCCTGCCTCTTTGTAGCATAAGTGGAACAATCCCTCTTCCAAAGCTACACTGGCCCTATCCCCCATCTCTTCCTCCGTTACATTGATGACTGTTTCGGTGCCGCCTCGTGTTCCCAAGAGCAGCTCAAACAGTTCATCCACTTCACTAACACCTTCCTCCCCAACCTTAAGTTTACCTGGACCATCTCTGACTCCTCTCTCTCCTTCCTGGAGCTCTGTGTCTCCATCTCTGGCATCCACCTGGAAATCAATATCCATTTTAAACCTACCGACTCCCACAACTACCTGGAATATTCCTCCTCTCATCCACCTTCCTTTAAAAATACCATCCCCTATTCACAATTCCTTTGCCTCCGCCGCATCTGCTCCTGAGACATTCCACTCCTGAACATCCTAGATGTCCTCTTTTTTCAAAAACCGCAACTTCCCCTCCACAGTGATCAAAAATGCCCTTGACCGTGTCTCCCGCAACTCATCCCTCTCACCCCCTTTTCACAATAATAACCAAGACAGAATCCCCCTTGTCCTCATGTACCACCTGACCAACCTTCAAATCCAACGTATCATCCTCCGACATTTCCGCCATCTGCAATCCGATCCTATCACCAAAGACAGTTTTCCCTCCCCACCCTTATGTGCTTTCCAGAGGGACCACTCTCTCCATGACTCCCTTGTCTGCTCCACACAACCCTTCAAACCCCCCCACCCCGGTACCTTTCCCTGCAACTGAAGCAAATGCTCCACCTGCCCCTTTACCTACCCCCTCACACCGATCCCAGGGCCGAGGAAGACTCTTCACATCAAACAGATGTTCACCTGCACATCTTGTTATATACTGTATCCGCTGTTCCCTCTTCTACGTCGGGGAAACTGAACTGAGGCTTGGGGACAGCTTTGCAGAACACCTACGCTTTGTTCGCAACAAACAACTACACGTCCCAGTCGCGAACCATTTCAATCCCAGCCCCCCCCCCCCCCCCCAACTCCTCGGATGACATGTCCGTCCTGGGCCTCCTGCATTGCCACAACGATGCCACTCGAAAGATGCAGGGTCAGCATCTCATATTTCGCTTGGCAACTCTGCAGCCCAAGGGTATCAATGTGGATTTCACAAGCTTCAAAATCTCCCCTCCCTGACCACGTGCCAAAACCAGCCCAGCTAGTCCCCACCTCAAGCCCCACCCCCATCCCCTATCCACTAACCTCATCCCGCCCCCCCCCGGCCTGTCCGTCCTCCAGGGACTGACCTATCCCCACTCCCCACCCCCCCAAGTCCATTCACCTTCACTGGCTCTAACCCCACCTCTTTGAACTGTCTGTCTCCTCTCAGCCTATCTTCTCCTTTATCCATCTTCTATTTGCCTCCCCCGTCTCCCTATTTATTTCAGAATCCCCTTCCCCTCCCCCATTTCTGAAGAAGGGTCCCGATCCGAAATGTCAAGCTTTCCTGCTCTGCCTGCTGCATTCATCCAGCTTCACACCGTGTTATCGTGCATTTTACAGTACAGACTTTTACATCATTGAATAAAGCTAAACAAAACTTGCTTTCAAACTTACCATAAAATTTAGCGTTATATGGGGTCCAAGTTACAAAAAAAAGTATAAGCGTAAAGCTGCAAATCATTCTGTAAGATATTAGATCCACTAGAGCACTTTACGTAACCTTGGAACACCATTGTGAATGAGCAGCCAACGATATTCGTGGTGTGCAAGTACGAGAACTGATTTTACATCTAATAACCAGGTGTCGTTCCAATCTTTAGTAACTTGAATAGTTTTTCCAATTTTGTTGCATGCAACTCAATTGTCCAAGTTGCAGCCCTCTTATTTAATTCTCCTTCAGAAATGTTTACAAAGGAACAAAGAACAATACAGAACAGGAACAGGCCCTTCAGCCTCCAAGTCTGCGGCAACACATTTTGCCCTTCCATTTAACACTGTCTTCACTTACAGGATCCATATCCCTCTGTTCCCTTCTTATTCATGTATTCGTCCAGGTGCTTCTTGAATGCTGCTATTGTGTTGGCTTCCATCAAATCCTCTGGCAACGTGTTCCATGTACTCCCTGCCCTTTGTGTGAAAAGCTTGCCTTGCCTTTGCCCCACAAACCCCTGCCCATACCTTGAACCTCAGTCCCCTAGTAAGTAACCTGAGAAAAACCCTCATACTTTCCACTCTATTCACAATATTATAAACTTCTACCAGGTTGCCCCATCTGAAATACTCACACATGTCTGATGTGGATTTACCCTCAAACAGCTGCCTCCAATCAAAGCTCTCCAGTTCCTGCCTAATATTGCTGTAGTTTGCCTTCCCCCAATTTAACACCTTTACTCAACGACTGCTGGTATCCCCATCCCTATAAAACTCTCAGTATTATGGTCACTACTCCTGAAATGCTCCCCCGCTGAAACTTCACTTCCCTGGCCAGGCTCACTTCCAAAACCATGTCCAGTATAACCCTTTTCCTGATTGGACTGAACGTATACTGCGTTGAGAAAGCCTCCTGAATGGTCCTTACAAATTCTGTCCCATCCAATTCCTGAGCACAAAGTGAGTCCCAGTCAATACACAGGAATTTAAAAATCACCCACCAGAACAACCCTGCTGTTCTCATATCTTTCCAGAATCTGTCTACAAACTCTCTCCTCTATCCCTGCTGGCTGTTGGAAGGTTCGTAGTATACCCTCTGTATTGTGATTTCACTGCTACTTTCCCTGAATTCTACCCATATTGCCTCAGTGCAGAGGTGGTCTGAGGTATCTCACTCAGTACAACTGTGGGATACTCCTTTACTAGTAACGCAAATCACTCACCCGTTTTACAACTCCTTCTATCACACCTGAAACATCTAAATCCTGAGACATTCAGCTGACAGTCCTGTCCCTTTTTCAGCCAAGAATGACAGCAAACAGATTTAAACTACTGAAAATGCAAGAATATTTGGACAAATGTGCCTTTTTTCTTGATTCTTATCCCCTCTCCTGCGGTCAGGATCGAAAATACTTATTTCCACATGAGCACTATTGATCCAATAGGCAACATTAGGAACCACCAGAGACTGATTTGTTGTTACCGTGCTCCAAAATTTTAGGTCCTCCAACAATGGCTAAAAAATTGAGTCAAAGTGAACATACCACATGTACTGGATTAATGGTAGATCTTGTAAAAGACAATCCCTGACTTTTAACCAAGAATTCCCAACCTTTTTGTACTTATTATCCACTTGATAAACTTGTAAAACTTGCCTTTGTACAAACATGGTTTTCGTTGGAATCAGAGTAGCACACCACTGAAGATAGTGAGTTCTGAAGAAGAGTTATAGGACTTGAAACATTAGCTCTGCTTCTGTCTCCACAGGCGCTGCAGACCAGCACTGTTTTTTTTCAGATTTTCAGCATTTGTAGTATTTTGCTTTCATCGAAGATGGCTGTTTAGGTTCTTTTATCTGTGCATGTCAACACATGATGTCAAGGTCACCACCTCACTGGTGTGCAGTTCATTCCTTTTACAGGCAGAGTTGGTGGCAACAGCCTCCACACCTCAACTTTGGGATAGCAAGACTTCAGTTGCTCAAACTGATTACTTGCGTAAAGTTGGCCTTTTTTGGTTAAAAGTTTAGTCTAAAAAATTTATTCTTTACAAAAGTATAAGTTTATTTTTATTTTAACTTTGAACAAAAATTGCCAATTGTGTTCTGCATCTAAAATGTTTCTGCTGCAAATAGGGCCCACATATCCACCCATTTACTAAACTTCAACTCAAAAGGATGAAATTTTATCTTTTAAAAAGCGATTTTTCTGAATAGAAAGTGTACTTAAATAACATTTGAAATGTTACACAAAGACAAAAGTGTCCTAACTTCAGAACTGCTTCAATCCTCATCCGAGGTAATTAACCAATGAATCTGTAAGGCAAAGTTTCCATTTATGGCCTTAACAGAATACCCAAAACTGTACTGGATAGTACATCTGTCTTTTATATTCTTTTGTATGTTCTGCCATTCCTTTGAGGACCAAAGATTTGGCTTGTCCCTAAATCTTAATCTATTTGTGCTGCCACAAAATACAGTATCAAAGCACAAAAATACATCTTCTCTTTCTAATTTAAATATTGCATGCAGTTTTTGCTTGTAGATGCCAATGTTGTACTGCAGTATTGCCTGAACACTTCATAAACCTTGGAATTTTTAAAAAAAATCCCTCCTCCCACTGTCCAAATTTACTGAGATTCTCAAATTGTTTTAAAGTTTATCAAAGTACTTAAGAGTTTTCTTCTGATGCTTAGGACGCAATTTCATAACTACCAGCATGACCTAGCTGCTTCCTGCAGCATATTTACAAAATTGAAACATTAAACATTTTCAACTTGATAAGGCATTTTGTGCCAAAATATCTTATCTACTCAAAGCATATCTGCT
This sequence comes from Stegostoma tigrinum, assembly GCF_030684315.1. Classification (NCBI taxonomy): domain Eukaryota; kingdom Metazoa; phylum Chordata; class Chondrichthyes; order Orectolobiformes; family Stegostomatidae; genus Stegostoma; species Stegostoma tigrinum. The sequence continues at coordinate 29,203,866 of NC_081379.1, forward strand.
TCAGCTATTCCTTTTCCATGCCCAAAAACAGTTGTGTAAAATAGATAAAGACCCTAAACAAATAAAATTATTAACAGGGATATTTGTTTTTCCAAATTGGAGTGAGTAAAATTCTTTTCTTGGATAACGGGAATTCTATCATTACTTGGGGAATCACATTCCATAATTCCAGCTTTTAGAAAGAAATCCAGAATTTTCTTCACATGACTGAACTTGATTCAGCTGGTAAAACCTTACCTTAAAGTCAGAGTGTGGGCTCAAGTTCCAATCTAATTTTACTGTAGCTAATAGGCCACAGGTGATGCATTGCTGGATGGCATACTAAATCCAATTCATCAGTCAATCCAGAGTGTCATGATATCTTGAACATTCAATTATCTGAAGGAGGAAGAGGATTTCCTAATCTCCTAATCAACATTCCTACCTAAAATAAGTATCAACGACTGTTTAGCGGGTTAGCTACTGTGCGCAAAATGACTACCGCACAAACAAAATGGGTTATTTCTGAAGCACTCAAAACATTTTCTAACCAATATGTTGTTTTATAAACTGAGTTCATTTTGCTCTCACTTTTACTTTTCCATGGTAAAACACTTGAGTGCATTAAAGATTAACACTCTATATTGCAAAAATCTGACATTCCATTTGTATCTCATAACATATAATGTATTTACTTATCAGTTTCACCATATATTGCTGAAACTAGTTTTGAATCCATCATTAGAAAATTAATGCGTCACACACCAAATTTTAACCTCAGTATGGAAAGAGATGAAGAAATGTCAACCTATGGGGAGGAAATTGAAGAATTCATTAAAATTTGAGTTTACCTTTCATTTTACATGTTTTTCAGGCAAATTAACATTTCAGAACAAAACTGTATCACAACAAAAAGTGCACACTTTCAGAGGCAGGGTGGACTTCTACCTTTCCATTCTTTACTAGCGATTTGCCCCTAAAAAAAGTGATTTATTTTGACGGCCATAAGACCTCAAAAGGATTATAATTCTTAAATCTATTTTTGATAATTCTTAAATGTAAAACCTACGCCCTCTGGTTTTGAACTCCCCTACTGTAGGGAAAATATCTTGTCTATTTACCCTATTCGTGCCCCTTATGATTTAATACACTTCTATAAGATCACCCCTCAGGTTCTGATGCTCCAGGGAAAATAGCCCCAGCGTATTTAGCTTTTCCCTATAGCTCAAACCTTCCAACTCTGGCAACATCCTTGTAAATCTTTTCTGAACCCTTTCAAGTTTCAAAATCTCTTTCCTATAACAGCGAGACCAGAATTATATGCAGTATTCCAACAGTTGCCTAACCAATGTCCTGTTCAGCCACAACATGACCTCCCAACTCCTATACTCAATGCTCTCAGCAATCAAGGCAAGCATTGCAAATGCCTTCTTTACTATCCTGTCTACTGGATATTCTACTTTCAAGGAACTATGAACCTGTACTCCAAGGTCTCTTTGTTCAGCAACACTCCCCAGGACCTTACCACTAAGGGCATAATTCCGATTCTGATTTGACTTTTCAGAATACAGTACTTCACATGCATCTAAATTTATTTTTTAAAAATATGTTTTTATGGCTATAATTTATTCATCCTCTGTAGCTAATTTATAACCTTGACAGTGGTAAATATCTGTTAGGGTTGTTACAAAAACTTCAAACCAACACTAGCATAGTCAAGTGAGAAACCAATTCAAATATTTGCTGGTTTAAAGGCAGACCTCAAAACACAAAGAAGAAACATAACTCTGGAAACCTAAAATGCAGGCACTGCAACCATACAGTGAGTATACCACACTGCACAAACGTTTAATTGTATATCTATCATCTTGCTGTTTACAATAGAAGGGAAATGAAGATGAGATACATCAAAAGAATTAAAAGATTTGAGATTTATTTATAAAATTAAAAAACTGAAACCACAAAATAAACTGTGAAGTGACATGTCACTGATCAAAACAAAGTTCAATTCTGTAATACTAAAAATTGCAAATTGTAGGTAATCAAATGTCAACCCCTGTTGAATCTGTGGATTTCACTCTCAACCGATGATCGTTATGTTACCTGGACTTCTAGCAATCTCAGTGTTTGAAACATATTGCCCTTAAAACTCAGTTTTGGCACTTGTATAAATACATTTTGAAATGTGCACCATTATCCTTTTTTTCTATAAAGTGTTAGGCTTCACATAGATTCAGAGTTGTACATTATCGAAATAGACCCTTTGGACCAAACTGGTACATACCAACCGGATAGCCGAAAGTAATCTAGTCCCATTTGCCATCATTTGGTCCATATCCCCTTAAAACCTTCCTATTCATGTACCCATCCAGATGCCTTTTAAACACACACACACACACACACACACACAATGCTAAAAAGATGCCTTACAAGGTCACTTTTAAATCTTTCCCCTTGGGCCTGAAACCTCTGCCCTTATGTTTTGGACTCCCCTATGCTGGGAAAAGGACCTTGGTGATCCATGCCCCTCATGATTTCATAAGCCTCTATAATGTCACCCCTTAACCTCCGATGGTCCAGGGAAAATAGCCCCAGCCTATTCAGCTTCTCCCTATAGCTTAAACCCTCTATTGTTGCCAACATCCTTGCAAATGTTTTCTACACCCTTTCATGTTTCACAATATCATTCCTATAGCAGGGGGAGCAGAATTGAACATGGTATTCCAAAAGTGGCCTAACCAATGTCCTGTACACCCACAACTTGACTTGCCAACTCCTATACTCAATGCACTGGCCAATAAATGGAAGCAGACCAAGTGATTTCTTCAATACCTTGTCTACCTGCGACTCCACCTTCAATGAATTATGAACCTGCACTCCAGGGTCTCTCTGTTCAGCAACACTCCCCAGGGCTCTACCATTAAGTGTAGGCATCTTGCCCTGATTTGCCATACCAAAATGCACCACCTCACACTTATCTAAATAAACTCTACCTGCCACAAGTCAGCCCAAGGAATGAAGGTCCCATCATACCCTGAGATAATCTTCTTCACTGTACACCAAACCAATAATTTTGATGTCACCTGCAAACTTATTAATCAATCCTCCTATATTCACATCTAAATAATTTATATAAATGCAGTGGACCCATTATCGATCCTTGGGCCTCCAGGCTGAAAAACAACCCTCGACCACCGCCCTCTGTCTTTTACCTTCAAGCCAATTTTGTGTCCAAATGGCGAGCTCTAACCAGATTCCAAATGACCTAACCTTCTTAATCAGTTTACCCCATGTGGAACTTTGCTGAATGCCTTACTGAAGACAACATCCACTGCTCTGCCTTCATCAGTCCTCTGTCATTTCTTCCAAAAACTCAAGTTAGTGACACGTATGTCAAAATATTTTGTTTCTTTATGGTGGTAGGAACAGAGTGATGAAAGATGATGTTTGCTAAACACTTTCAGCAGTGGCAAGTTTCTCGAGTATTGTGCACATTGGAATGTCAAAATTTCACACTCAGCCAAAGGCTGTTTTCTACTTCGGTGCATAATAATATTCTTGCTTTTCAAATAAATGGCTGCGGGTTCAAATTTTGTGCACACGATCAAGGTTGGCTTTCATGTGAGTATGACCTCTGGGTTATTAATTCCATAGTTATTTGGAAATATTGGCTACAAAACTTGATTTATATCTCTATATTGCACATGTTTGGGGAGAACATAGATTTTGTTTCATTTTTGCACTGGAGTATGACACAGGGATGTTTAAAATTTTGTATACAAGTGTTTAAATGAGGTCTTTAAAACCCTTCAGATGAATAAATCAGTGCAGTTGCAACAAAGGTAGAAGACAATAAAAAAACGGATGCCTAGTGATCGGAGTCTATTATTGTAATATGAATGAACCATCTGTAAGGTGGTTCATTCAGACCACAATTTTGCCGTTAATTTATCAAGTCACCAAAAAGTTTAGGGCTGGGGGCAAGGTTACATGTAGCCCAAAAAAAACAAAGGAAAAGGTCATGAACAAAAGGATGTGAAAAAGGGGTTTGAAGAACGCTAACAAAAAAGATGAATTGCTTTTGCAGCTTAGGGGTCTCACGAAGAGACCCTAAATTTAGAAAAAACAGAAAACAGAACCTTTTTCTGAAGTGAAACTGAACAAGAAACTTCAAAGTAAAGGCAGTTATGACCCTCCAACAGAGTGCTACATTGTTGCATTTGAGTGTAATTGAAGTTTAATGAAATAGGGAGACTCAAGGGATAAGTTTTAAGGATTAATTAAAGAACTAATTTCAATCTAAAGTCCAACTTATTCTTTAATTTAGCAATTAGCTAAAAGTTACTCTTTTGATTGGTGCAGTTTAATTGCAGCTTTAAAACAAGAATTTGCAGGTTGTCAGCTGAAAGCTAGTTAATTAGATAACCAGTTCCAGATGCTGTTGAATTAGTTGCCATAAAAGAAGCACTCCTTTGTTACATTAGAGTGCAACTAAAGTCAGGTTTAAGAAAAAACATAATATCTCCTTTTCTGCTTGTTAATATCTAAGTAATGTCTTAAAGGATTTGAGGTGTAAGAGGAGCCAGTAGGGAAAGACATAAATGGAGCAGTCAAGAAAAACTGACACTGAGGCTCAAGGCCTTCACATCTAATTGGATGTGTTGTGAGAGAGATTGTTGGGGGAGATGACTCCTACTGAGGGGGAAAAGTGACAGAAATAGCTGTTATTTCACTAATTGGTAAGTAACTGCTAATTAGAATACCAATTTTATGTTGCTTTCAGACTAATGATAAATTAGAAATGCCTTTTTTTTTGGTGCAAAGACCTGTTGGGAATTGAAAAATTCGAATTGAAAAACAAACTTTAAAGAACAAAGAAACCTACAGCACAGGAACAGGACCTTCAGCCCCCCCCCAAGCCTGTGCCGATCAAGATCTTCTGTCTAACCTGTCATCTATTTTCTAATAGTCTGTATCCATTTGCTCCCTGCCTATCCGTGTACCTGTCCAAATATATCTTAAAAGACGCTAATGTGTCTGTGTTTACCACCTCCGCTGGCAACGCGTTCCAGGCACCCACCACCCTCTGTGTAAAGAACTTTCCTCCTCTCACTTTGAACTCATGACCACTCGTCAGAGTCCCCCCACTGGGGGGGGGGGGTCTAGACCCCTCACGATTTTGTACACCTCAATCAGGGCCACCCCCTCAATCTCCGTCTTTCTAATGAAAATAATCCTAATCTACTCAACCTCTCTTCATTGCGAGCACCCTCCATACCAGGCAACATCCTGGTGAACCTCCTCTGCACCCACTCCAAAGCATCCACGTCCTTTTGTTAATGTGGCAACCAGAACTGCACACAATACTCCAAATGTGGCCGAACCAAAGTCCTATACAATTGCTACGTCACCTGCCAACTCTTGTACTCAATACCCTGTCCAATGAAGGAAAGCATACCATATGCCTTTTTGACCACCCTATTGACCTGCACTGTCACCTTCAGGGAACAATGAACCTGAACACCCAGATCTCTCTGTTCATCAATTTTCCCTCAGACCTTTCCATTTACTGTATAGTTTGCCCTTGAATTTGATCTTCCAAAATACATCACCTTGCATTTGCCCGGATTGAACTCCATCTGCCATTTATCTGCCCAACTCTCCAGTCTATCTATATTCTGCTGTGTTCTCTGACAGTCCCCTTCACTATCAGCTACTCCACCAATCTTAGTGTCATCAGCAAACTTGCTGATCAGACCACCTACACCTTCATCCAGATCATTTACATATATCACAAACAACAGTGGTCCCAGCACAGATCCCTGTGGAACACCACAGGTCACAGGTCTCCAATTTGAGAAACTCCCTTCTACTACTACCCTCTGTCTCCTGTTACCTAGCCAGTTTTTTTTATCCATCTAGCTAGCACACCCTGGGCCCCATGTGACTTCACCTTCTCCATCAGCCTGCCATGGGGAACCTATTCAAACGCCTTACTGAAGTCCATGTATATGACATCTACAACCTTTCCCTCAATCAACTTTGTCACGTCCTCAAATAATTCTATTAAGTTGGTAAGACATGACCTTCCCTGTACAAAACCATGTTGCCTATAAGCCCATTTTCTTCCAAATGGGAATAGATCCTATCCCTCAGTATCTTCTCCAGTAGCTTCGCTACCACTGACATCAGGCTCACCGGTCGATAATTACCTGGATTATCCTTGCTGCCCTTCTTAAACAAGGGGACAACATTAGCAAGTCTCCAGTCCTCTGGGACCTCACCCGTGTCTAAGGACGCTGCAAAGATATCTGTTAAGACCCCGGCTATTTTCTCTCTCTCTCTCTCTCTCTCTCTCTCCCCACCCCCCCCTCCCCCCGTCAGTAACCTGGGATAGATCCCATCCGGACCTGGAGACTTATCCACCTTAATGTCTTTTAGGATACCTATCACTTCCTCCTTCCTTATGTCAACTTGACCTACAGTAAGCAAACATCTATCCCTAACCTCAACATCCATCATGTCCCTCTCCTCGGTGAATACCGGTGTGAAGTACTCGTTAAGAATGTCACCCATTTTCTCTGAATCAGCACATAACTTTCCTTCTTTGTCCTTAAGTGGGCCAATCCTTTCTCTAGTTACCCTCTTGCTCTTTATGTATGAATAAAAGGCTTTGGATTTTCCTTAACCATGTTTGCCAGCAATATCTCATGTCATCTCTTAGCCCTCTTAATCCCTTGTTGCAGATTCGCTCTACATTCCCGATTATTCTTGCAAAGCTTTGTCTGTCTTCAGTAGCCTAGACCTCATGTATGCTTCCTTTTTCCTCTTGGCTAGTCTCTCAATTTCACCTGTCATCTATGGTTCCTTAATCTCGCCATTTCTATTCCTCATTTTCACAGGAACATGTCTCTCCTGCACGCTAATCAACCTCTCCTTAAAAGCCTCCCACATATCTTAATTACCTTCAAACAGTTTCTCCCGATCTACATTCCTCAGATGCTGCCGAATCTTGGTAGAGTCAGACTTCCCCCAGTTTAGTACTCTTCCTTTAGGACCACTTCTATCCTTGTCCATGAGTATTGTAAAACTCTCAGAATTGTGGTCGCTATTTCCAAAGATCTGGAGTTAAGTGACATCCCACCTGATGTGGGAACTGGTTAACCCCATTATGGCTTGTGGTGACAACACTTCTTGTTGATTACTTGAGGAATGTTGGCTCAAAATTATTTGAGCTTGTGTTGGAGCTCTGGCAATTACGGCACAACAAGCACAATCAATGGTCATTCTCCCAAGGCTTAATGAGGGTCTGCTCAAGTGCATTAAGGCATCCAAGAAAATAAATAGGATTCTGCATAAGCAGCAAATGGCTTTGGCTTTTGCAACTGCAGGGAATGGCGAATTCTAATTTTTTTGAGATGAAAAGACTGTGTACAGAACTGCTTTAATACCCACAAAATTAGGGAGGTGTTGGGCTAGTGATATTATTGCACGTACTGTTAATCCAGAGACCCAAGTGATATCCTGAAGACCTGCGTTCAATTTCACAATGGCAGAGGGTGAACTTGAACTTGACAAACACCTGGAATTAAGAGTCTACTAATGAACCAGTTTAACTGTTGGGGAAAAAAAATTTGGCTTATTAATCCTTTTTCCTTAGGGAAGGAAACAACCATCCTCACTTGGTCTGGCCTACATATGACTCTCAAACCATTAGCAATATGGTGGACTCTTAATTTCCCTCTGAGCAACAAATGCTGACTCAGCTAGAGATGCTACCTCCTGAGAGTGAATTTTAAAGTAGAAAAGAATTAAATGGATGCTGTGTTCCAGGAGGGTATGACAGCAAGTGGGCAGATAGATGAATTTAGGAATGGTGAGCCTTTGGCTCTTGACCTTGTCCAACATCCTTGTGTGGATAAGGGAAGGGAAGGTAGTAGGTAAATTTCCCACTGCACTGGTCAGGAGGCCATTCAAAAGTAGTAGTAGCAGCTTCTATAATTGGAGGTACAGATTTATGCCTGATCTCCAGAGACCTATTCCCTTTTTAAGATGGTGAATGGTTGTTGGGGAGGGGAGGGGACAACTAAATGAATTTGCAGCACTAATTTTAAAAATTGGTGGATATGATGTTATGGGCATTAGAGAAAACGGCTGCAAGGGGATCAAGGTTGGGAACTAATATCCAAGGATCTGCCCTACCAAAAGGATGGCTACAAAGGGCAAGACACTTCCAATCATAAGAAATGGAACTCCCTTCACTTTTATAGCAAAGTGAGTGAGCAGGCGTAGAATCTGTGTGGACAGCGCAGAGGAACTGCACATGAACAAGCTGCCCTAATGGGAGTTCGATACAGGCATCCGAGCAACATTCAGGACACTAGGAAGAAATCTTTCTGGAGATAAATAACACTTAAGAAAGTCATTAAGAATGGTGGATGCTGGAAACCAGTAGTAGTTCGGGATTCTACATTAAAGCTTTTTATCCACAATGCTGCCAACCCTCTGTTTTTCTAGCAACATTAAGGAAGACACTGGTAATAATCATGAGCGACTTTGATACGCAGGTGGACTGAAAATCAGGTTGGTAATGGATCCCATGAAAAGGGACTAGTGGAGTGAGATTTTTTTTTTGTTGGAGCAGCTTGTGGTAGAGCCTGCGAAGGAAAAGAATTCTAGATTTGGTGATCTACAATGAGGCAGACTTGATGAGTAAGCTTAACGGGAAGGAACCTCTAAGGTACAGTGAACATACTGATTCCATTCAAACTGGAGGGTGAATGTTAAGCTGGAATCTGATGTAACAATATTGTACAGTGCTGAATCCTAACCTCTAGACTGCCAGGAGTAGCACAGTGGCTCTGTGGCTAACACTGTTGCCTCAGTGCCAGGACCCAGCTTAGTCTATGCTCAAATTGTCTGTGGAGTTTGCACATACTTCCTGGTGTCTGGGTGGGATTCCTCTGAGTGCTCCAGTCACTTCCCACAGTCCAAATATGCGCAGCCTAGGTGGACTGGGCATTCTAATTGCACAGTATATGATGGCAATGTGGGTTAGCAATGGGAAATGAAGTGTTCCAGGCTTACTGTGGAGAGGGTCTTTAGAGGGTTGGTGTTGGCTCAATGAGCCAAACTGCCTGCTTCCGTGCACTGTAGAGATTCTATTATAGAGTAAAGGTAATTGCAAAAAGTTGAGAGGAGTGAGGCAGAGTTGTTTGGAAGGGGAGTCTGGCAGATGTTACTGGAGAGTAATTGCAGATGTTTCTAGAGATAATTTAGGGGAAACAGCAGAAATTCTGTGCAAGGAAATAAAAGGAGAGTCAAGGTAACAATACTTGTAAGGGAAGTCACTGGCAGCAAAAAACCTACAAAGATGATTAGTGGGAAGCCTTTAATAACTAGCACAGGGAGGTGAGCTAGTAATCTGAAAGTTCTATATTTTAGATATACAACAGGGTATGGGGCAAGACAACTGAGACATCTTAATGGCAGAAGTAAATTGATACTTTTTGTGGTCACTTTAGCGGAAGACACTAGTAGCAAGCTGGAACTTAGTCAGTGCTGGATTAAGTACAGGGGCCTTCACTGGAGATGGTTCTAGGGAAGCTAAAAAGGTCTGAGGTAGGATAAATTACCCAGACTGGATAATATCCCAAAGCTCTGAAGGAGATAGCTGAGGAGACAAGTGATCTTCAGGAATCATTGGTGTCAGAGAGGGTCCCAAAGGACTAAAAATGGCTAGTGTAAGTCTCTTAGGGAGAGAGAGGCAGAGAACTGGAAACATTTTAGTTCAGTCAGATCTTGGTTATCAGAAGGGCTGGCAGAATGGATAGACAAGTAACAACAGATGAAATTTAACACCCTTGTTAATGCTAAAGTTGCCTTTCTTGACCTTGTCAATGTAAACTTAATTATGCAGGAATGGGTGGTGCTAGGGTGTATATGCATCTGTCTTTGAAAGTGGCAGGATGGTGGTGGTTAGTAAAGCCTGGCGTTATTTTTTGGCCTCCAGGAGGCCATCGCTTAAAAAGCAAGGAAATTCTGAAATTGTACAATTTTGATTAGGTGCCAACTAAACCAGTTCTGTGTACTGATCTTTTTAAAAAGATTGACCTTCTTAAAAAGGTACTGAAATGATTTACCATAGTTTAATAAAACAATCTTGGAAGGTGGTTAGCTGGAAAGACTGCTTCATTGTTTTCCTTCCCAATGACCTTATAACTTAAGGGGCCTAAATTACCAGCCTCTAAACGTTTGTTTTTTAAACTTCTGAAGTTGTATAAAAAGGATGGGAGGAGGCAGAGGGGATGCGGTGCACAGATTTAAGAACTTCAAGAATTGCCAGGAATGGAGAAGCTTGTTTTTCTAATTGCAGTGCATGGTGACCACCTCAATGTCTGCCCCAGAGGATGTAAGATGAAGATACATTTTCTTAACCACTTGTGGGATATGGACATCTTTGGCAGGCCAGCATATTATTGCCTGTCCTGAGTTGCCCTTGATGGTGGTGGGCTGCCTTGAACCAGTGCAGTCAACATGCTGTGGGTTAACCCACAATGCCCTTAGGGTGGCATTCCAGGACTTCAACCCTGTGACAGTGAAGGAACAACAATAATTCCAATAACAACAAGGTGTAGAGCTGGATGAACACAGCTGGCCAAACAGCGTCAGAGGAGCAGGAAAGCTGACATTTCGGGTCTAAAGAAGGGTCATTGTAGACATTGTTTGAGGCAAGTCCAGTTGTGTTCTGGTCAATGATAACCCCCAGGAGGTTAGAGATGATTCAGTGGTCACACTAAATATGAAGGGACAGTGATTAAATTCCATCTTGTCGAAGATGGTATTGCCTGGCAGTTGTGGTTTGAATGTTACATGCCACTTGTCAGTCCAAACCTAGGTAGTATTCAAATCATGCATTTGAACATGGTCAGTATCTGAAGTCTCAAAATGGTGCTGACCACTGATCGGTCTCATTGACTAATATCCCCACTTCTCTCTTTTTAAATGAGGGGAGCTCACAACAGCTGAAGATGTTTGGGCCTAGGACACTACCCTGATGAACTCCCAGAAACTTCTGAAGCTGAGGACAACTGATTTCCAACTACCACTGCTATCTTTTTTGTGGCAGATACCACTCCAACCAGTAGAGTTTGCCCCTGATGCAAACTGATTCCAGCATCGCTAGGACTCCTTTCTGCTAGTTAGCCCTTGACATATAGGCCATATTTGACTGCCATATTCACCTCTCATTGCATTCGGCTCTTGTCCACCTTTTTTGAGCTAAGGCTGTAACATGGTCTGGATCTGAGCGGCCCTGTAGGAACCCAAACTGGGCATCACTGATCAGGTGTTGCTTGATAGCACTGACAATGCCTTCCTTCTCTTCAGAGTAGACTGATGGGGTGGTAAGTCTTCAAGCTGGATTTGTCCTGCTTTGTGTACAGGATATACCTAGGCAACTTTGCTAATTGTCAGGTAGATGCCAGTGTTATACTGGAAGAGCCTGTCTACTGGAATGACGAGATCTGTAGCAAAAGTCTTCGGTACTATTGCTGGAATACTGTCAGGACCCATAGTCTCTATAGTATCTAGTGCCTTCAACTGTTTCTTGATTATCTGGAGTGAATGTAATTGGCTGAAGGCTGTCAGTAATGCTGGGGACCACTGGAAGAGGCTGAGATGGATCATCCACTCAGTACTTCTGGCTGCAAATGCTTCAGCGCAGTCTTTTGCAACTTGTGTTGGACTCTTCCATCACTGAGGATGGAGATTTGTGGAGCCACCTCCAGTGAGTTATTTAATTGCCCACCACCACTCAAGATACGACAGGACTGCAGAGCTTTGATCTGATATTGGTTATGGGATCACTTAGCTCTGACTACTGCATGGCATTCCAAGTAGTCTAGTCTGGTAGAGTCGCTAAATTGACAGCTCTCTTTCAAATATTTCAGGAACAAATGAACAAGCTTTTTAAGGGGATAAAACTACAGGACTATGGACCAAGTGAGATTTTCATCAATTGGATTGCTTGGTGGGCATGGACTTGGCGTAAATGGACTCTGTTCTACTAATGATTGGAATTACTTGATTACTTGCTTGTCCTAGCTATTTTAAAAAAAAACTTAGTAACCATGTCCAAGAAAATACAAATGAAAATAAGGAATGTACCAACAACTTTAGGTTCTGTAGTGCAACAGCCACATCCCTACCTCAGACATAAGATCCAAGCTAGTGTTCAGCTAAAATCAAATCCAATCCACCCTGAAATGTGTTTTACATGTGGACTGATTTTAAAAGCTGACTTGCAACCTTGTTTCTCCTGCTCAATCTTCTCTTGAAACAAGAGTCAATAAAAGATGTCTAAGAAACCTAATCACACTCCCAATGATGAAATCAAATGTAGGTGAAATTTTTCAAAAAATACTGTATTCACTGGCTGCTTTCTTGAAATGATGCAAACAAAATTCTAATTCTTCTGATTCATTTGAATAGTTTATGCCAGTCACTTGGCATGTATCAATCAAGCTCCAATTTTTGTCTTAATATACAAATCAACACTAAACCAATTTAGGTCTTAAACAATACAGCTGGATGAGACAGTTTATTATAATGTCATCCTAAAGCATGTTTCTTTACTTCAGAAGTTGCTTGATGGTACAGAAGTGCCTTCTGTTTTTTTTAAAAAAAGTTAACTCAGTAATTGATCACATTTCTATACATACTAGCATAGAAATTAAAGTGGGTAGGGTGAAGGCGGACCATAAAACTGCAGAGGAGGACTTTTGTACAAGTTGTCTCCCATACTTATGGATCACTTACGATGGATCAACAAAAAGCTGCCTTGCAAACTTACTTCCCCCATTAAACTTGATGCCCAGGTCACTTGCTCGACAACCCTCCCCAGCTCCATGCTGATGTGTAAACTCATCAACTTTGGGATTTCCACGCTGCACAACCTGCATTCAGAACCACAATTATACTTGCATTTTCTCAGTGGTTTTTGAATATAACAGATTTTACAATTGTAGTGTGTATGAACAAGATTTTTTTTGTCTGTCTAACTTGACAGTTTACAAAATCTGGCAATTAAATAACTTGCACTACTTTTTTTAAACCTGTATTTTAACAATGTATATTAAGACACCTCCTGGGTATGTAAGACTTGAGTCCGTTTTACTCAGGTAAGGCCACTATGCTATAAAGTGTTCAATGAATTATGATCCTGCAGACATGAAGTAAGTGCTGGATCCATTGGTTACTAATATTTGGACAAAGAACCCTTTTGAATTAAAAACACTGATGTAGTGATGCAGTCACAGCTGTTGCCAAGGCCTAGGAATGACACTTCTAACCTAGCAGCAGGGAAAGGACTTATTTCTTTCAAATTCTTGACAGGGAGGCAATATTCTTCAAGACTTTCTAATTAACCAGTCCAAAGATGTTTGATGTACATCTAGACCAGGTGGGACCTGAACCCAGGTGCCCTACCTCCGAGGCAGGGCTATCACTACAAATGCACCACACAAGCCCTATTATACAACTTTTCATGGCAGGAAAGGCAATTTAACACATCACAGCTGTGATAACCCTTCCAGAGTAATCCAAAATTAATCCTACTGCTCTGCATGCTCCTGTGGTCTACTGCTTCAGATTGATTATTCATTTCATTCATAAACATTGCAATGGTCTCTGCTTACACCATCAGTTGGTGGAAGATCAATTCTCTTACCTAACAATGCCCAAAGTAAGCATCACAATTCCACCCCGTTGCAAGTTTTTCCCCCTCCTCTTAAGGCAGGAATGGCAACTGGTGTGAGGAGGCATCTTAGCCCAAATGCTCTCTGGGCCATTTTGGAAGAATATCACCAAATAACAAAGCATCAATTGAAACCAGAATGCCTTTAAATCCCAGAAAATATTCCATAGCAAGTCCCCAGCAGAGCTGGGAATGTTAAATTCATAGATGGAGACCTGCAAGCAAACTAACTGACATGTCTGAAGTGTGGGGAAATCCAAGGAGTGGTGGCTAGGGAAAGGGAGTGGCTGACTATTGTGCATGCACACATGGGACAGAAACTGAAACTAAAATAGTAACATTGTGGGCAAGGTTCACATCTTATTGGGTTTTGGAGACTTGGTCAATCTATGGTATGCAGCTCCAAGGGAAATGCAGAAGGTTCTCCCTCTTGGTGAGATCCTCAATCTGGCAGCAGCATCTTAAGGTACTAGTCATCAACCAAGTTCCTTGGGCAGGACTTGTCATTTGGCAGCCTGACAAGATTCCCAAACAAAAGTTGTGTGAAACTTGGTCACAGCAGGAGACATGAAAACACTTCAGGGATATACTTAAAGTATTCTTGAAGACACTGAACAGCCCCATTGACTTGAGTATGTTCTGGAACTTTTCTGACCAAAAGAGATAAGGTAGATTCAGAAAGGTACCCAGTATATGAAGTGACTTCATGGGGTGATCAAACCTTACTAGATGTGGCAGAGTTTTCAAATTGTGCATGGGCTTTCAGCCATTTTTAAAAAGAACTCCACTAGAGTGGAAGCAAATTATCCAGAGTGGCTGCCTACAAGAAAGTGTTAGGCTGGGATATTGTGCTTAGTAGTGTATGAGGAGAGGAGCTGATTTATACTGGTAGGGAAGGGGACTTCAGTCTGGTTATTGGGAACAACATAACTCCAAATTCAGGCATGTTCTTGTGAGTAACTTAAATCACTTGATGGCTGCTTTGCATAACAAAATCCACTGAATAGTCTCTTGGACCGTGAATGTTACTTTAATTTCTTAAGATTAAATGGTAAAGTTTCTGACTCTTACTATCAAAATCATACTGTTAACATGCTCTTTGACGAGTCTTTGTGTGATAGTGCATCAGGAATGCTGTCAGTTGTAAGCACTGCTTCCTGGCCAGAGTCCATGAGCTGTAGAAGCTCAGATAAAATTTTGGACTGCGAGTACATAATTCTTTTTCTTGTTCATAAGTACTTTTAGAATTACAGATTTTCATATCATGCACACACACATTGATCTATAATAGATGAAGCCTAACATTAAATATTAATAGGCTTTGTTATATTTTGTGACTTGGAGTCACATTAACTTTCAAGCATTAAAATGGGATCACATGAAAGTACTGCAGCAATTCATGAAGGCTAAATCTAAGGTATATCATGAACACTCAAGCATCTACAATCTAAGCAAAAGAGCAATGACAATATGGAAGCCTCATTATCTTCAAAACGTAGTACCCAGACATAGGTATTTATTTCCATTTATCACTGGATCAATGTGAGCTATTTATCTACATAACTGTTGATGCCGAGGGCACACTCGCAAGACAATAGCCGTTCAAAATAAGCATATATCATCACTACTCCTGGGCAACATAGGTAACCAAACAAACGTATACTGCATTCTGAGAAAATAAAATCACATGGCTGTTTTGAAATTTCTAAAAGACATGTACTGATTATCAGAGATACAGGTATTGAGGGTTATGAGGAGCTGCGGTCTGAGGCAAATCAGCAGGGCAGCCTTGAGCAGTTGAATGGCCTATTGCTGCTCTAATTTCTTGGAAGTGAGTATTAAAAGTTTATTATTATTAGCAACAAAAAGGAGAGGGGGAGAAAAAGACGACCTTGCCTCTTTGGTTTTGGCCATCACAATACTCCTACAGCCAAGACAACTGAAAGGCTTATATGGATGCAGGCAAGGAAACCCCATCTCTAGCTGGCACCAACGTTCAGTGTCAGGATCAAGTACTCTATCCTGTGACATAGCCAAAAAGGAAATAAATGCTTTATTAATGAATGCTTGCTTTGCATGAGCATTCATGCCTGACCAAGGATGCTGACTTGGTTTCTGAATAAACTGAACTAGTCAGATCCCTGAAGAGATGCTCAGTTGGTACTTTTATTCATTTTTAAAAGGATCTCAGGGGAATGAATATTTATCCGTTAAACTTACTACATACAATGTTTAAAATGCAACAAAAAGAGCTGCAATGGTATATTTCAAGACTAACAGGAATTTGTTTCGAAATGTTGACAAGTGTTTTACCATTTGGTAGAGTCAAAATTAAACGCATGCAACAAAGTATAGTCCCTTCTTTAAAAAAAACTTTGCTATCAAAATGTACTTTCATGCCAAATGCAAAAGACAACTTTCTGTGAAACAGTATAAATCTTCTAGCTATCACAAAAACATTAGGCAGTCTCTCAAGCCAAAATAATGTCAAATGATGGGATTGGTGTGGATTCTCATCCCATTGGGATGAATCAAATTTATTTCACTTAGCCTTGAATTGACAAAGTTATGTCACACCAATTGTGGCCAACATAAAATTAAAGAAGAATAGGCAAGCTATTCTTCCTCTACGTATCTACACAATAGCCTCTATTCTATTGCCTGTGACACTCCCCTGAACACTGCAGATTGGAAAATAATGAAGTTATTAATTGACAGCCTTTTTCTCACACAGCTCTTTAGCTATTCAGGATGAGTTCATTCCAAATATCTAACAAAACATACTCAAATGACAACTTTGTTCTTTTTCAGATTGATTAGTGTTCTTATTTAATTTCACACTCACTAATCCTGAAGCCAAAATTCTTAATGGGTCATGCTATGGTGATGATTAGTTTTTATTATGTAACTCCTAACAATGAGTCCCAGCAATCTAATTAACCAAAGAATCACAGACTGATTATGTTCTCAGCCAAAGGGTACACAAAGCATTTGAGCAATATATAGTAAGACTGGAAGCAAGAACTCAGTACATTTCCTTCAGCCTCAGCACCTTGGGCAAAGAGGGAACACAGTGTAAAAACAAAGAACTGAGGACATAAGGACCAACTGAAAGAAATCCGGGCCAAAAACAGAAGCTGCTGGAAAAGCAGGTCTGGCAGCATCGGTTAGGAAAAATAGAAATCAAAGTTAATGTTTCAGGTCTGGTGACTCTTCCTCACAACTCATTCCTGAAACGTTAACTCTGATAATTTTTTTTCTTCTTCACAGATGCTGCCAGACCTGCTCAGCTTTTCCAGGCTATATGTTCTTGCCACCACAGCAGCAGAGTACCATTAGCTAACACAGGCCAACAATTTGCATTTTAAAAAAGCCTGAGGTACTTTCGTCGAGTTCCTCCTCCTCCCAGTATAAAGTGAACAATGTGAAAAGGTGACAGAGATAATGGGAACTGCAGATGCTGGAGAATCCAAGATAATAAAGTGTGAAGCTGGATGAACACAGCAGGCCAAGCAGCATCTGAGGAGCACAAAAGCTGACATTTCAGGCCTTCTTCAGAAAAGGGGGGAGGGGGAGGCGGACTGAAGATGGATAGAGGAGAAGATAGGTGGAGAGGAGACAGTCAAGTTAAATGGGCAGGTATGGAGCCAGTAGAGGTGAGTGTAGGTGGGGAGATGATAGGTCAGTCCAGGGAGGACGGACAGGTCAAGGGGGCAGGATGAGGTCAGTAGGTAGGAGATGGGGATGCGGCTTGAAGTGGGAGGAGGGGATAGGTGAGAGGATGAACCAGTTAGGGAGGCGGGGACGAGCTGGGCTGGTTTTGGGATACAATAGGGGGAAGGGGAGATTTTGAAGCTTGTGAAATCCACATTGACACCATTGGGCTGCAGGGTTCCCAAGCGGAATATGAGTTGCTGTTCCTGCAATCTTTAGGTGGCATCGTTGTGGCGCATCAGGAGGCCCAGGATGGCCAGGTTGTCTAAGGAATGGGAGGGGGAGTTGAAATGGTACGTGACTGGGAGGTGCAATTGTTTATTGCGAACCGAGCATAGGTGTTCCGCAAAGCGGTTCCCAAGTCTCCGCTTGGTTTCTCCAATGTTGAGGACACAACGGGTACAGCTGCTTTCCAGAGGGACCACTCTCTCTGTGACTCCCTTGTCTGCTCCACACTCGCCTCCAACCCCCACCACTTTCCCCTGAAACTACAGGAAGTGCTACACTTGCCCCCAAACCTCCTCCCTCACCCCCATCCCAGGCCCCAAGAAGACGTTCCACATCAAGCAAACATTCACCTGCACGTCTGCCAATGTGGTATACTGCATCCGCTGTATGTGTTGTGCCTCCTCTACATTGGGGAAACCAAGCGGACCAAGGTTATAAAAGATGAAAATGACAAAACTCCAAAGGTGGATAAAAAGGGACAAATATGAAAAAGGCAGCTTCACAAGACCAAAAGATGCAGGAAGTGGCTGACATAATCCTGGGATGAGGACAACTAACAATGAGAATAAGGATTTGAGCTGGTGAACCAAGGTCCAAATTAGGTCAATTATAAATGGGTGAGATAGCCAATCAGGGCTTAATATTGTGCAAGATATGGTCAACTCAGTTTGAACTGGGAGCTCATAGGTCTGCATGTGCAAAGCCTGGATAAATCACAGTGGCAATGGAATGAAGAAACGGCACAGAAATAAGAGGATAAGTTTTAGGGTTGGAAGGCAAGTGAGACTTCAAGTTTAGGTGCAAGTCAAATGTAAGATCAAAGATTTATATGATCTAACTTAGACTGGCAAGAGAGAAAGTGGCAAGAAATAAGGGCTGTGGATTTTGAGATCCAGAAGCAATGCATTTGGATTTCCTGTTATTTAAATTTTAAGAAAGTGATTATTCTTGATGTCAAAATGTACAAGTGGGGTTGAAGTAAGCAATGCAGAATTTGAAACAAGTACAACAGTATGCATATGAATCATTGTTCGTTAACAATGTCTACATTCCTGCCATCAGTGGCAACGTAAGAGTGAAAAACAGAATACAATCTTGTAGAGGGCTAGCTCAATGGGTTATTTGTGGGGGTGGGGGTGGGGGGGGGGGTGAAGAGAGAAACACTATTGCTTGGATGTGTTACCTATGTGCTGGCAATAAGGAGTAGAACCATATGTGAAATTCCATGGATCTCGGCAACTGACGATAGAAGATTACATTGTGGTGACTGACTGTATCAAACTGCTAAAGAATGACAGCTATGTGTTATCACAATGCCCAATCACATTGAAGGTTTTCACTCGGAAGATCTGGATTTGTCGGCAGAGCAGAAGCTGCCCTCAAGGTATTTAAACTGTAAAGTGCACCATTTTACCACGCATATATAAAGAAACTGTACATATGCATAAGTATGGGTATTTAAACTGCGATTACTGCCACAATGCGCTTACATAGCATATTCAATGTCGTAAAAACAAACACTGAAAATGCCAAGATATTAAGATAGGCAAGTAAAAATTTGATCGAGGGCAAGGTAGAAAGAGGACGTTGTTTATCACTAGAAATTGAGTATGGGGCCTGACCAGTCTTTCCCAAACCTTCCCTCTCCATGTGACTGTATTTTAAGGTTTGAGGCTCCATGTAATTAGAATGAAATGTTGGAGGAAGATATGAGTGTAGTTCATTGAGTGGACAGAAGCCTCAGTGCATGCTATCCCAAGTCTTGTTACCAATATCCTACAATTTGAGAGGCTATGACTTGAATGCAGTTGCCAACAGTGGGATGAAGAGAGTGTGGTATGCACTAGCTGGGCTTCTTTGAAGATTACAGGTTGGGGCCCTGGAAGGAACCAATACAAATTTTTCTTTTACAACTGCAAATCTTTTTTGGGTCCGGAACCAGTGCAGGGAAATAACGTTTAATGGCTTGCTCGTGATGGCTCAGGTATTCAACGTAGTTATTACATCAACAATACAGATGTGGGGGGGGGGGGGGGGGGTGGTGTTCTGGATTTAATTTGGCATTATGCCAAATTTGCTGATCCTAACAGGCAGCCATATGATGACAAATTGTCTCAGCAGCCTTGATCTGGAGTGTACAAAGTCAACCACAATTCCTGCTTCTGCTGAGACAATTTGTCATCATATGGCTGCCTATTGGGATCAGCAAATTTGGCATAATGCCAAATTAAATCACCTGTAAGTGACTCATGTTGAAAATACACACGTACACAAGTATTTTGGATAGGTTCAGACTCAGCGCCAAGACACTGAGGATGTTGCTCAGCTCATTCTTCACAAGCAAATAAAAATCAACCAATGTTCTTCAAACTGTATAAGCAAATGAGCTAATATCTTGGGTGGGGGGGGGTTCTTTGGGAAGAGCGGGGTTGAGCACTGGCAGGGAATAAAAAGACAAAGCTACAAAACTCAAATGCATATCATTTATCTAATTGAGCAAATAAAATTGCTTTTTCAGGAAAATAAGTACTGTTGAGGTCCCCACATGGTCAATGACTGTATTTTGGTATGCACTAAATGTCTCTCCACCTGACAAGTTTAACACTGTCTGATTAGATCCATGCACCAAATCTGAAAGTAAATCATTTTAAAAACTTCCACAAATAAAAGTTTGAAATAAATATCAATTATTTAATGACTGTCCAGAATAACTTGGGTGGAAGGAAACTAATGACAACTAAATAGATTTTGGACAGGTTAACATGTTGGATACAATTCACTTAAAGCTGACTGTGTAATACAAGATGCCAGAAGTTGGATTTTGGTGAGGGTAAAAGCCATTCAAGGAAATCAAATATCCACATTAAAACTAAACATTAAAAAGCCTCAAAGTTTACAGCATTTATTGCATTTTGCCATATTTTGTTGTGAAACTTCAGTTTCCTTATGCCTTCTGAATAACTGAGTCAATAGTCAAATTTTCAACCTGTTGAGATGGCAACCCAAAGAGGTAAACAATTTGGTAAGAAACATGAACCTAACTTCCCAAATATAGCTTTTCAAAGAGAATAAGATAGATAAGTGCAAGTTACAGGCATGCAACAACATGAGAGAGAATTGGCAAACATAAACCACAAAGGCAAAGCTCGTTGGTTACAACATCTTCAATATGGTGCTTACATTATTGATCCTTCTGGTTTCACAATATGCCCAAAGTGTTTTTGTTAACTATAACTATGTTCACAATGCACATGGCTCCAACAATTCATTCCTACATTGCCTTTGAAGAGGGTGCTGTTCCAGCTTAAAAAAAATACAGTTATGTAGCTACCTAAACAATTTCAGAGCAGTTAAATGTTAACCAAATTGCTCTCTATTTCCAGGTTTCATGTCAGACGTTATAAATATGGCAGATTTCCTTCTATCAAAGGCCATTCATGAAACAGATAGAACACAACTGTTTCACAGATTGGCACTAACCTAATTTAAAATTCCAGATTTAATTAACCAAATCTAAAATTTTCTGTGGTGTGAACTCAACTTGACTCTGATCACTTAATGCCTCTGGATTAGTAGGTTGGTAATAGTGTGACCACACCCCCTTTACGAATTCGCTTTCTACCCAGATGGAAGGTTTGTGATGTCGACCTAAAACTGTAATAACACTTGCTCTACACCTTTTTTTTACCAAAAGTAATGATTATACAATGTGTGCACAGGATTTAAGAAATAAATTATTCCTGTACCAAACGGATCCAAAACATGCAATTTGACCAAGCCTGCTCAGTACTTCTATATAGCAAAAATATTCTTCTTCAATGTTTGTTTGCCATTTTGTAATTAACATACAGGATCAACTCTTTATCTTTACATCTGCAATTAAAGTTCCAGTTGATCTAAAGGCATTGAGGTAACTTCTAACTAATAGAATATTATAATTACTGAAAATACTGATTTTTCAATAGATACACTAAAATTTTGAAACTTTTATCAAATTAAAATTTTACATGAAAATTAGAGGCATAGATTGTCATTGCCATTTCATTTGACATATGACAATATCCATAATAAACAAGTCAATGCACTTGAGATTTCACATGATATAAACCACATTTGATTAGCTTCCAAAATTGAGAGCATGGTACCTTTTTTATACATAGTATTTTTGTCCATTTTTAGCTTTACTTCTGAATATTGCTCACTTCCAATATTATTCCCTTACCACTGCCTTTACAGCTAATGAATTTTGTTGTACAGCAGTATGTCAAGTTAGTGACAGAAAGAAACTTGAAAGAACCTGTATGGTCAGTTCGTTTGGTTTGTAAAACATGACATGAATGTTTTGTTTTAAAAGAATACACTGGCTTTTGGTGGATTTGTAAGCATTATATATAGTATGATAACTCTATCGGTTTAACATTAACAAGTAGTTGAGAAACATGATTCCTTAATAATGATATAGTCGTGCAAATTGCGCATGGCTCTTTTTCCAGTTTGATCTAAATTATAGTAATGACAAAGCGGACATCAAAATATTATGCTCTGTAACTGTATCCTGTGGATCAACTTCATAAAAACAAAAATCAACAGTTAAACAAACAAAAGCGGATACTTAAATATCACGGTATCAGTATGTATCTGGATAAATCAGCCATGTGAATACAAACATAAATCCACTCCCAAAAAAACGTCAACTGCAGAATGAACAGGGTAAAAAAAAGCCAATTTACCCATTCACACGTTGTAAAAGGAGAAATGGATAGTGCATTTGATAATTAAGATTTCGAATAGGCAGAGAACGAAAGCGAACACTTGCCCAAATCTGTCATTATAAGTGTACCGATGAAATAAAACAAAACAAACCCAGCCACGTTGGACAGTAGCGAATAGCAACTACATCAGCTGAGCTGCACTTAACCCCCGCGCAACTAATCACCATTAAAGTGAGCGCAAGACATCTCATTCAATAAGAGGAGGCTGCTGTATTTAATTTAAAAGCGGTCTCCTAGTTATCATACATTGCTGAGTATTAGACGTGGGCGATTTTTCAAAAGGACAAAACCACCACAGAAATTAGACTGACGCTCGACTAGGAAAGGGGAAAGCCGACCCCCAGACGATATTCGGTGCATTTCCCTGAACGCTGTCAAGATGGAGGGCGGACACCCTGAAAGCAAACAACTTGTAAACTAACCTGAGTGCCAGAACAGTCGCCAGCTTCCACTCTCCACCACTTCCAGATAGAAACAAAATTTTTAAATAAACACACTGGAGATTCTCCCTCCGGAATCACAAAACAGCAGATAACCAAAGCTGATTTTTTTTTTCATCGAAAAATGAGCATTATGGTTTGTTATTATTCCTCGCCACAGACATAATATGCCCGATCAGAACATGGCGGCGGGAGGAGTGGGGAACGTCGGCTGAAAACACGACGTCATACGCCAGCCGGCCGGACCGCGGCCGTCATTGAACATGCGCACAAGCACTCCGCCTGTGGTGCCAGCACCCCGTATGGCTAGTCGCGGCAACAGCTGCGATTTGTTTCAAAATTCACCTTTAACCGAGCGACCCGGCATGCTGGCACATGCGCACCGGACATGTCTTGCGCTTTTGTGAACCCGTCGCCACGTCAACACCGGAGAAACGCCCTCCGAACCGGAAGTACTTTTGGGAAGCGGCTCAGAAGCGATACAGTGGGATTGCCTGGATTCTCGCTTTCAATTTGGAGTGAAGTTGTTCCAAGGTTTTGCTCTGTGAATATCTGGTATGGCTTTTTTTTGTTATTTTTTATGAAATTACTTTTCTGCGTTCATATCTGGTTTGTGCAGAGCAAAGGAATGGAAATGTACATGTACCCTTGTCCATTGGGACCTTGAGTTAAAAACGCAGTCTGCCTGGCGCTGTGAAGCAGCGGTAAAGTTGTGTGAAATAGATACACTATATTAGTATGTAGCGCGTCTTTAGGTAGATCCTCGATTCCTAATTTTAAGCAAATTACGTAAATCATATTGTACCTTTCCAGTTAAAATATTGTTGGACAATTTAAATTGCTTCACGTACGTTTGGCAACTTAGAGTGGAGGAAATTCTGCTCTGCGTGAAACTAATCCTATATCCAATGTAATGATTGCTGGGTGCCGGCACTTGTTGAAAAACATGGGAGATGTTCAATTCTTTAATACCGACATAACTTGCCTTAATGAGTATGCAATTATTTTATAATAGCGTGTAACGTTATGGAGGAATTGCAATTTCTGTTTTAATGCTCAATTAATAATATTGATTTTAAGTTTCCAAAATATGTAGTGTATATTTTTCAGCATTCTGAAAGTGCACTGAATTTTAATAACTTACCTACTTGAGCTTAAGTTTTTTTTTAAAGAGGCAAGCCTACTGTCGTAATAAAAATGGTGGAAATCATCAGCATTGTGCATTAAATGTAATATCCTTTCAGTCACCTTTGACTGAATTCATTCAAGCAAAAATCGAGCAATAAGCATCCTTGAAGGATTAGCCAAATTGTTCTAGAGTCAAAATATGCCCTTTGCTTTTAACTCATTGGCATATTGCTGTTTTGCTGCATGTATATATGAGACAGCTGTAACAACTGTTATTTTCTGTGAATTTGCAAGGTTCAAGGTTCCTTGTCCAGATATAGTCCAAGTTTCAGAGAAGTGAAATTAATCATATTGCTGACAATTTCCCTTAGAGGTTGGAAAATAAATCTAAATCAATACTAGTCATTTGATAACAAATGTGAGGCTGGATGAACACAGCAGGCCAAGCAGCATCTCAGGAGCACAAAAGCTGAGGTTTCGGGCCTAGACCCTTCTTCAGAGAGGTTACTAGTCATTTGAGCTCGTTTTTATTATCCAGGTGGGAAACAAATTGCCTTTAGTGTGGTAGTATCACATCTATTATACATTGCTGAAAAGATCATGATCTTGTCTCTATCTGGAATGGTGTGTGTGATGTTTCCTGATACTTTTTACAGATGTTATTAAGTGGTTGCTGTTAATGCATCATTCTTGCAATATACAGCTGATTTTTATTTCACTATCCAAGAACAGCCATTGGAGTTAAGCCAGAGGGTAATTAATTCTTGGGGTGAAGTTCCTCCTTTTGATAGTTTATCAAAAAGAGTAAAAGAGGTTTCCCTGAATATCGGCTAGTATTCAGCCAGTTTGATTCAACCCTGCAATATCAAGAAACGGTTGAAGGATACTGCATAGCCTTTAAATCAATGACGCTGAAGATTTGCTTGGATGGGTGCAGCTCAAACAACACTTAAAGCTTAGCATTATTCGGGCAGCATGGTGGCTTGGTGGTTAGCACTGCTGCCTCACAGCACCAGGAACCCTTGTTCATTTCCACCCTTTAGAGACTGTGAAAACTCCACAGAGACATTCTCCACATGTCTGTGTGGGTTTCCTTTTGGTCCTTCTCTATCCTGCCAAAGTCCAAAGATGTGGAGGTTCGGTGGATTGGATGTTGTAAATTGCGCATAGTGTCCAGGGATGTGAAGGTTAGGTGGAATAGTCATAGGGAATACAAGGTTACTGGGATAGGGTAGGGAATGGATCTGGATGGGATGCTCTCTGGAGGGTTGGTGTGAACTCTGGGCTGAATAGCCTGTTTCCATTATGTAGGGATTCTATGAAATTTCTGTTCTATTCTAGGATAACTAGCCCACTGAGTTTCATCTCTAATGCATAGTGGCAGCAGTATGTACTATGTGCAAGATGAACTGCAGTAATTCATTAAGCCTCCTTTAGCAACACTTTCCAAACCCACATCCTCTGCCACCTAGAAGGGCAAGGGCTGCAGATGCACCAGTCACCTTGCTTAGCTAGCAATGTCCATATCCCACGAATGAAAGAAAAGCCAGGTACCACCCTGACTGATCATCTCATATATGAAATCTGGTATCTGCAATGCAATGTAACACTCTTTGAATACAGAATTACCCAGTTACCACAACTGTCACCGCCAAGTATCTGCAACCTTATGTATACGAACTTAAAATTATTGGTAGCCACATGATGAAAATTATTTTTTCTGGTAGAATGCTTCATTTGCGTGTGATCGTATTGAATTTTATGTATCCACAGACTGAATTAGCATATTTTTACTTTTTTTTCCATTATAATTTGTTGGTAAAGTAATCTTTAAAACAAAGTTTGACTTAATTCTACATAGCTCAAGTTCAGGTATTGATCCTCATGATTTTAAAATAGCTTACATTCAGAAACAATAATGATTGCAACAGTAAACCCTATTCCTTAACCAAAGCACCATCTATAACAGTGGTGGACTTGTATCATTTGAACAGGTTTATTTAGAACATAATAATCATCATTGGTTGATTGTGGGGTGCAGTGATGGTGTTCCTACTTCTGGACCAAGAATTCTGGGTTCAAGGCCCACTTGCTGCAGAGGTGTGTAATACCATCTCTGAATAGGTTTATTAGAAAATATCTGTACAGTTGACAGTAACTTTGTTATGATCTCATGTTTGAGCAACTCGTGGGCATTCAAAGTGGCTATTTTATCAAATTTGCATATATAGTTTAGAAAAACAAACATTTAAACGTTTTATTTAATGCATTTCAAATTGATATAGTTCTTGTTTTATTTAGTGCCAACGTTACAGGAAACAATTATGCCACAAACACTGCCTTTAGATCAAATACAGATTCCTGTATTGGATAAAAGGACTGGGAAAACCCAACACTTGCCAGCATTGGTGAGTTGTATACTTAAATCTTCTTTCTAACACTTAGGTCATTGGTAACTGCATTAGTTTTAAATTTACTCTCAAGTGATCTAACCTTGGTGGTCTTTATTTAATCAAATGGTGCATGTTAATGTGATCCCAAAACACACTTGCTTTCATGAACCTCAAAGCATCATATCCTCTGCCCATATGTGAAAAACCGTATCTGCCATCTCTGTTTTGCTCCTCGTTAGCTTTGTCCATCTGCTGCTGAAACAATTGCCCAAGTCTTTTGAAACCACCCAAGTGTTCTCTTGGTTGGCTTTCGATCTTTTGAAATTACTTTATAAATTCTAGCTCAAGTCCAGTGACCCTTCTCATTGTCCACTACAAGTCCAGTGACCCTCCTCCAGAATTGAACTGAAGAACAGTTCTGAAGAATGTCACTGGTCTTGAATTGTTAACTTTATTTTCTGTCCTCTGCTGTTAGAGCTGCTTGGTTTTTGCAGCAATTTCTTTATTTTAAATCTCCAGCACCTGCAGTTTTTTACATTTTACAGAGCTTAGAAGTAATATCATATTACTGTTACATTGTCGAGCAACTTCGCATCTTAAGAAAGCCCCAATTTATCTCTGTACTCATTTTCTTCCAGGAGAATTCTGATGAGATATTATCATTTGTGTGTGAAATACTGTAGAAATGTGAATTCACAGATGCATTTGAGACTTTTTTCAACATGAATACAAACAAAAGTTCTAAATTAAAATTCCTGGCTCAAAACCACCTTTGCATTGCATGAGTTTTCAATTTTTGCCTGGGTCACTGATAAAAATCAACGCAAAAAAAAGCCATAATTTACTTAGGTAGAAATCAAAAAGTCATAACCATCTAGGAGATAAAATCTGTCTCGTTGGTTTTATAATGCAATGTTCGCAAAACTGTAATCCTCAGTTATTGTTACTCTTTGAAAGTGAACATGCATGCTCAAACACAGAAGTTACCCTCAACAATTCTCCATTCTTCCATGATGTTACTGTTACAATCCTTGCAAATGGAAATCAATTCAAAAATCACCGCTTCAGTCTAGATTTAAGCTTCCTACGTGATTGTCCTTGCTCTAAAAGTCTTTATTAAATGCTTTGTAGAAGTTGTGACATCATGTTGAGATTTTGCAGGATGTTGGTAAGACCTCTTCTTGAACACTGTACCGTTCTGGTTACCCTTCTGTAGGAAGGTTGTTATTAAATTGGAGAACGTTCAGAAAATGTTTACCTGGAGGATTCCTAGAAATGAAAGGTTTTGAGTTATGTGGATAGGCCGGGACTTTTCTCACTCCAGCATCGGAGGTTGAGGGGTGACCTCGTAGAGATTTATAAAATCATGAGGGGTGTAGATAAGGTGAGTAGCAAGGGTCTTTACCCTAGGACGAGGGAGTTCGAAACAACTACTTTTAAGGTGAAAACAGATTTTAAAAGACATGAGGGGCAATGTTTTACACAGCAGTTGGTTTGTTTGTGGGATGAACTGCTAAGGGAGGTGTTGGATGCAGGTGCAGTTACGACATTTAAGACATTTGAATAAGTGCATGAAAAGAAAGGTTTGGAGGGATAGGAGTCAAAATCAGGAAAGTGGGACTAGTTTGGTTTTGGAACATATCAGTGTGGACTAGTTGGGCTAAAGGTCTGTTTCCATGCTGTAAGATTCTATGACAGCCTGGATTTTTAACAGTTGGCTAACTTTATAATTATTGCTAAGTAGTTTTATTAATTCCAGAAACCTAATTTTATATTTATGGAATGTCAGCTCAATTTTTTTGTAATTTTATGGATTTTGTTTTAAATATTAAAGAAAACATAATTCAGATTCTATCGTAATCTAATGTAAATGCCTCAATCATTATTCTGCTTTCTATAGTATTAAAACGTTCATAACTTTCTGGATTATAACTGTTACCATTCTTCAATGTGATTGGCTGCTAGTTTACTTGATGATGTCACTGTTGTTCGTTGCCAGTCATCCCCTGTATATGGTGTCATAATGAAATTAAAAAGCCATTGAACTTGTTTGATCTTTGTGGTATGGCTCTTGACCACAATGGCGAGTGGCATCATTTCACTCTTAACTGCTGATTGCGAGGCATTGTGTCACTTTGGTAGACATAGCCCACATGACTTAGTCACTTTTGTGGGTTATCTGTCAGTATATCTTGTGGTGTGATAAATATAATCACATATATTTGGCTATGGTTTATCTCCCATCTGATTCTGCTCTGCTAGAATGTGCCATTGGCCACGTGAGAACTGACAAATCTCATTCAACAGCAACCAAATATTTTGTGATGCATGTTGACATGTTACAACTGTATATCTTTCTGGCTCAGAATCAAACTTTCCATGATATGCTTATATAACAACTGTGCGACAGTAAATTTCATTGTTAATCTGAATTTACACGGTTTTGTTTATACACAGTGTAAGATTCTCAATCTGCAGTTAGTTTGGTATTCCCCTCATACTGAAGAAACCCTTCATTTACTAATCTGTGGAATTTAGCAAGACAGGCATACTTTGTTTCTGCAGTTTACATTTAAAGGTTGTAGAGAGAAAAAAGGTACTGCAAGAGTATTTGAAAGTAACATTATCTCAGACACCCAGATGATCTGCTTTTAATGACTTTATCTTGAATTTTCCTCTTGCTCACTGAAACAAAAGGCCATTGTTTCTCAAATGAAATCATAAACCTAGTTCTTAAATACCATTCTGTAATTCCACATTGGATGTGGGCAATGCTATTCAAGCCAGTTGGATACAGGAAATGTTGTTACCGTCAAAAGTAACTTTAATCTATTTCTCAATCTCTCCCTTACTGCTGCTGCTCTAGGATTTTAACTGAGCTGAATTTTGTGGACAGGAAAAGGAAAACTTCTCCTGAATATGTAGCTGCATCCAATCCACTGAAGGAACACGTGATTGTTGGGAGTGACATGTAGTGTTGATTCAGAGAATGCTGGTAATTGGAATTGGTGGGAAGGTGGAGACAAGGATAATGGTGAACAGTGATCATCTAATTGGGTAAGGAGGGAAGCAAGAGCAATTTCTCCATAGAGTCGAACAGGCAGATGAAATTAAATAATTTCAAACCAAGTTGGCCTATTATGAGGTAAATTCTGTAGAGAAGTGTTGAACTCAAATGTAATCGCTTTGGCCAATTCATTTCAAGCAAGTAATAGGACAAAACATGAAGACATTTCCATTTAATCTGTGATAAATTGGCTTCTTGTTGCTAATGCGTCTGGATAGATCAGTTTATGCATGATGAGGCAAACATAGAGACACAAACTTTGAATTTGGTTTTGCATGCTTCAAAGTATTATTGTGTTCTTGTGTTTTAACCTAACCTAAATGCAGTTTGCAGAATTGTTTGCCAGATGGTGTGGAGGAAAAATGTATGTGACCAATATTTTTGCCTAATTCAGAGTTAAATATACTATATTGCAAAGTCAATTTTTACCTTTATAAAATTGTATAATTGGATCATTGAATCTCATTCTACTATATAAAATCTTCAAAAAAACTATTGTTCATAAATGAAACTCTAAATATTATATTTTCAATTAAATCTCAATACTGGTATTTAAGAACAATGCTTTTAAAGTACACAGTGAATGATAAGAAATGGGGAACTGTTCATATTTTTCCATCTTCTGAGAATCTACATACAACACTGTTCCAGATTAAATGTAATCCTTTTCAATTTTGAACAGATTTTGAAATGTGAATTGGCTAACAGAAACCTGGCTAGTGAGCACTTTCTCTCCAATATCACGAAGTAAATACAAACTTAACAATCACCAAATAACTGATCAGATAGATCTGCTAACATCGTTGAAATGGTAGGGTTCCATATGTCAATATTTGGTTAGTAAACTGTTAGTTACTATCTGGGTGAATTTCACAATGGTAAACCAGATTTCAGTGAAAAGCTTGATTGAACAGTCAGGAGTGTGACCCTCCCACTATGTTGTGAAAACTGACTTCAACCGAAGTGATAGAAAGGTTGTATTTGGTTGTCACTGTGAAGGAGGAACTTGAGTGGACCAGTCACCTTTCCAGTATAACTATAACAAAGTGGCACTGCCATTTACCTTGTTCAAGACTGTGTGATGGAATATGCAATAGATGGATGCAGTTGTGCTAAGTGTCAAGAAGTCCATCACTAGACATAATGAGATAAAAGGTATAGAGCTGGATGAATCCAGCAGGCCGAGCAGCATCGGAGGAGCAGGAAAGTTGTCATTTTGGGTCTGGATCCTTTTTCAGAAATGGGGTACGGCAAAGCAATTCTGAAATAAATGGTGAGAGAGTGGGAGACAGATGTAAGATTGATAAAGGAGCAGATAGGTGGAGAGGAGACGGACAGGTCAAGGAGGCGGAGATGGAGTCGGTAAAATTGAGTGTGAGTGGGGGTTGGTCAGTCCAGGGAAGACAGATAGGCCAAGGAGGCGGGGTTCGAGGCTGGTAGGTAGGAGTTGGGGGTGGAGTTGGGAGAAAGGATGGGCAGTTTAGTGAGGCGGGGATGAGCTGGGTTGGTTTTGGGATGCAGTTGGGGTTGGGGAGATTTTGAAGCTTGTGAAGTCCACATTGATACCATTGGGCAGCAGGTTCCCAAGTGAATTCCTGTAACCTTTGGGTGGCATCATTGTGGCACTGGAGAAGGCCCCAGATGGACATTTTGTCCAAGGAGTGGGTTTGGGAGTTGAAGTGCTTTGCGAATGGGAGGTGCAGTCATTTGTTGCGAACTGAGCGTTGGTGCTCCACAAAGTGGTCTCCAAGCCTCCACTTTGTTTCCCTGATGTAGAAGAGGCCACGTCGGGATCACACATAGAGTAATACAGCATGGAAACTTGGGTCCAACTCATACATGGCAACCAAGTTTCCCAACTAAACTAGTCCCACTTGCTGCACTTGGTTCATCTCCCTCTAAATCTTTCCTATTCATGTACCTATCCAAATGTTTTTTAACTGTACCTGTATCGACCACTTCCTCTAACAGTTCATTCCACTCATGAAGCACCCTCTGTGTGAAAAAGTCGCCGCTCAAGTCCCTTTCAAAACTTTCTCTTCATGCTTTAAAAGTATGCCCCTAGTTTTGAACTCCACCGCCCAAGGGAAAAGACATTTGCTAATTCACCTTATCTGTGCCCCCCCACCCCGGGATTTCATAAACCCCATCAGGTCTCCCGTCAACCTCCTAGGGTCCAGTGGGAAAATGTCTTAGCCTATCCTTAGAACACAAATACTCAACTTCTGGCACCATCCTTGTAAATCTTACCTGAATCCTCTGCAATTTAATAATAACTGTCCTACAGCAAGGTGACTAGAATTGTACACAGTACTCCTAAAGTGGCCTCACCAATGTCCTGCACAACCTCAACATGATGTCCCAAACTGGTTTGAGTAATGAAGGCTAGCATGCTAGAAGGCTTCTTAACCACCCTGCCTATCTGTGATGCAACTTTCAAACAACTGTGTACTTGAACTCCTATGTCTCTCCTTTTGACAACGCTGCCCAAGGCTCACGACAAGTTTATAAATGATCCCTTAAAATTATATAATACAAAGTTAAAATAACATATCCTTTGGTTTGTTTCTTAACATGTTGCTTCAGGAAATCATATCTAACACGCTGTGGAAACTCATCCTCCACAATTTTGGTGCTCAATTTGATTTAATCAGATATATGCAGATTAAAGTCACCCATAATAACTCTGCAGCACAATTCTGCATGTTTCTCTTATCTGATTAATAGCATGCCCCACAATACAACTACTGTTTGGTGGCCTGTAAATAACTTTCTAACCAATGTCTGCAGTCCCTTATTGCTCTTTATTTGCACCCAAAAGATTCCACACACTGTTCTTCTAAACTGAGATCCTCCCATACTAATGTAATCCCTTATCAGCGCAGTTCCACCTCCTTTTTCCTTCTTATCTGTTCTTCCTAAATGTCGTCACTTCATTTAATTTATGTAATTTATCCTATGTTCAAGTAATAACAGCACTATCAATAATGTTGTTCTTAGTGTGGACAGCTTTAGTAAATTAAAAAAAGTTGATCATCAGTTTGCAAGTGACATTTGTTTTCTTCTTGTCGTCACCCATGACTTAAACTTTTCTTGATTAATGCAGTTTTTAAAAATTGGAGTACACACCAGGATGCAGAACAAGTATGGTTTCTGACAGCGGATAGTTGGTGGAGTGGTGATGTGATATTGAGCTATCCAATACTTACCCTTTGGGAGCTTGTTCAAGAGCAGTAATCGGAATGTAGCAACTGTGGAGAGTGTTTCAGAATTTGTTTATTACTGTAATATAATTTTAAATAGAGGTCTGCAGGGAAGTGCATTTAATATAATCTATATATTCATAATTTTAATTTTGACACATAAAAATCATGTTCAGTACCAATAATCAATGTTTGTTGTTTTGTTTTAAATAGCACCCAAGCAGGAAAGAAGATCGCCACTTTGTGTTATACAAACCTCCACCTCAGGATGGCACACCAGCTCTGGTGGAAGAATTTCTGGAGCGTGCAAATTTCATTGCTAATGATCTGGATTGGTTACTAGCCCTTCCTCATGATAAATTTTGGTCCCAGGTAATGAATTCTGCTTTCTGGGCCAAGTATATCAGTTTATGTATTTTTGCAAGTATTATGTTATATATTGGCTTTAAGTACATGCTTCTGTTCACACAGCAAGGCCAGTGATGGCCAGTACATTGCTGAATAACCATGACTTTGCTTTTCATCTAGATGTACAAACAGGATATATATTGGGCTCAACAAGCAAGATAATTTTGATGTCTTTGAAAAAACATGTCCATGATGAAGTTAACAAAGTGTGGAGCTGGATGAACACGGCAGGCCAAGCAGCATCTCAGGAGCACAAAAGCTGACATTTCGGGCTTAGACCCTTCATCGGAGAGGGAACTGGAATAAATAGGGAGAGAGGGGGAGGTGGACTGAAGATGGAGAGAAAACAAGATAGGTAGAGAGGAGAGTACAGGTGAGGAGGTGGGGAGGGGATAGGTCAGTCCAGGGAAGACGAACAGGTCAAGGAGGCGGGATGAGGTGGTAGGTAGGAAATGGAGGTGCGGCTTGAGGTGGGAGGAAGGGATGGGTGAGAGGAAGAACAGGTTAGGGAAGCGGAGACAGGCTGGGCTGGTTTTGGGATGCAGTGGGGGGAGGGGAAGAACTGGGCTGGTTTTGGGACGCAGTGGTGGAAGGGGAGATTTTGAAGCTTGTGAAGTCCACCTTGATACCATTGGGCTGCAGGGTTCCCAAATGGAATATAAGTTGCTGTTCTTGCAACCTTCGGGTGGCATCATTGTGGCACTGCAGGAGGCCCATGATGGGCATGTCGTCTGAAGAATGGGAGGGGGAGTTGAAATGGTTTGCGACTGGGAAGTGCAGTTGTTTTTGCGAACCGAGCGGAGGTGTTCTGCAAAGTGGCGTTGTCCAGTTTGATAGAGAATTTTGACATGTTCATAAAATGATTCTTATGCGGATAGCAGTCAGTTCATTTTACAGTAAGGTTATTTGGTTTTGTTAAATAATTGAGTTAGAATATGATTGTTTTTATTTTCACTTTATGCACAATATTATGTAACATTTTAAACCATGGAGTTTAGGGAAAGCTGTTCCCACAAAGCATCACTGACTTCAGGATTTCACTAATTTTAGTCAAAAAACCAAATAACTTCTTCAGATGTAATGGATTGAAATCTTTTAGCAATTTGAGAACCATTTGTGGATCTATGAATATTTACAAATTAATATCTCAATTTCTTGATGTTTTGTATTCGAGCAGTTCACTGTAGTGTAGCCAGCTAGAAAATCCTCATATACTTGTTCTGAACTTTCTACAACTCTAAACTGTTCGAATGAGACTTAACTATGTTTATTCAGAATGGTATATTGTAATCTTTTTCAATGTAAAACGGTGGGCAGTTAAAATCAATATTTATTTTAAAATTGAAGCTGCTCATATAAGCTTGACATTACAGGCTGGTACTTCAATTGATGCACTGGAAAACAGCTTAATATCAATATGGTAAATATTTATATAGCCAGTGAGATGAAATATATATAGCCTGGTCCATGTTGAAACTAGCATAATATCAACAGGGTAAATTTATATAGCCAGTAAGATAAAAAATGTAAGTTAATATAATTTTTGGAAGGTTCAGTTTTATCGTAAAGGAGGATGAATCTAGCTCATTTCTACAGAGGTTTCCTTTAAGGTAAAAGTGAGAGTTGTTGTGAAACAGTGACCTTGCTCAGAAAGCAAATGGTTGAGGTAATGGTTGATTATTCGTACAGCGATTTGCAACTGGTTGGTAAATATTGGATGCCAGTTCAAGTTAGAACAATCAAGATTGATCTTAGTTTAGGAAAACCAGAGACCGAGTGTTTTTAAGGCAGTTCAGGGGAAAGGTTTTGTACAACTTTAAAAATTGATTAGAAATCTGTGGCTTATTAGAAACAGATAAAGTTTGAGCTCTCAGGTTTGAGTAATAAACTAAGAAGTCACCCAGAATTTAAAGGAAAGAAACTGGGAGAATCAGTCACATAGTACTTAAAAATTTGGTAAAACGAGGTAATTTATTTTGACTTGAATCTCTAAATAGTTTTGGGAAATAATTTGAAAACTCTGTTTTGCTGTGGATTTTAAGATTTTCTGACTGTCTTCTACACCTGTCTTCTACTACTATTTTCAGTTTTTATCTTTAGTCTAATATGTTTTACTGCTTGACTGCTGTGTTTTCTACAATTTAAAAAAATTATCTTGGATCGATTTCATAACTGGGATCTGATTTGCCTAGTAGTGCTATCAGCTGGGATCATAACACCAGTTCTATTGCAAATGTGGACATGGGGATTTGTAACGTATACAGGTTAACAAGAAGTGCAAAGTTGTTTGTGTATTAGAATTCACATTCCTTTCTTCACTTTTTTTTAAGGCTATTTTTGATGAAACTATGCAGAAATGTTTGGACTCTTTCTTGCATTACACACCTCGTCAATATGATGAATTTATGAACCCAAACCCAGCTGTACAAGAGGTGCAAAAACATCTTCATCGCAGCGTTTTTATGATCTTTCTGAGGATGTCCACCCACAAGGAATCCAAAGTAATGTATTATGAATTTTCTCCAGTATCTTTGTTTTCTTGTAATTTTTTTAAGTGGAAGTTTGAGTTCGGCCTTATTACCACAACTGAATATAAATGGGTATTCTGGTCTGTTTGGGTAAAGTCTTAAGAAAAATCAGCAACAATACCACAGGGAGGTGATTGAATATAAGAATTCAGAATTTTTTTTCTAATGTGTGTTTTTAGTGTGTTGTCACACAGCCCTGGAGCAGATGGAACTTGAATCCAGGCCTTTTGTTTCAGATGCATGGACACTATCCCTGTGCTACAAGAGCTCTTGGAATAACAGTCCAATGCTCTGGTTAATTGTAGACTGACTATTATGCGATTTGAGCCATCATAATATAGCCTATTTACCCACTTGTTTTCCGTTTTATTTCTTAGATGTTAAGTTGTAGGCATCTAGTTCCAGGTCAAGAAAGTTAGATGTTGAGATGAATTGCAGCTGTATATTTCATTTGATATTTCGGAGCATGGTATTTCAAATTATGTTCACTTGAATGCGTGGAAGAACTAGCAAAACTAAATCTAAATTCCAAATGGAATTGGAACTACAGGGAATTAAACAGAAATCTGTTGTACACAGGTACGCTTAAACAAAATTATAAAAACTAAGTGGAATCTTTGAAAGATTATCTTCCAAACCTAAGCATATTTTTGACAACTTTAGCTGCTTATTTATGTATGAAGCATTTTACATCCATTTTAAAATGTGGCAGGAGATTAGAATTTAATGGAGTGCTTCATTAAATTCTTTAGGATGTTTAATATTAGTACTTTGAAATGATTTTGAACAAATTTTAGCATTTGTATGCTTTCTAAAATTATTTTTGCTATCTGCTTTTGGCAAAGAATTTCTGGAATGATTAATCACTAAAATCAGTTGCCTTAGATAATTAAATAAAATATTTGTGTGAATTCTGAAACTAACTAGTGATGCACACAAAGCTCAAGATGTACAGGTTATGTATATACAGCTCTAAAATGCTTTCAAATAATTGTACAACCATATATCACCCTTTGTTATATCTGTGTAATTGAAAACCTTTAAAAAGCCTTTGGTTTAGTTTCTTATTATCTGACTACATTGTTTAGTCTTCTGCCGTCATATTTAATACCAGAATATTCTCATGTTAACTTTCCATTTGCAAATTTATGAATACCCTGTATATGAATATACAACAAAGAAAAGACTAACTCATAAATGGACTCTAACCTATACTGGCATGGTGTAATATTTAAACACTAGCTGTACTACAGTCATATTATTTCTTGTGGGAGAGGGGGGAAAAAAAGTAAAAACTTAAATTATCCTCAAAGAAGCAAGTTGAAGCAAAAAAGGCAATTAACAAGTTCCCTAGGAGATCTCACTTTACAAAAAAAGCCATGTACCTCTTTTTGAGTGCTCTAAACATGCTAGCAACTAGTTCCTAAGGTTTTTGACTCTGTGCAAAAGAATTCACAATTAAAAATGAACTTCTGCACGTTTCGTACTTTCATAGTTTATTGGTTAACCAGAATTCAGGGCAGTCCAATTAATTTGAGATGGTCTGTGTCTTATTAATTCAGTTATATAGGAAAAATGCAATGTAGCACAACTTCAATGCAGTACAATAACACTGTAAAAATTATCTCTAAAGTGTTAACTTTGTGGATTTGTCAATCTCACTGTGTTACCTATCTTGAGGAAAATACTCATCAGCTTTTCATCAGAGTTTCCCATGGTTGCAGCTAGATCCAGGCAATTGATGATTTTTGTTTAGGTATTTTTAGTCAACCTGTGATATATCTTTGGACCAAGTGAAACTTGAACCCAACTGATCTAGTCAAGGGGACATTACCACTATGCCACAAGAGCCCTGATTAGTTCTTGATTTTATATTTTTCTGAGCTTGATCTATTTTTTTTTCCGAAGCAACCTGGAGCAGGTGGGAATTGAACCCGGGCCTCCTGACTTGAGGTCAGGACACTAGCCCTGATCAGTTCTGTTTATATTTTTTCTTTTTTTTTAATGTTTTATATCCGGAAGTGATATCACACCGATGAATGGCTTTTCCCAGCATCAAATCACTTGTGGCAGTTAGCATGTATTAACGAACACCATTATTAAATCACCAATATTTCCAGTTGCTCAATTGACATGCAGAGCCAATTAATGGCCAAGCATCAGTTCCACTTACTTGTGGTTCAGTCATCTTTTGCAGTTAAATCACGAATTCATTAACTTAGTGGGCCACAGAACCTAAATAACCAAAGTGCTTTAGAAACAGTAAAACAGCATTGCTCATTTACTTTTGACATTGGACAGTGAGCTACTTAGTTCTTTGTAAGGAGCTGGAAATCTAGAGGTGCAAGGAGAGCAGCTGTTGTGGGGAGCATGTGTGGATTTAAGTTGTATTAAAACCTCAACTGCTGCTTCTGTGATAGCTTTGTGTACCTATCTTAAGTTAAAGGTATTTCTTATTTCAAGGACCATACCCGCACCCCTCCCCCCCACCCCCAAAAACTCTGGTCATTGAAATTGCCCTCAAACGCATCTCTTACATCTCCCACACTTCTGCTGTCACAGCGCCTCCCCCAAACAAAATCAAAAATAAAGACAGAATCCCCTTTGTCCTCACATCATCACCCCACCAGCCTCTGCGTCCATCATATCATTCTGCCCCACTTCCACCACCTACAATCTGACCCCATAACTGAAGAGATATTTCCGTCCCTGCTCTTACCTGCTTTTCGTAGGGACTGCTCTCTCTGTGACTCCATCGTCTGCTCAACATCCCCCACCAGTTCTGGCCCCTTTCCCTGAAGCCGCAGGAAATGCTACCCTGCCCCTACACCTTCCACCTCACCTCCAATCAAAGCAAAAAAACAAACCTTCGACATCAGACTTGGGTTCACCTGCACATCTGTCAACTTGGTCTACTGCATCCACTGCACCCGATGTGGTCTCCTCCACATTGGTGAGATCTAGGAGGGACTCAGACCGTTTCGTAGAACGTCTGCGCTCTGTATGTGACAAATGATGACACCTTCTGTTCATGAAACATTTCAACTCCCCATCTCACTCCATGGGTGACATGTCCATCCTAGACCTCCTCCAGTACCACAATAGCGCCACCTGCAAACTGGAGAAGGAGTAGCACTCATATTCCGCCTCAGGAGTCTACAGCCCAATGGCTTAATCATGGAATTCACTAGTTTCAAAATCTCCCCACCTCAGCCTCATCCCATGACCAACCAACCCTCCCTCTCATCCCTGCATCCTTGACCTGACACAACCTGTCCACCTCTCCCACCTAACCATCCCTCCCATCTCACTGACCAATCCCAACCACTGCCTACATGCACTCGCCTATCACCATCTTACCTACCTTCCCCAGTCCCAGCCCCCCATTCTCTATTTATTTCTAAGCTCCCTTCCCCCTCCCCATTTCTGAAGAAGTGTCCCAGCCTGAAACGTGAGCTTTACTGTTCCTTAGATGCTGCCTGGCTTGCTGTGTTTCTCTAGCTCCATACTTTATCTCAAATTAAATGTACTCTTGCATCGTTGACTGATTTTTTTTTTTGTAAGTGAAATCATTCAGATTTGAAGTGAAGATGCTTGTCTAGTGGGATGCCATGGAAAAAGCGTAAGCAAAGATCTGGACTGGAAATGCCTTTATGTACCCTCTTTAGAGAGAGGCCACAAACCGCAAATCTCCTTCAAAACCCAAATGCAAACTATTTTTTTGAAGTATTCTTGATATAAAGTATATTTTACCATTTGAAATGAAACAAGGCAAGTTATTTGAAGATTTGGCCCTCATATTAGCCACTCATAGCCAATTGATGAAATTTTAAGGAACTCTAACCCTATTACGTATGTACCGTAGCAAATTTTTCCATTTTGTAAAGATTTTTGTTTGTGTTACTCTTTTAACAGGAACACTTTATTACTCCTGAAGCTTTTGGAGAAATAATCTATGATGGTTTTCTCTTTGACATCCCAAAGATCTTTGATTTGTGTGTAATATTTGGAAAAGGAAATGCTGC
Organism: Stegostoma tigrinum; assembly: GCF_030684315.1. NCBI lineage: Eukaryota > Metazoa > Chordata > Chondrichthyes > Orectolobiformes > Stegostomatidae > Stegostoma > Stegostoma tigrinum. The sequence continues at coordinate 29,243,507 of NC_081379.1, forward strand.
TCTCCTTAAGAAGATGATCGGTTAGTATGAAAACAATTTTTAAAAGATTGGATTAAAAATGATTTTCAGAAAGTTTCCTTTGAACATTTAATTGTGTTTCTTCTAATACATAGGAAACATTTTTAATCAACAACAAAATTACTTTAATGATCTGAATGAAACGGTGCCTACAATTCTCCAGGTAACAAACTGATTTGTGCATTAGATATTTTTCGAATCAACCTGTTCAGAGTTGTTATTACACACCTCAGGGGCAGGTGGCACTTGAACTGGTGCCTCTTGGTTCAGAGATAGGGACACATCCACTGCACCACCCCTGATTTGTGTATTTATATGTTTGTTTATTTTGCTATGTGTAGTATATATCATTGGAAGGTTTGTAACAAAGGCAACGCAACTGGAGGAAAATAGCTGCAAATATTTGCACCTGCAAGATACCTGAGGGATATCTTTCATTTTTCTAATAAAGATTGAAACGAGCACAAAGCAAACAATGGCTACAAAAAGAATGCTGGATGACCCAAAGAGCACTCTGTACTTGTCCCTTGAGAATATTGTGTTTGAATCTAATCCCGATTTGAAGGCTGCACCTCCCTGCTAATAATAGAGATCATTTGTTTAATGAAGTGAGATATTTTACTAGGTACAGATTGCAGTGTTAAACAATTCCTGTTTATTAACAATTAATGAAACTTGCAAGACATGTAACTACCCATCTAGAAGATGTTTTATCAGCTAAGGTGTACCCTGACAAGTGATTCTGTGAGCCTTGTAATAGGACTGTTCAGTCATTATGTCTCAAGAAATATGGTCGGTCGTGGAAGATTTATATGGTCCAATATTAGCAACCACTAGAGGAAGGGTAAAAGGTTACACTGATTCCATGAGCAGGTATTCCGAGGTTTAGGTTTAGGTAGTTAGTTGGGGCAGTGTGGCATGAACTTTGCTTTAAAGTGACCTATGCTGTACTTTTACTTTGGAACATTTTGAGCGCAAAAATAGCAGACCACTCCTCAAAACTGAGATCCTTGAAGGGCAGATCATTTAGCAAAGTTTGTGTGAATATAACAGTTTTGTATGTTTTAAATCAGCTGAATAATACTGTTGAATTTAAAGTTTTAATCCATTTCTCACCTTATCTTCAAGGTATTTAGTAGTATTTGTGACAAGTGTAACTTAAGGTTGGAAAATCATTCACATTGGCCACAGAAGATTGGTTTGAGCATCAAAGTTTCACTCCTGGATATGCCTCTACAGGTGATGCTTAGATTAAGACATTGTGCATTTTATTGACAATACAAAATAAAAATCAATGAACTTTACCTTGGGAAAAGAGAAAACAGTATTTTCTTACCAAAGACTCTGATTAATTATATTCATGTCAAGCATTATGACATACAGCATCTATTACATTTTTGTAAGCTTTTTATTAATTTACAACAGAAAGCATAACTCGTCAAATTCCTTGTTTAATGAACAATTTTTTAGCTGGTTGATAGTTAAAACAATCAAACACTTTACTCTTCTGTTTTGTTGACACCGCATAAGTCAGTACTTTTTACTTTATCTTAAGTTTTTAACACATTTCTTGTTATATACATTCTAATTAACAGTGTCTTGATTCATTTTATCGACAGACTTACTACTGTATGTATGGAAGAATCACTTTGTTGTGAGTGTAGTTTTGTTATGCAGTGATGTATATCTTCCACAAACATGATGGGTTCATGTTAAATAGCTTTTTAATGTCAATATGAAAGAAGTGAGTTAATTCCAGTTACTTAGTCAGTAAATTAACTAATAAATAACATTTATTTTGGTGAATACATTTGTTGTTCCTGGTTCTTTCAGCATGTTAACACACTTTGGGTGAAGATGTTTCTTCTGAATTCCATGTTGGATTTCTTGATGACTGTCATATATTGGGATATAGCCATGGGCACGCAGATAGGACGAGTTTAGAATGGCATTGTGGTTGACAGAAGAGCCTATTCTCTTACTGTACTGATCTATCTTCGACGTATCATTATCTTTCTGCCATAAATGTTGACCTGACTACTGATACCTGTAAATGATTAGTACTTAGTTTAATAATTGGTGGCATTCTTTTGTGTTAAGCACTGTGTTTGTTTGATTTTTAGATTTTCTAGATTAAGCAGCAAACTTTCTGTACTCACTGTTTTATGTGATGATAATAGTTGTGGGGACAGAAATATAATGTCCTACACAAGCATGTTCTTGCTTAGAAAACTGTTTTCTATTTGGAAACTTGCGACTTATTCAAACTTGCGAATATTCTTACCTTTCTTTGTATTTTGTGTATGTTAGCTTGCCATTACACTACCTATAAATACAAAGTTTTTGTTTTTGCAGGAATTTAAGGATATTTTGCTATATCTATGTGATACCTGTACTGCACTTTTTGCATTCTTGGATATCTTTCCTGAAGCTAGCAGGACAATACAAAAGCATGACTTTATTCATAGGTATGAAAGCACATTATTAAACATGTCATTCCTGGGCTTTTGATTCAACCAATATTTCATTTAATCTTGGCTCTCTCTGTTCTAAATTATAAAATTTTCTCTTTCATTATTCAATGCTCCTGAACTTTTCCACCTCTTTCAAACTGATTATTTTTCATTATTCTGTTTGTATCATTCTTGAAGCAAAAGCTTCTGACTGCATAACAGTGTGGGTCAACTCATTTGGCTGTTTGATAGTGCTGCTGATGGTTATTCATGATGATGATGGTTCTCCCTTTTTTTTTAAGAGGTTGTTTGACAAAAAAAAACCTGTCCGAGAAGGCTCTTTTGGTAACTCCAATTATCTTGGCATATTACATCAACGTACTGTGCGATTGGTTGTTGTCAGTACTTTAATTTGTTTAGTTTTTATGCAGCTACAGAATATTTTAACAAGCACACATGAGCCAAAATGATTTAGAAAAGAAGTTTTATGTTAAAAATGAGTAAGATTGGCAAAGGTAGATATATTGGATTAAGTTATACTGATTCTTCTCCATGAAAACTGTTTCTCTTTATTTCTTACAGGTTAGCCTCATTTTATGAAGTAATTGTCCCTGAACTAGAAACTGCAATCAAAAACAGACGATTTGATGAAACTAGGTAAAATATATTTCATGAAGGCTTCACTTTTTTTTAAAACTGATTTTAATGTATCCAAACTCATTGATCAATTCTGCTTGACCACTTCAGAAGAAGAATTTCGTGTTGACCAGTTCTCAATTCTTTGTGGAGCTCCATGGAAAAACTAACTTAGAACTGCAGAGTTTGGCAACAGAAAAACTCTGTTCTGCTCACACCAGCAGACTCTAAAATAACTATTCATTTATTCCTATTTGTGATTTTCATCTGGGCCATTTTAATTTTTGTCAAGTTCCTAACTTTAAAAAAATTCCATTTCCCCCTAAAGCATCTGATGGGGCATTTCATGCACTGAATTTTCCTGTGTACGCCAGCAACCCACAGCTTGGACCAAATGCGGATCTTGAGGTTTGCCATCAAGGTAGCCGTCAATGCAACTTTTGTGAGGCAAGTGCCCAGTTGGCAGTCTCAATGTTTTCCATTCAATCAAGCAGTGAAGGTGGATTTGGGAGGTAGAAGGCACAGTAAGAAGGTCTGCAGCATTGGCCAGCTGACAGCGGTATCGAGCCAAGTGGGCAGTGCTGAGGCAGAATGGTGTGCATGAGGACACTGATGATGCCATTTGGCACATGGAGTCTGCATTGACCCTACGAAGAGCATGCCCCCACCCCAATCCCATAGGGACAGCACGGTGGCTCAATGGTTAGCACTGTTGCCGCACATCACCAGGGACCCGGGTTCGATCCCAACCTCTGGCAGCTGTCTGTGTGGAGATTGCACATTCTCCCTGTAGCTGCATGGGTTTCCTCTGGGTGCTCCAGTTTCCTCTGACAGTCCAAAGGTATGCATGGGAGGTGGATTGGTCATGCTAAATTGCCTGTTGTGTTCAGGGATGTGTAGATTAGGTGGGTTATAGGAACGGTTCTGGGAATGCTTGGAGTGTCAGTGTGGACTTGTTGGGATGAAGGGCCTGTTTCCACATTGTAGGAATTTTATGAACTCCACATTTACCATAGCTGATCCACCTAGCCTGCACAACCCTTGACACTATGGCCAATTCAGCTAACCTGCATAATAAATGTGAAGCTGGATGAACACAGCAGGCCAAGCAGCATCTCAGGAGCACGAAAGCTGACGTTTCGGGCCTAGACCCTTCATCAGAGCTAGGCCCAAAACGTCAGCTTTTGTGCTCCTGAGATGCTGTTTGGCCTGCTGTGTTCATCCAGCTTCACACTTTGTTATCTTGGATTCTCCAGCATCTGCAGTTCCCATTATCTCAGCTAACCTGCACATCTTTCAACCATTGGAGGAAACCCAGACACGGGATGAACGTGCAAATTTCACGCAAACAGTTATGCAAGGCTGGAATCAAGCCCCGGTTCCTGGCATTGTGAGGCAACAGTGTTAACTACTGGGCCACAGTGCTGCACAATTTTCTTTTGAACATTTAAAATCAAAACCAGGTTTGGAGGAACATTTTGGTCCTAATTGTGCCTTGTTGTTGTGACTTATTCATTGGGCCAATTAAGAGGAGGCACCAATGGCCTTCTGGCTTGCTGCCATGATCTTGGTTCTGAAGTTGCTGCTGGCCTTCTGACTTGACCGAGGGCTGTTACGTTGTCAGGGAAATCCTAGTGGGTTTGGTAAATATCCCTAAGTGGAGCCTAACCGAGGACTGCATCTGTTGAGCAGATTGCTCATTCCTTTGGCAGTTATTGCATTTGAAGACAGTTGGAACTGTGGTAAAAAGGGAAATTTATATAAGTGAATTCCAACCTGGATCCTTAAAACAAATGTCTAGTATGTTGACCCAGTCTACTTCCCAGTTTCTGTCACAACTTTTGAAATATTTAGACTTTTCAGACTGTTGGAAAAGTACTGATCAATAAAAATTCAAAGAGGAGTAGAAATGTTATTGTGTAAAGCAAAACCAGGTGCATGATTAGATAGTCAGATGGCATTACAATCCGCCTGACTTTGTCTCCCCCAACTACACTGAAGCTATTAATGTTGTGAATGCATCTTTCTGTTCAGTTTACAGGAAGACTTGTGGAAGAGGCTTTCTCACTCGAGGAAAAAAATGATTGAAACTTTTCATTGCATCATTAACTACATTTGCCTTCAGCCTATACTAGAAAATGGGTAAGGAAGTGGTAACTCTGAATTTGTGTATTTTGTGGAAAACTACATTGACTTATTCACTGTAGATATTATAGCAAGCGAACTCAGGCTTGAATTGTGCACATTTTATTTTAAGATTGTGGCTTTATGGCTTTGTTTAAAGTGGAATTTACTAAATGCTAGTATGTCTGCTTTGCTTTATGCATAAGTATTTGCAAGCTGCTCTGCTATTCTGTTGTACCTAAATGTCCAGCAATGGGTCATTCATGGTTCAAGTGTTTACCCCTCTCCCTTTGACCTTTTATAAGAAAAAGCAGTGTCTGGGTGACACTACATACATGGTCACTATGCACCGCTCAAATTTGTGCATGCCTTCATTTATTTGGAAGTGGTGCCTTTTTCCCCCCCATCTCTTTCTTTGTCTGCTTTCTGTCCCTGTACTGACCTGCCCCCTAGCCCCAGCCCTCAAAATTCAGTTTCAGTAGTGATTCTTTTCGATGCGTGTGCAATTCCTTTGCGTGTGGCATCATTGGGATTCTCCATGATTGCCATTTCTCGAATTGTGCGCACATTTCTGGCTTGGCATGTATATGGAGTTAGATGGCTGTCAGCAGGCATTGGCATAAAATAATTACAATTAAGCTAATCTGTGTTTAACTCCAGTTTGTTCAAAGTGAATTTATGTCAGAATTACATATCAACTTCTTCACACTAAATACTTAAGCTATTGTTAGTGCGAATGAAATGGAGCTGAAGAGATCTTTTGAGAATGGGATTAGAATTTAGTGAATAGCTTTGGAGTCTCCTCTCTGAAGCAAATTAAATAGAATTTTATTCTGACCACAGTATAAGCTTGCAGAGCCTTATGGTTTCTCTGAAGAAAATAAACTCTGGTGAACCTGAAAGCCACCCTGAAAGATGTTATTGAAATCAGTGACTCATTTAACTGGTATTTTAATGCCAATCAGCTGCTGTGGAACAGCGTCAGTTTGGATTTTACCACAATGTGCAGAGCAATTGATGAATTATGAGATTTATCAAGTATTTTAAATATTTGAAAAAAACTTCTTCTATTTTATCTATCATTCATAAAATCTATAGACCAGACTGTCTTTGAGAAGAGACTTGAAACAATGATAAAATGGCATTTGAATGGGATATGTATTCCAACATCTGTAAGGATAAAGACCCCCGAACCAATTTTTATTTCAAAAGGGCTGAGACAACTGCTTACTGTCACCTTTCCTATAAAGTATTTACACTAATGTGTAAAATAGAATTATAATGGTTGGTATCAAATGGATGTGGTGTGTCTTCACATGATATTACTTCTTGGCAGGCTTGCCTATTGGCTCTTTTGTACTTTTTCCTATTGTTGAAATCTATGACTATAGTGTTGCCAGGAAATTGGGTATTTGTTTTCCGTGGCAAAATAGGATTGGCAACAATCCATAAGACCATAAGACATAGGAATGTAAGAAAGACCATGCGGCCCATCAAGTCCACACCGCCATTTAAATCATGGCTGATGGGCATTTCAATTCCATTTCCCTGCACTCTCCCCATAGTCCTTGATTCCTTCTGAGGTCGAGAATTTGTTGATCTCTGCTTGAAGGCATCCAACGTCCCGGCCCCCGCTGCACTCCGTGGCAATAAATTCCACAAGCCCGCCACTCTCTGGCTGAAGAAATGTCGTCTCATTTCAGTTTTGAATTTACCCCCTCTAATTTTAAGGCTGTGCCCATGGGTCCTAGTCTCCCTGCCTAACGGAAACAACTTGCTAGCATCCACCCCTTCTAAACCATACATTATCTTCTAAGTTTCTATTAGATCTCCCCTCAACCTTCTAAACTCTAATGAGTACAATCCCAGGATCCTTAGCCGTTCATCGTACGTTAAACCTACCATTCCAGGGATCATCCGTGTGAATCTCCGCTGGACACGCTCCAGGGCTAGTATGTCCTTCCTGAGGTCCTTCTAATCGGGACATATGTCCTAGGTTTGTATTTGTATTGGTGCCCTCAATGGCAGATTTAAATTTGGATGCACTTCTCTGAGACTGTTGGAAAATGTCACAGAATACTTTTCCACTCATTTACAATGGTGACAAAGCTACAGTGTTAAACAGTTAAATTTGAATGTGTATCCCACATAGGTCTTTCATAGTTCAGAATCTTGGGCATACAGTTTTCTCTCAAGTATGCTAACTTTTTTGAGATAAAATAGTGTATTGGGTATCTTAATTTCCTGGTTTGAATATAGTTGAACAAATATCCATTGTTTCCCAAATACAGTTGAGGGAATGAAGTAGACCATTATTTGAATGCAGAAAGCTTTAGTTTCTGCAGCTGGATACTAATTCAATCAAATCTATTTTTGTAAATGCATTGATGCTGATTAAATATATCTGCATTGAGTAGTCACATTTTTAAATCAGAAGTTCACGGAGCATTTATAAAGATATCATTGAGTATGTTTCAGTTAAAATTTCATTCCAGTAGTTCAGAAATTTGTAATTAATTTGCACTGGTACAAAAGTGTAGATTAGGAGTTGGGACCTGGCTTCCTACCAAAGTTAATCAAAACTCCATGGATTGTGTAATTTGGCTTTGTTTCATTTTCACAATATATGGTGTGTAACTCTTGCCCTTGTTATGAAGCACTTCAGTGGATCCCAAGGCACTACTTAAAAATTTCATTGAAAATCAAAATATTGCAAATGCCGGAAATCCGAAATAAAGATAGAGGATTCTGAAAAGATTATGCAGTATCTACACAGAGAGAGAGAGAGAGAGACAGTTAACGTTTCAGATCAACAACCTTTCATCAGAACTGTTCTTATTTGAGACGATTGACCTGAATATTAACTGCACTGTTTCCACACAACATGTGACCATCTGAGCTTTTCCAATGTTCTTTGTCTCTTACTTTGTAAACGTAATGTTGTCTCACTGTACTTTTCAACATAGCTTTTATCTTACTTTCAAGGAGCAATTATGAGTCAACCTTCCTGTACTTTACTTTACTTCTGATCCCTACTCTCTCAACTTTCAATTCTTGCCAGATTTTCACTATGACCATTGCTCTTCTAACCCTGAATGATTTTTCCTTTGCCAAATGCCTTTCTGCCCACATGCATACCTGCAGCTTAACTTCAAACTCCCCGTTCTGTTCTCTCTTTTCTTCATCCCAAGGTATTCATGAAACCCTGCTGTCAAATTTGTTCTATGACCATATAATGGAAGGATCTCTGTCTATCTGATGCAGAGCTTAGGGAGCAGCAATTCTTCTTTGTGCATGACAACCCTGTTATGAAACATCAGATCATAAATCAGCAACCCTCGCAGCATAATTTTTTCCCCCCTTCTCTCAATACACGAACAGAACTGCCCAATATATAAATTTGAGCTGTTCATGTATTCTAGAATAGTTTTTTCCATAAAAAGAATGATTCTACTTTCCTCCATTTTGAGAACTCCCCTGACATTTGTGACATTGATCCTGCCTAAATCACTTCCATTTGAAAATGTCAATATGCTTTTGATTTAGACACCGCGACAACTTTTATGTAATTGCTGTCTGATTCTCCCTTTCCCATTCTGGACTTTTCTCCAAATTATTTTTTTAAAATAAGTAATCTTTCTGCAGAGTGCTACTTTTCTTAACCACCAACGTTTGTTTCTTGCATAGAATATTCTTTGTGTTTCTAATTTGCTCATTCCCAATGTTTATACCAGAGCTTCTGAATTTATTTGATCAATATCTGTGGTTCTCTTCTGCAGGAAATGCTGAGATCCTTACCATGTTCACCCCATTTATCAGTACATCTGCAGTCAACTCTCCACTTCAAGAGAACCCTTTGTCCTCATCCTCTGCCCTCTCTTTGCATTTGCGAAATCACCTTGTGCTATTTTTGTTGGGTAAAATAAGGTCTCAATAATCTGTTAACAACATTTCTTCTCTGCCCCCAGTTTTTCAGAGGGACCATTCTTTCCAGAGTGTTCATGTTCACTCTTCAAGAACCCATGATTCCTGCATTCCTCTGGCACCTCCTTTGCCATCTTTTGTGCAAAGAAGCATTTAGAACATATTTTCATCCAAAGAGTGCTCAAATCAAGGATCCTAGCATTGCGCACCATTGTCCTGAGTACCTCCACTTTAGTTTATATCCATTTGTGTGCTTATCCTAGAATTAAATGTTCTGTATTGATCAAGGTACATGTGCCTATACAATGCAAAAATGAAATCAGATTAAGTGACTTTGCTGATCAAGTGTTGTTCCCTATAGCACTTAAGATCTGCACCTGTGTGCCCCAACCTTTGGAACACCCCAATTACCATGGTGATCTTTGTTTTTGAACCCCTTTATTATTCCAGACTTCAATTCAAGGTATCAGCACCTTGGTTTTCGGTGCACTGAGACGTTATGGTCTGAACTCATGCCTGATGGTAACATTAGCTGTCTTGTTTAGGAATGTAATCCTTAAATGTCCAGTTATATAGATGCTAACAAGAGGTTTGCACTTCAAATTAATCTTCAAGACCAACCTCCTATTTCCTCTACAATTAACTCTGTTGGTAGTCCAGGAGTTATAGCTCAGGTGGTAGCATTTTTGCCTGAGTCAGAAGGCTGTGGATTGAAGTCCCATTCTAGACACATGAGAACAATATCTAGGCTGACAGCTATAATACTAACAAAGTCTATCCCGATGGTCGGCACAAAAGATCTATTTGTACTATGTAAAGAAAACGCAAGGAAACCATCACAAGTTGACAGCATCAGACGTCGTTGGAAGTTTCACTTCTGTGGATCTTTTACAATTGCAAGGCATTAGATCTTTACAGCAAACAACTTCTAAATGCTGTCATTGTGTGAATGTAGGAAACACACAAAACAAACAATGATATAACTGATTCAGAGATAGGAGGAACTGCAGATGCTGGAGAATCTGAGATAACAAGTTGTAGAGCTGGATGAACACAGCAGGCCAAGCAGCATCAGAGGAGCAGGAAGGCTGATGTTTCAGGCCTAGATCCTTCAGAAAAGGGTCTAGGCCCGAAACGTCAGCCTTCCTGCTCCTCTGATGCTGCTTGGCCTGCTGTGTTCATCCAGCTGTACACCTTATTATCAATTATGTAACTGATCAGCTGTTTTAAAGATGTTGTTTAACGACATACATTGGCCAGAGAACTTGTGATTTCCTTGCTGCTTCTTTAAATAGTGAAAATAGATCTTTTAAACCTAATTGCGGGGGTTGACTTTTAGTACCCTGTTGGGGTGTCAGCCTAGATTTCGTGCTCATGTTGCTGGAATGGGACTTCAATCCACAACCATTATTAATACAATCCACAACATGATGACTTGGGCAAAGTGCTATCACTGGGCTATAATTCCTTTGTTACAACACTGTTAATTCTAGAGGAAGTGTGGGGTATATCTTGAAGGTGTATTTGAAGTGCAAACCTTTTGTTAGCATCTATATGTACAGCTGAATATTCAAGCATCACATTCCGAAAGAATTTCAGCAGATGTTCCCATCAGGCATAAGTCAAGTAATGAACGCCAATAATCCTTGTATGTGAATTGAGCTTTTGATCTTGAAGCATTTTACAGGCAACCAGGGACCATGTGTACATTAAGCATTTTAAGTACTTCGATTTAAATTAATTGTAGTGTGTTTTATGATCTATGCAGTTATTGTAATGTGTTTTATGATCTATGCAGTTATTTTAGTCTGTAATAAGACATTGATGCAAACGTACAGGGATCAATGACTTAGCCCTTTGAACCTGTTCACCATTCAGAATGATCTGTGACCATTATACTTGCCTTAACTCATGTACCTCAGTTGTTTTAAACAACAAATATTATCAAGTCTCTGGTTTGAAATGAACAATTGTTCAGGGTTCAACTGTGTTTGGAAGAGTGCTGTAGATGACTTTCAGCCTTTTGTGTATTTAAGTGTTTCTTAACTTAAAACTTGAAAGGCCTGCTTGTATTTGTTAAACTGTCCCCAGTCCACTTTCCACTCACTGTCCTGCCATACTGTCTTAAATAATGATGAAATCACACTTCTGCCTTCTAAATTCCAAGGAATACAACCCTAGATTTTGTCAAATGTCTTAATCTCTCAAGATTAAATTTATCTAGTATTATATATGAATCAAACAATTCAGCTTTGTATAAGACAATTCATTTATAGGTAATTGCTTTAAAGACATAATTTGTCATGAAAATATTTCTTAGTTAGACCTTTTCACTATTTTCTGTAATATAGATCTGAACATATTCTGCCTTTCATAGAAGATTTCCTTCAGATCTTTACAGCTCTGCTACACCAGAAGCGGTAAGTGCACAGTCAAGGCCTAGAAAGCTTAGAGAATATCATCAACAGAGTTTTAATATGTTGCATCCAACATGTGCCCTGTATTTAGAACAGTAACCACAACTCTTTATTTACATACTTTTGCCAATATAGTGTAATTTCAAGATGGCAGGTCTGAAATGATATTTTAATCTAGGATAGAGAGATGGAAAAGTTTACAGAGAAAATTGCAGAGCTTTGAACCTAGATGACTAAAAGTACTGCATCAATAGTTAGCTAGGTGGGGGTTGCAAATGGGACCAGAGTTTAAGGGACACAGCTATTGGTGAGTTTCAGGGCCAGTGACAGTTACGGACGTAGAAAGGAGCGAGGTCACAGTATTCTGAATCCTAGGATGAAAATGTAAAATAAAAGTTGTTGGCAAATTAGGAACAAGTAAAGATCAACGAGCAGAGTGATAATGGGTCAACAAGACTTGATGTAGATTAGTGACTGACCAAGACAATGGAGTTTTAGATGAACAGAGCTTTGTAGACAGGAAAAATGGATCCAGTGAGGAGACTGTCACTTTCAGAATTATTCTGACAAACATGTGATTAGGGCCTTGGCAGTGAAAGAGCTGAGGTAGGGGCAAAAATGCATAATGTTACATAGATGGAAGTGAATAATGTATGTGAGGAAGAAATTGTTGTTAAAACTCAGTTTAGACGTTCAAATGCAAAGGTTGAAAAATTGGTGCTGTTGATAATAAGTTACTGGAAATGTGAAATGAACATGGAAATTTTGGAACCACTCAGCAGGTAAGATATATCCGTAGTGAGGAGATGTTGTTGTTTCTGATGAGCAGCTTTTGATGAAAAAATTGCCGGGGGCGGGGGGGTTTGGCGGTGGTGGGTTTGGGGGGGGGGAAGTTGTTAAAGTCAGTCTTGAAGTGACACTGGGAAAAGGAAGAGGCTAAGAGCGGAGAGATCCAATTAACTTTGTTGTATGAGCTGAATAAATTAACAAAATATATTTTGTTGTTTTATTAATGTTATGTTAATGTTAATGCATTGGCTAATGGGGAAGATGTGATTTTCTACAAGTTGTCTTGTGTGGTTGTTAACTGTTTATCATCTTTCCTTTATAGCTACACCTTTCTGATACCTAATGTATGAGAAAAATATGTATGAGTTACTGGAACAAATAGACTGAGAAAATCTGTGTTCAAAAAATGACATTTACACAATATTACTGTATCTGAAGGAAATTTCAATGGTACTCGGTGATTCTGAAACACTAATGATTCACTTCTGGTCAATTTATCTAAACTGGCACGATCTCAGAGGACAGAATTTCCTAATACTCAACTCGATAAATAACTCCTTAGTAGCTATCAGTTTTGTCACCAGTCATTTTCCTTTTGTCAATGGCCTATAAGGATTAATATCAGGACCACATTTTATATTGACATCCTATACGACCTATTTCAAGAACAAAAACTTAAACACATTGCAATTTTTAGCTAGTTTATCACAGAACACTTAGTGTGGAAATAGGCCATTCGGCCATCAAGTTCATGCCAACAATGGAAAGAGCATCCCTCCCCCTGCCCTATATTTTCCATTGCTAATGCACCTAACCTACACATCCCTGGACACTTTGGGAAAATTTTGCGTGGTTGATCCACCTACCTTGCAAATCTTTTGATGGTGGGAGGAAACCCGCGCAGAAATGGGGAGAACTGATCCTGGTCCGAGGTTGAATATAATTCAGTGCTGTAATCTTCTACCCTCTGCTGATCAGTGACTGAACTGCAATGATTGCTATGATGATGAAGTGCATCCCTCATTTTTTTTTTGTTCATTGTGTTGAGTCTGCAACTGCAGGAGGCAGTTGTATAAATCTGGAAGAGAAACTACAAGGCAAAAAGTAAATTTTTGCAGCTTATCAACATAGTTTGCATGTTTAACCCAACATATGATCCAAATTACTTCAACAAATTGAAGAGGAAGCATTCTTAGCCCCTAAAAAAAAAAATTATTTTCAGAATTGTTCATGAAAGTTGTCCTCTTCACTTGCCACTCATATCTCCTATCTCAAAATACAATTTTGGGTATAAGCATTATGAATGATTCAGGTCAATTATTTATGTTTTAAAATGATAAATGCTGTGGTTGTGCACAAAACCAGTATTATTAAACCTCACTTCAAAAAATGTTTTCTTTATGAAATCTCATTATTCTCTACATAGGTTTCTGATGGACTATGATGAGCAATTTCCAGTGGCAGATGATATCAGCCTTCTACAACAGGCATTTCCTGCACTGTATCCTTCACTGTTTGGTTTGGGAGTTCATGATAGCTAAAATTGGAATTTTGGGCCTTGGTTAGGATCGGAGGAAGATAGTAGAACACTTTATGATTTTGTTATAAATGTGGCACGAAAGCACATTCTTTGGGGTCCTTTTAAAATATTTAGATAATTTAATCCATAAATGTAAGTTTACAAATTAATTTTGGTGGGGTGATGAATTTTTTCAGTAATGTTTTGATTTTTTTCTATGATTGGATAAACATGTTTTCCACTTGGATGCCATCATAGAAATTACATGGCAGTGGTGACTAAATGCAGGTGTTGTGCAGTTTGGTGAATTATTATTTTTATATGCTTTAAAAACCATATTACTACTTTTTGAGGAAAATGTTGAGTACAGGTATTAGAAAAGTACAATGGTGCCGACATGTTCAAAGCATATAAGCCCTAGACCTCAAACCAACATCTCCTTTGTTACGTACACAAGCTCACAAGCTAATATTTTAAGGGAAGAGAAACCTAGTGAAAGACAAGCCCAACGACTTGGACGTTGGAGCTACGTTGAACAACCACCATTTTTGTTAGGATAATATTTATCCCAAACAAAACTCAACCAACTTGTGCACCTTTGTTTTGTAGATTTTTTTTGCTATGTCCTAAACTTCTATATTAAGAAGTGCAATCATTAGAGTCCCTCTGTTCTCAAGCCTGTCTAATGATGTGACCATGATCACCTGAAAAATGCTACAATTCCCTTGCATTAGAAGATAGCAAGGAAATGTTATGACAGTTTCTGTGGTATTTGTTAGCACTGTGTGTATTGGGAATGGAGAGCAAAGTGATATCACTGCTCTAAAAGACTTGTGGCACTTATTTATTATTGGAGAGTGTTGCATTTGAAATTATTTCAACCACAGTCTTGTAAACAACTAATATTGAATTGGCATAAGAAGTTTTAACATGGAAAACTTAATCCTGTTAAACTAAAATGAATTTAAAAATGTGATGAGCATTAACAACAAATTAGAAAATAGTTTGGGCAATTTTTAGGAGTAAAGATTGATTTAAAAATTGTATGGAACAAAACAGTTATTTCTCAATGAAAATCTTTTGTTAACCATTTGGAATTCTAAATCACAGAATTGTTATAGTGAGAAGGATACCATTTAGTCTATTATGTGACTGCACTGATTCTTTACATATTTCAGTTGTTATTTCTTTGGTTCAGTATAAGATGCGCATCATTGTACACCAGTTTTGTTTTGTGTTTATCTTAACTTAAACTTTAGTGATGAAACTAGAACATCTTATATCACCAAAGCTGTTGACAGTGCATGGGAAGCTAGTGGTAGGAACAAACCTACCTTTGCCACTGGAAATGCTCTCATTCAACATGCCTCTTGTAGCAACGAAATTTCAGCTGTAAATGGTGAAACGGAGCAAGAGCTTAAACAGCCAGAATATGAAAATGATGATCATGTAAGTACTAAATAGGATGGGATTGTAAATTTATCCAACAATAGGTCGAGTTTTACAGACTTGGAAGATAACAAGTTCAAACTGGTCTTGGTTACCAACAAGGATAAATTGACATCTGTGTGGCCCTGTTTCAGGGAAGGGATAGTTGGCAAATAATAGTTGTCACAATTCTATGATTCTGCGCTGGAGCTCTTCGAATGCATGAAACTTGGTTTCAAAACAACCAAATTGTCTTGGTTAACCAGTTCTTCAGGAGGAAGTTTAAAGTTTTGTTCTAAGTAATGCCACTTAAATTGGAGAGAGTCACAGTTACCATATTGTGCGAATATGTTCTTTCTGTGTGTTTTGAACAGATTACAGTGCTGGATCAGATTCATTCAAATTGGTACACCCTATGTCTTTTAAGATGGGTAGTGAATGCATGGATTGGTTCAGAAAAGAAAGTAAACATAGTGGAAAGAAAAAGATTTACCTGGCAGGTTTATTCTGACCTGTTTACGACACATTTTGATTGGTGAGAACCAGATTTTCAGCTGAAGCAGTACATGCAATGAGTGAAAGCAATAGTTCGTCAAAATGTCTGGGTCAAGCAATTCTGAATTTTGCTCATTGTATGTGCATACTTTATTTTTCCTATGTCTTCGTCTGTTGTTGAGAAGGGGAGATGCTGATATTATCGATAGACTGACAATCCAGAGATCCAGACTAATTCTCTGGGAATACACATTTAAATCCCACCATGTCAGCTGGTGAAATTTAAATTCAGTTAATTAAATCTTTAAATCTAGGCTCAGGAATGGGCAGCTATTGCCAACAATGATATAATGAGAAATATGTAAATAAGATGATATAACTGATGAACTGAATGAGGCACAAGTAGAAGAGAAGACATCAGACCAGAATGAGCATATAAAGAGTGGCCAAATAGAGGTATGCATTTAGTAATGCGCAGTGTACAGTTGTAAATAAAGGAGTGCTACAGTACATCAGGAGTGGAAGAGCCTCTTTTAGAGAAAAGAAACACACCATCCTAGTGATTTATTTTTGTGCAAATATACAAAGCCCAAGGTACTCCAGACCACTATCTAAATGTGCAGGTAGTTTTATTGGCTTAAAGTACAAGATAAATTAACAACTGTCATAAATTGTTGTAAAACGTCTGTCTGGTTCACTGAATTCCCTGAAGGAAGTCTGCCATTGGTGTGGTGTACCTGTGCCTCCAGACCCACAGTGATGTGATTAGACTTTTAACTGCCTTCCAAAAAGGCCTAGGAACCCACTTCATTTCACGGGCACTTAGGAAAAGACTTAAAACTGAAGAAAATATTTAGACAAATACTCTTCTGAAATTAATTGAATTCAGGAACTGACCAAAAACAAAACTTGAGAACAATTCTGAAATTAGAGTACAAAATATTATTTGAAAGTTTACAAGCCTTACTCATTTGAAAAATTCTGACTGTTCCAAAGAAGAGTCATATTGGACTTGACTGTAAACTCTATTTCTGTCTCCTCAGATGCTGTCAGACATGAAGTGTTTCTCCAGAATTTTGTTTTTATTCTTTTTCTCTGTTGTTCCTGATTTTGTTTTTGATTGCCTAATGCTTCCACAGACAGGAGAATGTAATGACATCATAACAGTTTACACAGCTGTTTTGAATTATAACTCTGGGTATTGGAGAATTTATAACGTAGGAAAAAATGATGTGAAGTGCATGCAGACTGAAATTTTATTAATATTGTATTCTTTTTATATGTTTTGTAACCTTTGAAGTTTAATTAAGTTTGAAATTAAATTTGGGGTGGATTAATATATCTGTCACTGTAGATTCAATTAAAGTATGAAAAAGTAGCCTTTATTTTAAAACTATTTCCTGAAATTCGGAAGATATATTTATTCCTGATTTTGTAAATAGTGTGCAGGTGCAACAGCTGCCAAAATAACAGGAGTTGAACTGGAGTCTCTAATTTTTCAAGTGAAGGACATTCTATCACACCTTGGGGAAGGCTTCATTCTTGAATGTCTGGAAGAATATAATTACAATGCAGAAAAAGTAATTAATGATATCCTTGAAGATAAAATAGCACCTTCACTTCGCAAATTAGACAGAACTCTTCAGAGGTAAGAAATCAAGATGCATACCTTTAAATTGAAATTTTGTTTGCAAATTCCCTGTTTGTTTACACTTAACTGCAAATTATCAAGCTGAAACTATACTGAACTATTGCCCATGGTTGATTTCTCAGCTGGAACCAGATTCTTTGGTCATAATGTCTGAGCTGGTGTCTGAGTGCGTTCAACATAATGTTTAATTGTCTTTGTTGCAGTTATCTACCTGAATCTAGATTCTGTTTTAGAACCCTGAATTATCAAATTCACAAGAATGAAGTTTATTGTTTTAATTATTTACATTTTCTGACTTGACGTCTCTAATATGGTACATCAGAATATAAATCTATGCTGTATGCGGCCAGCACAATTGTGTTTAAATGCCACCCCCTTATCCATAGGGTCCTTTTATAATTTTATTGGATGTTTTGCAAATAATGTGCAATGTTAGTTGTTGAATTTACTTCACATTGTACTTCAGCTGTCATACTTTTTTCGGTTGGATAAATGTAAATTAATAACAATTCACCACTCAAGTTAGGAAGCCATAGACCAAGGGCCTGATATATTTACTGAAGGAGGTATGTACAACTTTTCAGATTGTACTTATTGTGTTGGACTTGTTACACTCTTTCAGCATTCTATTTTTTAAAATTATTTCATGCAAAGCTCCAGCACAAGTTTTCATAAACATTGGTTAAGGTTATATTGAGCATTTTTTTGGTTTGCATCAGTGTGAGAAATAGCTGCGAAACAAAAATAGAAATTGCTGGTGAAACTCAGCAGGTCTGCCAACATCTGTGGGGGGAGAACCAGAGTTAATATTTTGAGTCTGATGACTAGAATTGAAATGTTAACTCTGCTTTCTTCCCACAGATGCTGTCTGACCTGAATTTCACTGGCAGTTACTGTTTTTGTTTTATATCTCCAGCCGCAGTTCTTATATATTTGAAAAATAGTTGTGACCGAGTTGTTTCAATGGCATCCAATCTATGCTGAAAACGTTACCGTTAGTCTATAGACAATTTCAGTTTGTGAAAAGTATTTAAATATCAGCTGGACATAAGAATTAAATGAGAATTGAGTGAAAGCTATGATCTGTTTATTTTTTTACATTAATATGTCCAAACTGAGAAAGAGACACACGATTGTTTACATTCATGGTTCCAAAATGGTAATGGATAAAAATTTAAATACATTCAGAATATTCATGTGTATGTGTCAATAAATAAAGGCCTTCCATTTACTAGTTTCACACAACTTTGTTTTTGTTACATGGTCTTGAGTAATCAACGTAATTTGACTTATTCAGTCACCACAACCAGTACTTCTCGAGTTTGATGTATATCTGTCATCTGTTTTTGTTTAAAGATAACAGTTCTTGTGTTTCACTGTAAGCAGCACACATGAGAGATGAAGCCTTTTTAACATTAAATATTTTAATGAAATTTTGCCAGGATCACTTTGCTATAACATTTAAACTGGGGCTCCCGTTTCAGTGTGTCCACTGAAAACAGACTACAGGTCCTAGTGTAAGTTGTATCTCCTCTGTTTCCATCCTCTGCATCCCAACTCTTTAAGTTGTTTTCAGGTTTACAGGATGGCTGAAATGTCATCAGATCTGCTTGTAAATGGAAGTAAACAAGTCTATGTACTCACAATACTTTTTGAATTGAAGGCTGAAATTCTTTGAATGCAAATGTTTTCCAAGATAACTTCTATTTTTTAATTAATGCGGAGAAGCTCATTAAACTTGTTTATGAGGCACTTGCACTTAACAGTTACCCTTGCAGTTGGCTTGTATTTTAATGAAGGGTACAACATATATATCAAAACACACTGACCACAGGATTTTCTAATGAAGGGTCTGGGCCTGAAATGTCAGCTTTTGTGCTCCTAGGATGCTGCTTGGCCTTCTGCGTTCATCCAGCTCCACACTTTGTTATCCAGGATTTAAGCTGTTGGGTTTTTTGCACTTTGACACAATATCGTATAGAGGCATTTGAACACCTTTTCATTCCAGATTGATTGTACAATTTACCATGTCCTTGTATTTCTAAAATTTAGTTTTTTTTCATTTTTATCCTGAATGGTTTCCACTATCAAACATTTGATGTTTAGTAATTTTGCTAAAGTCTTTATTCTCATAAAGTGAATATCGGATTTAATTGCTAAATATGCTAGCACTACGTTTTTAAAGGATGCCTTGTGGAATTTAATAGCCTTCTAAATACAAATTGTAGTTGTAGTGTTCTATATGGCAGTGCCAAACTTTAGTGTACTTTGTTTTTATTAGGCAGGTGAAAAAAGAAGAAGAATCAATTCTGTCAACACGACAAAATGTATTTGACCATGATGAGTTTGATGTTTTCAGCAAAAATTCTGTGGACATGTCCAAAATCTGGAAAGGCAAGAAGTGAGTTTGCTACTTTATTGAATTAAAAGTTGAGATTATTATGGAATTGTGGATTAAATCCTAATCGGTCGTCTTAGCTTCACAGCTGTAGAACAACCTGAAAGTTCCAGCACAGACCAAATGAGTATTGGCTGCTTTAATTTGTCATGACTGCGCAAACAATTTAAAGTGGCTTTGCGTTTAACCAAATCACCTGCACACACTCCCCCCAAAAAAGTCATTTATTTTTATATATAATGGTTGATTCAGAATTCCGTGTACTTCCATGGCTAGATGAGATGCAAATCTTTTATATTGCAATCCTTTGATTATTTCTAAACTTAAAGTAAGCCAAAAATGGACACACAAGATTAAATAGCATAACCTCTGAAACATCAGGGGTAAACTACATAACACAGTGACACATCTTGCATTGTTAATTTCTCTTGAGTGCTTCTGTACCTGCTTCCTAATGGAACAATCGGGTCTGGACTGCAGTGGACTAAATAACTACCTGACATGGCACTGGGCATCACTATTGGGAACCTGAGAAGAGGAACATGGTTATTGGAGAACTTCCTCTTCTCTGCATGCCATAACTGTAGTCAACTTAAAAATAATGATAATCTGCTACTGAGACGAACAAATCTAAGTGATTCAGCCTAAAAATCAAACCTTGTAACTCTTTTATGGCTTAATTTTAAGCTTCCTAGGCTATCGTTACTGGGTGTATTTTAAGATTCTTGAGCACAAGTTAAAAATTTTTGGTGATGTGTAGGGATTTATGTTCTATATTGGAATATAGACTAGAAATTAGCGAGATATTGTTTATTAATGTTTCAACAGCTGTTCAGCTTCTTGAGAGGAGTGTATTTATATCTGTAATTACTCAACTGATGAAACTGTGCACACACATTTATGGCTGGCCAGATTGAGGCAGCTAATAGGTACAAGATTTACCAGTATCTTCAATTCTGAAATATTTGAGATCAATACACACTTTATGTGCAATTAAAAAGATCAAAATATTGTCTTAATTGAATAAACTTTTGTTAATCTTAGAATGGATTTGTAAAAAATTTCTATTTTTAATCTGTGTTTTATATTCTTGTAGAGTTTTTTAAAATTTTGCAGCTTGTGTGTGAATGTTTGCATGTCCCCTCAATACTGTGTGTTGTATCACTCGGATCCTCTGCTCAAGTGGCATTACCAGGACAAGTAGTAAACTCTTCTGACCGTTGACTTCTATATTTCGTTCCTGTTCCAAGTCAAATGAATTGATCTCAATTAGGGCAGCAGTTGTCATTTGCTTTAATATCTTTAGGGCGGTGTTAGTCGAAGCTCCTGCTTTATAAGTATTCTACTGACCTCTGCTGGAAAATGGATGTGTAGATGTTGGATGAAAACAGGAAGGATCAGGCTTAATGTAAAATGATTAACACAATAACGAAGTAAAAATGTACCATGTCAAATAGCCTTTCAATGCTGTCTGTCTTAAATTTATACTGGTTGAATGATCACAAGGTAAAATCTCCCCAGGGTGGTTATTATCAGTAGCATAAAACCTAAAGAATCAGCCCGAAGAAGGAGAAAATAGGTCTGAGTCACATTTTGAAAACTGAGATTTCATGATATTGTCCTGTACCATTTATTGCTGTGCCATGTTTTTATTTTCCTTCTAATAGGAAACACATTACGTAACATTCTGAATGTCTGTCTGTGTTTGGCACTTAACTTGAATAGCCACCATTCACTCTGTCTTAGTCATATTCTTTGATCCTATCTTCAAAAAATAATTTATCATGTTTTGAACATGGTAATTTCAACATCCTACAGTAGCTGTACTTGAAATTTTTCTGCTTTGTGGTGTTAACTCATAATCACTCACTATCAACTATATTGAAGCTGCACAAACTGATTTGATTTAGGATCCTTAATATTGCCAGGGAGTTTGCATTCAAATCGACATGCATTCAAGTTCATTGCAAGTAGCAAAGGGCCAATTCTGATTCTTTTATTGGGCTTCGAATTTTATTCTTGCTTTCTGTTCTAGAAAAATTTCCTGCTCTGGATAGCCTACATCATAATTGGAGATGGCAAATGTTATAGCCACAGCCTTTCAATTTTCTTGAGATATGTAGTAATGCCAGAGGACTGCATGGTTGTCAATTATATGTCCCTAGTTTTAAAAAAGAGAAGAGGTGTAAATGTGACTCTTATAGGTCAATTAGACTAACATTGGTGCAGAAACTTTGAGACGATCATCCAGCCCAAAATTAATTGTCATTTGGAAAATAGGGGTTCACAGATGGCAGCCAGAATGGTTTCATTGAAAGCAAATAGGATATTTAACTGTTTTGATTGAGTCCTTTTGAAGAAAGAGGCTGACGAAGGTAGTGTAATTGATTGTATAGGAATTTCAAAAGGCGTTTCTTAAAATCTCTCATAACAGATTTGATAGCAAAATTGAAGTTTTCAAAGTATTACAGGAGCAGTAATATTGAGGATGCAAAACTGACTAAGGGGCAGGAAGTGATGGTGAACAGTTGCTTCCAAGGATATTGTACAAAGATGATTCCCCCCAAAAAAAAATCACCAGCACTGGTATTGGGACTATTGCTGTTTTTGCGGTGTAAATGATAGCCTGAATTAGAGAATACTGAGCATAATTTCTGAGTTTGCACTTGACATGAAACTTGCAACAATTGGAAACAGTGGGGAACGTTGTATCTGACTTGGATTGGTGCATTGGGATGACTCATGGCAGATACAATTTAATACAGAAGAGTGCAAAGTCCTTCATTCCTTTTAGAAGGAATGAGTAAAAGTAATGTAGACTGAATCTCACAATTTCTATGGGTGCAGGAAAACTTAAATGTAAGGTTGACATAGTCTTATCAAACCATAAGAGACAACTGGTGGTGCTTCAACCTGAGGATTACAATGCCTCAGGCAAGGGGAGAGGTTGAGAAGAATCCTGCAGGATAACCTCCACTGTTGATGAAATAGAAACTAAGGAATATGTACTCAAGTTTTTGAAGGTAATAGTTCGACTTGAGAAAACTAATGAAAAACATGACAGATTCTAGGCTTCATGCAAAAAATGTAAAATTCAACAGCAGTTGCTATATTCCTTTAAATATCAATTGTTAGACCCCAGAAAGAGTATTGTGTCCAATTTCAGACACCATGCTTTAGGAAGGCTGCCAAGGCCTTGGGGGAGGTGCAGAAGAGATTTACTGGAATGGTGCCAGGGTTCAACATTCTGGTTATATGGAGAGGCAAAAGGTAAAATTGATCTCCTTAACTTAGAGTAATTTGATAGACGTGTTCAAATTGGTTTGATAAATTAATGAGAAACCGCTTCAAATGACAGAATGCTTTGTTACCATAGTGCACAGACCCAAGGTATTTGGCAAAAGCACTAGAAGGGAGATGGGGGGGGGGGAGTTTTATTTTCCAGTGGAATATTATTATGTTAATGTGTTGCCAGATTCAATAATAACTTCAATGGAACTCGACAACTTATTCAAGGCGAATATTGTGCAAAGCAATGGGGAAAAATCAAGGGAATGGGACTAATTTAAATAGCTTTTCTTTGAAAGCTGACAAAGGCCAATAGGCAGACTGGCTGCTCCTATATGGCATTGTGCTTTGTGTCAATTACAGTACTATGTGAATAGTGTATACTCTGGCCACTGAATAATCTGAATTTATGAAATAAACCCAAAGTACACTCGCTAATCTTTGAGAAAATAGTGCTGGATGATATTTGTGTTCTATTTTGCAGAAAAGGGAAAGAGGGAACAACGCTGCTTGATGATAAAACACACATTGCACAACAGAAGGAAAGATATAATGCCTACAGTGTAGTAGCCGAGGAAGCACCAGTAGAAGACGGAGTCCAGTTTTATGCAGGCGACTATGATGATGAATATGATGATACTTATGATGGCAACCAAGTAGGAGCAAACGATGTGGATTTAGATGATGAACTAATCAGTAGAAGGTAGGATGAATGGATGAGCAGAATTGAATAAATTATTACAAAATGCAGAAACTGGAATGATAGCCATTAATTTTAGCACAGATTTTTCATATAGGTAAAAATATAAGTAAAACACGCCTAACAGAACATACTGTTATGATCTTTTTTCAAAGATTATACTTGGAAATGTTTACACGGTTACAAAATCTAGGTTGGCATGGTGCCCTTCTCGTGCAATTCTACCATTCCATGTTTATTTGTCTCTTGGTCAAAACACTGAAAAATCTTAAAGACAAAGGATTTTTAAAGATATATAGAGAGTCAGGAAAAAACTATGGAGAAAGATGGGGACCAGAGAGGCAATGTATGTGTGGATTGAGAAGACATGGAAACGATCCTTAACAAAAACTTTGTGTCGGTCTTTACAATGAGAATGGGTGGTGCGGGTCTGGACATAAGGATGGAGGTCTGTGAAATATTACAAGAAATTAACATAGTAAAAGAGAAGGTGCTAGTGGGTTTTGGCAGCTGTGGATAAATCGCCAGGCCCAAATAAAGAGTTTCCAACTTCTTGAGAGAGTTAAGGGAGGGGTCATTAGGAGCCATAGATATAATTTTCTAATCCTTTCTGGTGAGGTGCAAGAGAGCTGGAGATCTGCTAACTGTCATATTATTTTAAAAATGGTGGAAAGAATGGACAGGAAATTACAGGCCAGTCAGTCTAACTTTGGTGGTGAAGATGTTATTCAAAAAAATTCTGATGGACAGAACATATCTGCAGTTGAAGAGAAATTAATTAATTGGGGATAATCGGTATGGATTTGTTAAGGGAAGGTTGTGTTTGACAAATTTGACCAAATTTTTTGAGGTGGTAACTAGAAGTGCTGATGATGGCAATGATTTCACTGTTACTGACATGGACTTTGGCAAGGCATTTGATTGGGTTTGTCATGGCAGATAGGTCAAGACAATAAGACCCTATGGGGAGCTAAGCAAAGTGGCACGTTGGGTCAAAAATTTGCTGAGAGGCAGGGAGCGGAAGTGATGGTACAGACATGTTTCTGTGACTGGAGTCTGTTTCTAGTGGAATTCTGCAGGGATTGGTAGTGGGCCCCTAGGTCTTTGTTTTATGCCGAAATCATTTGGACTTAAATGTTGGGGATGCAAATAAAGGTTCGCAGATGCCATAAATATTACTTGTGTGGTAAATAGTGAGGGGGATAACTATAAACTGCAGGAGGATGCCCAAGGAGTGCTCAGGTGGGTAGAACAATGGCAAATGGAATTCAACCTGGAAAAGTATAAGGAAATGCACTTACAAAGGACTAACATAGCAAGGGATTATATTATAAATGTTAGGATCCGTGCAAAATACTGAAGATTGGAGGTTTGGTATGTATATCTTCGGATTCTTGAAGATAGCAGTGCAGATAGATGAGGGGGTTAAAAAGGCATATGGGATACTTGTTTTTATGAACCAAGACATAGAATATAAGGGTGGGGTATTGTTAGAACAACTGGAGTGCTGTGTACAGTTCTGGTTGTCACATTATGAGAAGGATGTGATGGCTTTGTAGGGGGTGCAGAGAAGATTTACCAGAATGTTGCCTGGGCTGCATGGGCTTTTGTTCAATTCATTCATGGGTATGAGCATCACTGGCTGAACCAGCATTTATTGGCCAACCCCTAGTTGGCTTTGAGAAGATGCAGGTGAGCTACCTTCTTTGAACTGTGGCAGTCCATTTGGTTTAGGTGGACCCACAATGCTGTAGGACGGGATTTGACCCAATGACAGTATAGCTCCAAATCACGATGACTGGCTTGGAAGGAAACCTGCAAAGTGGTGTTTGTTCATCTAGGCCATTTTAGTCGTGGGTTTGGAAGATGTTGTCTAAAGAAACTTGGCATATTTCTGTAGTGCATCCTATTGATGGTACACACTGCTGCTATGCTGTGCTGGAGAGAATGAAAGCTTGTGGATGTGGAAAAGATTATGGGGAAATGGGCAGGAGAATGGCACGGAGTAGTATTTTGTGAGCTGGCATCTACGTGAGCAGTCAGTTGGTACCTGTGCTATAAAACTCTTTAATTGGACTTATTTTTCCTCCAGATAATTTCACTACTTACAATGTTTGAATAGTAATATTTCAGCCTGACTTATAAGGTGTGCCAGTTTTCTGCCATTTAAAATCAAGGGTACATTATATGTCGTCACCAGTGCATTACCCAGTGATATAAGAGTTTAGTATTTGCCTTGTGATTTGATAGCCTAGGTGTGTTGTACTTGTGGTAAAATATATGTTTGTCTATGAAACAAATTATTGTGGAGAACATGGATGAAGAGTATTGGGAAGAAAATTGAGTAGTAACCATAGATTTGGGTGGGCTAATTACTTTGATTTTGAGAGCAGATGTGAATGCAAACTTTTTCAGCAACAAACAAACAAATTTGGACATTTTGATAATTTTATTAGAATTATATGACACAGTTCCAGCAAAAGCCATCAATCTTGATCAGCAAATATTAATTGTTTTGGAATTAATAGAGATCATAGTAGACTTGTGTGGCCAGATTGAGGAGTTTTGAGTTCCTATGATAGTTTAACTGTTGAAAGGTGTGATGTCTCAAGTATAAACTGAGAAATTTATAACGAGTGTAAAGTTTGATATTGTGAGACCATGGGAGGTTCTATTTTCGTACAGATATCGTTTGTGCAAGTTTAAGCAGTCGAAAGTGAATTTGTAGCAGAGTTGTAGAACATAGTTAGTATTATGTCACATGATTTTTTTCCTTTTTAAGCTGTTTTGATTGAATCAAGTTGTATTTAAAAAGTCAAATATTGCATTTATATTTCCTCCTTCTTATAATTTTCCTGGTTACATATTTCCAGAATAAGGAAATTAATGCAGAGTTAATATTGTCACCTGAAGTTGTGGAATTTATTAGATTTATTTTGAGGAAGTAACAAGTAAGGTGGTTAAAGGGAAAACTGTGGATATAATACAATTGGATTTTCAGAAGATATTTGATAAAGTACAAAAGTTGGGCTACTTGATAAAATAAGAGCCCATGATATTGGAATTTATATTTGAGCATGGATAGATGATTGGCTAACTAACAATTAGAGTTGGGTTGGGTGTTGTAGCAGGTTTGACATTTCAAGATGGCAACCTGTAATTGGTAACATGCCATAGGGATTAATTATTTACAATAGATATAGACAACTTAGATGAGATGAGCAAATGTATTATTGCCAAGTTTGCAGAAATGGAATACAAGAATCTACTAACATTGGAGTCAGTGTAGGGAAGGTTCATTAGGCTGATAACAGGTATGGAAGGACTAGGTCATAAGTAGAGGTATTTATTTATTTATCTATCGATCGTCCATCGTGTGTTTTTTTTATGCAATACAGTTTGGCCTGTACTCATTGGAATGTAGAAGAATGAGGGGCAACCTTGTTGAAACATACTTGACAGGATAGATGAGGAAAAATTGTTTGCCATGTTGGAGAGTCTAGGACCAGAGGGCATAATGTCAGAATAAGGTATCATCCTTTTGAAGGTAGAGATGAGGAGGGTAGTAAATCTGTGGCATTCTTCACTAGAGAGGTCTATTGAGACTGGGTCATCTGTAAATTAAATGGTGGGGCAGACTCAATGGACTGAATGGTCTACTTCTGTTCCTATATATTATGGTCTTAGGCACGCTCTTCTGAGATTAATATGGCTGGTTGTTTTTTTCATCTTCTAGACAGGATTTTAAAAACTGGCCAAGTGCATTAAGGATAATTGCCAATATGCTAATTTCACAAATAAACGTATCAGCTACAGACATGCCATATTTCACTTTGTTTTTCCAAGACCATTTACAATCCCTCGAATCCTGAGACAAAAAGATGATGAGGAGGAAAATTATGATGAATCTGAAGAGGAAGCACCAAAGGTAATCCAAATTAGTAATCTTAATCATTGGGAATTGGCTTGTTTTTGGAAGCCAATACATGCAAGTAATAGCAG
Source organism: Stegostoma tigrinum (assembly GCF_030684315.1). Classification (NCBI taxonomy): domain Eukaryota; kingdom Metazoa; phylum Chordata; class Chondrichthyes; order Orectolobiformes; family Stegostomatidae; genus Stegostoma; species Stegostoma tigrinum. The sequence goes on from NC_081379.1 coordinate 29,271,349, forward strand.
CAATTTGTTTCAGAAACATGTTTTATGTTTTGCTAAAGGGTGGTTCTAGGTGCGATTTCCTTTTAAAATCCAATGAATTTATTCAGTGCTTTTGACATTCCGTTTCAGATTGCTACAGGTCAGACTTTCAACTGATAATGAATTTGAAATGGTTGTTTCTCAACCTGAAACAATCATTCCTTCGTTCCTATAAGCTATTCAATGGGTGATTTGGGAAGCCTGTCATAGAGTTTTATAAATTTCATTCATTACTCCAATTGCTAATTACATGTTTGCAATACCTACTTTCATGTTTTGAAAATCTGAACATTCATTTAAAATATGTTTGAAAATAATTTCTTATAATTTAGCTTGTTCCTCTTGTGCAACAAATTAAAAAGAAAAGTTCCTTATTACACAATTCTGGGGTTACTTTTATTCAAAAGTAGTCACTTTTTTATTTACAATCATGTTGATGCGAAGATTTATCTATGCTTCAATTTTGTTGATTTAGCTAAAATATGATGCAATTTAAATCTCTCCCATTCTGTGAAAAATACTTGAAGGATGTTTGAACTTTTGACTATTTTTACATTTATTTTTAATCATTCATTATCAAGTTGTTAAATTAGTAGTTCACTCAGGAGGGTCCATTTACTTTTTTTTGAAGGAAACATCTGTGGAGAGGAAAATGTGACTGATATTCTGTTACTATTTCTAAGTTTTTAAAAAATCTCCCAATATCTTTAGCACTTTTGCTAGTATAAGTCATTGTTATTACCATCCCATACTTATTAATGGAGTAGGGGACTTGTATATTGGACCAGTAACTTTTTATTGTGGTATCCTGCCAAAATACTTATAAAACAGGGTTTGAATTTTTAAAACTTCTGTCGTAAATCATGAGCATATTTGACTGTGTGTGTGCATTGTGCTGATGACGAATGTAACTTCAGATTGATCAGACAACTATCATTTTCAATTTTAATCTATATGAAGCATGTCTGAAAACTAATGATGCTTATGAAAGTCATCTAGCAAGCAACCAAAGATCTGGATGTGAGTTTGCTCGCTGAGGTGGAAGGTTAGTTTTCAGACATTTCGTCCCCATTCTAGGTAACCTCATCAGTGTGCCTCCGACGAAGCGCTGGTGTTATGTCCCGCTTTCTATTTATCTGGTTAGGTTTCCTTGGGTTGGTGATGTCATTTCCGGTTCTTTTTCTCAGGGGATGGTAGATTGATTTGGAGCCAATGTGTTTGTTGATGGAGTTCCGGTTGGAATGCCATGCTTCTAGGAATTCTCATGTGTGTCTCTGTTTGGCTTGTCCTAGGATGGATGTGTTGTCCCAATCAAAGTGTTGTCCTTCCTCATGTGTATGTAAGGATATGAGTGATAGTGGGTCATGTCATTTTGTGGCTAGTTGATGTTCATGATTCCTGGTGGCTAGCTTTCTGCCAGTTTGTCCAATGTAGTGTTTGTCACAGTTCTTGCAAGGTATTTTGTAGATGACGTTTGTTTTGTTTGTTGTCAAAAAGACCCTATACAGACAACAAACAAAACAAACGTCATCTACAAAATACCTTGCAAGAACTGTGACAAACACTACATTGGACAAACTGGCAGAAAGCTAGCCACCAGGATACATGAACATCAACTAGCCACAAAACGACAAAACTAGCCACTATCACTCGTATCCTTACATACAGATGAGGAAGGACACCACTTTGATTGGGACAACACATCCATCCTAAGACAAGCCAAATAGAGACACGCACAAGAATTCCTAGCAGCATGGCATTCCAACCGGAACTCCATCAACAAACACATTGATTTGGAACCAATCTACCATCCCCTGAGAAAAAGAATCGGAATTGACATCACCAACCCAAGGAAACCTAACCAGATACATAGAAAGCGGGACATAACACCAGCGCTTCGTCCGAGGCTCACTGATGATGTTACCTAGAATGGTGACGAAACGTCTGAAAACTAACCTTCCAGCTCAGCAAGCAAACTCTCATCCAAAACCTCAACCTGAGCTACAAATCTTCTCAAAACTCGCTAACCAATGATCTGTTTCTGTTCATATAAATAAGATTCTTGCAATGTGGAAAATAGAGAAAAATGTAATGATGTTCTGATTTCTAGGAGGAAGTTCCAAAGAGGGATCTGTTTGTACAGGACCCAGCATTGCTGAGGGAAAGAGCAGAGGCAAGACGTGCTACCTTCAATGCCAGAAGAGGGTAAGAATCGAGGTGTAAGAATAATCTTATAAACATTTTGAAACAGAAGTGTGTTCACAAAAGTCTCTAGATGTTGTAAACTCATTTATCTGTCTGGGTTTTTGATTACTGTATCTTTAACTATCCTTGGTTGTTTCTAAGCCCATTTTACAAGTGAGTATCTGAGTTTCAAAGAAGGTAACAAACTAAGTATTGTCCAGGGGACCAGTATAAATAATGGCTTCCATTATTGGCTCTAAGTTCCTGCAGGCACTGAATTGCATTTCAATCTTCTTTTGTATTGGACACATCGATTTCCAGCTGTCAAAGTTATGCAAAAATGCTAGACCATTTAACTTTTTAATGATTAAAATCCTGCAACTATGTTTATAAAAGTAACATGTAGCTTAACCAAAAAAATCCAGCTTGTGATATTGCTTTGGGATATACATCTATCAAAAGTCTGCTGTAAAAGAAATAGTTGCATCTCCCTCGGGATTATTAGATGTCTTATTTGCATTCACATTGTAGGTGGGAAGTCTAGATTGACAAGCGTTTATAAATTTGTACAGAACTGCACATTAGAAATCCAGCTGATTCCTGCACTGCCTTACCTAGATTTTTTTGTCCCTCCTTCCCATGATTATCCAGTTGTGACCATTTATAGTTGATTTCTCTAGTAGAAGCAAAAGGAATTGTCTAACTTGTTCAATTAACTGCTTCTAAATATATATTTATATATTACTTTTACAGGTTCAAGCATGACTCTAGTGCTGCTGTGGGGAATGTAAGAGGCCAAGGGCAATCGAAAGAAACACTAATAGAGAGAAGAAAGAAAGAGGCCAATAAATCCCTTCGAGCTAATCATAATCGGCGATCACTTGCAGATAGGAAGAGGAACAAAGGAATGATTCCATTTTAATTATTTTTCAAACATTTTTGCCTCCATCACAAACTTATTTGCCTCCAGTGGCCATTTCTAGCTAGTAAATTGGGCTCCTAACTTTCCACAATTTCTTCTCTCAGGCAATTATAGCCAAATGTGATGTACAGTAAGGTATTTCCATTTTTCTCCTCAAGAGAAGGTGTTCAATCTTTGAAATATTTTGCCACATTATTTGTCATGTCAGTTGGCCAATTTACCTTCTATTGGCTTGTTTGAATGACAAGTCAAAACAACTGAAATATAGTGATACAGTTAGAATATCAGCTTTGGAGTGACTGGAGTAGTCATCTTTTGTTTATTTACTGTTAACTCAAATAGAGTTGCTGAATACAGCAGTGCCTCTGCGTATTTAGTTGTGCTCAAATTTGCCTGTAATTCATAATCTGCAATACATTTAATACCCTGAACATTATTGCTAAACTACTGTAAAAATCTATCAACTGCATTGATTGAAATTTTATTTTTTAATGAGAAAAGACAATTTTTGAATACTATTTTTCTTGTGGTGTTACTGTAACCTTCACAGTCCCAAAAGTGTTTCTGTACATCCTGCTCTTGAATCTTTCACTGGTGTTGAGTTTGCCCATTTGACCTGGACTGCTCAAAACATGGTAAACCCTTTACTTCATGATTCATTTGAGAAAATATTGATGTAGATTTGCTCTCCCGAGATGCATGGCAGAGCACAATTGCGGTCTGACTTATAATCATTTAAATGTGGGTTGAAATAGATTTATCCTCAATTTTGAGGATGGCTTCAAGCATGCAGACTGTAGATAATGTGCACAATTCATCATTTTTAACTCTTTACCATTGAGGCCACAGCAGCATCAGAAACACTGAGTTATGTAGTGCAACATTGCTTGTTTTGCACAATCTTGATTCCTTTTTTTAGTATGGAATATTTACATAATCTACCCTCTTTTTATTAAAACCAGTTTATTAGAGTACAATTTAAAATATGACAAATGTTCACAAGGAATTTTAAAATAAAGACAGCCCTTGGTCAGCGTGTGTGGTAGTTTTTCTTTCTCAGTTACAGCGGTGGCAAAGCTGATATTTACTGCCCATCTCTAAATTTCCTGAAAATCGAGGGCCTTGGTTAAGCCTCTATTGAGCCTTAAATGGCTTCTATCAGCTTTTTATTCAGATTGCAATTCTATATATCCACTTCTGCTTGAAATGGTAGCAAACAGTTGCCATATCTTTAATGGAACATTCTCCAATTCAGAATACTGCAGGGGGTACAAGAAAAGAATGAGATACAGAAACTATGAAATAAACACTTATCAAAATAGATGTATGATGAAGGAAAACAATGGTGATTAGTTATAGGAATAGTTTGTTGAAAAGAAACTGGACCTTGCTCACATTAGTATGTGTATCAGGTAACAAATTTAAGATAGTAAAACAGCCCAAGATGCTTCACTAGCACAAGTAAAGTTTGACAGTTACATAAACAGGTATTAGGGCAAATGACCAAAATATGGTTTTAAAAAAAAGGGTTTGAGAAGCATTTTAAAGGAGTAAAGTGCTATGGCCTTCACAGCTTGGGATATGGCTACCACTAGCACAGCAATTAAAATTAGTTTATACACAAGGTGATAATTGGTGCAGCACAAGATCAGTGTATTTTCAAAGTTGTGCACAGTAAGTCTTTATAAAACCAAGTACAAAAGAAATGATATTCCAGTTGATTCATTTCAGGATATCATCTCACATTCTGGCATACTGACACGTCACTTTTTCTCTTCTGTTGGCTATAGTTACCCTTCTGTCTTCAGTTCTGTATTATGCATCAAACCACTAAGAAATACCATTTATTAACTCTACCTAGCCTCTATCCTCTGTCTCTTTTCTAGTAACTTTTTGTTTGAACACTGACTTGTTTGTTAAAGCATAAGCATGACGATCAATCTCAAATTGGTTGAACAGTGAATGCTCACTTCCTAATCAATTTTTTTTAAAGTCACAATGACATCACTTCCTTGTCTCTCCTGATTCATTCTTTGAAACTGCCCCTTTTATAATAATTACCCCTCTTAAGATGGTACCAATAGAGCAACTTGTGTATATGTTTTAGACAATGTTGTGTGATCTTCTAGTGATTAACTATTATCCTAAATGATCTCTCCTAAACCTGTCAATAGCCTTTAGTTGAAAGAATTAACATGACTAACTTGATACTTGGAGGAAAAAAAATGCTCCAACTGTTCAGAACCAGTTGAGGTAGGCTTTGTGCATACAAAGTTCAAAACAGTTTAGTTTTGTAAAACTTTGCTGTGGTTTTATGGCACAGGTTAATGCAAAATTATGCCAACAATTGAAAGCTATATTACTTGAAGCATTTTCACTTGGCATAACTGCACAATTGCACATTAACCTGTGCCTTACATTTGAGGTGTACCATGTGGCTCTTCTACCTTTAATTGTGGTCAACTACAACACAGTTCAACAGGATCTATTTCAGTCTCAGGCAATTAATCAAACCAAAATCAATCATCATAATTCACAATTGTGAACTGAATTATCTAGTCCAGTTTCAGACGATCCCTAGGAAAAGAGATGCCTTTGTTTCACTCAATGCATTATTGGAAGAACATTGCTGTATATTGGACAGGAACATAGTAATCTGGTCAGAGGTATTCACACAAAGCTGACAAAGGTGAGTCTGAAAACTGAAGGATTTAAAACTTAAGCTTTGTCAATCTACCTCAGTGAGAGAAGTTAATGAACTCCTCCAAATTGTGGCTAGAGAACAGAGGCATTGAGTATATAACATGCTTAGTGAAGAAGCCCAAGGTTGACCCTGATTTTTTAAAAAAAATCCCCCTTTGCTTTGTATTAAGCTGTTTTGGCTGACAAATAACTGCTCTATACCACATCCTCCCATGATTTGATTGTTGAAGACAGCAGCATTTACTTTCATGTATTTTAAATTTGTATGTTTGCTGTAACATGAATTTATAAATATGTGCAACAATCTTCAATGCAAATTTTCAGCCTGTCCAGTTTTTAAATCTAGCATTTTAGTATTGGGTTTTTTCTGGGGTTTGATTTAATACAATTCCCTTTAAAAATCAATTTTTAATCTTAGTAAAATGCCTAAACATATTAAGCAAAATTTGACAGTGAACAAGATATTAGGCCAAATGCCGAATGGGAAAGAGATACAAAAGCAGGAACTTCCAGCTATGGAGACTTAAGCAACAGTTTCAAAACAAAAACAAGCCAGCTGGGTTTGCAAGTCAACAACCTCATCCACAACCTGAACTACTGATCTTTACCAATACTTTAAACCACAGTGATAGCTGCAACTGTGGGAATGCTTGAGAAGCTAAAATCAATAGTTGAACATTCAAACTCAGGAATTAGTGAGGAACAAAGCCTAGTAAAAGAGTAAACAAGGAGGACAATTGAAATTGAGATCTGTTGACCCACATATCTCAGTCTAGTAGGGAGGTTAGTGATTTTTTTTAATCTCCATAACCTCCTTAATAAATCAAGTTTCTAACAATATTACATTAATCTAATCCCAGGGGAAAAATATTAAAACTGAAATGCTAGATAAAAAAGGACAATTAACTTCAACTAGATAGTACATTGAAATGAAAAAATCCTCATTCTTAAAGTATTTATTGTGATCAGGATGGAAAAATGATTAATGGCAGATAGATAGATTGTTGAATTCATTAGATACACGTTTTTGTAATTTTCAACAAGTGGGCCCAGCACTTGTTCCATTACGGTATCAATCCATTTTTCTGACTATTTCAAGTCAATCTGAAAGTTAATGGTCCTGGTGGATGGTATAGTGGTTTTGGGCCATTCAATAGTAGCAACATGCCAGTTGGAGAACACCTTGCAGTACTGACTTCTAATTATTCTTCCTCTTTCTTTTCATAATTGTGCTTGATGTGTTTCCAAAGTTTCTAAAAAGAGAAAATATTATGTTACTAAATCCCCTTCACTTCATTGTTTCATGATTAAAATGTTCATTTGACCACAAGTTTCGAAACATGAATCAGGTGCAACATTGGCAAGTACATTCAAATCACAACTGTTACAGCACAGGAGGAGGCCAGTTTCCCCTTGTCTATATCAGTTCCATTAAACAGCCAATCTATTGCCATTTCCTCCTCACTTTTTTGTAACTGCACATTTCCTTCCTCTCTACACGACCCTGAGGATCTAGTTTGTTTATTTTCTTGAATGCCTCAACTGAATTTGTGTCCACCACTTTCAGACACTGCCTTCCAGATCTTCATCCACTTGTTGTATAAAGTGATTTTTTTCATTTGCCAATTATCTATAAATCAATGCTCTCTTGTTCCGGATCTGTCTTCTAATTAGGAAGTCTATCAATATCCAGACCCTTCAATCTTTTCAATACCGTAGCCGCCTCTGAGTAAAACTCAGAGACAGAAGTTTCTCATTCCAGGAATCATTCACATGAATCTCTACTACACAGTCATACTTTCACATTTTCTGAAGTTGTGCCCAAAACTGCATAATGTGCCAGTTGAGGCCAAGCAAATGTTTTGGTTTTTTCTCCCTATTCAAATTCAGCAAAATCAATTGAAAGGTTGATTAGGCAGCTTGGTCATTTGTCTAGCAATATCACAACACCTTCAAGAGAGATAGGCAGGCACAACTTCCCCAGTCAACAGCTAATGTCACAGATAGCAAAACTGCAACACAGTGGCTTAGTACATTGATATACCAATGGCAGTATGTGTTGTTTGCTTTAATGATGTACACCGCTTGAATCCAGCCACTTTACATTCATTGAGAGACAGCAGCAACGTATTAATCAGTGCATTAACAGAAGGCTGCTTTAGGAAAAAAGTTACTCCAGTGACTTTAGAAGGTTCAGACAAAATTTATTATGAAAAATAGCTGCTTTCGAAATGTATTGACATTGGAGTGTAATGAATAACATGACAAGCAGGCAGGTTAGCCACTTTGCAAAATGTAAGATTCCACAATATAAATGAGTAATGCTTTTTGTAGCCTTAAATTGAGCGCAAGTAGTATTAGTCAGATTATCAGAACTCTGCTCTTGAGGCAAAACAGGCCCATTGAGCCTCAGTTTAAACCAGATTAGGTACTTGCTCAATGCAATGTTAATTCAGTGCACCAGAATAATGTTCTGTTTGAGATATATTGCTACACTGGGCAAGAATACAGAAATCAGCAAAAAGAGCAGGAACAGTGCGCACACCCCACCCTCTTGAAGACGGAATCACTACAGGCCATTCAGCCCATTGAGATCCACTTTATCCTGGTAAACCTGATTTTACTATGGCTAATCCACCTAGACTGCATCAAGCGGAGCCCTACAGGGCAATTTTTCTTTAGCATGACCACCTAACCTGCACATCTTTGGACCATGGGATGAAACCAGAGTTCCCAGCAGAAATCCAAGTGGTCATAGGGAGAACAAGCAAACTTCACACAGACAGTCAACCAAGACTGATCAAGCCTTGGTCCCTGAGATAGCAGTGCTCACTAGTTGGGCACTGCAGTAGCTCATCTTCAGGAAAGCTAGGGAAAGATTCTGAAATTCCCTCCCTCAAAGCATTGTGGGTCTCCATATACTAAATGGACTGTAGCAGTTAAAAAAGGTGACAACTCACCACCACCGTCAAGTAATCAATGCAGGCCTAACTAGCAACACCCACATCCCATGAGTCAGAGTCAAGTCGTCTATGCTGGCCAAGTTTTCCCAAACTAAACTAGCTTCACTTGCCTTAGATCCCTCGAAACCGTTCCTATTCATGTACCTGTCCACACATCTTTGAAATATTGTAACTACCACTTCCTCTGGCAGTTCATTCTACATATAAGCCACCCTGTGTGAAAAGGTCACACTCGATCACCCTGCCTGCCAATGTAGTTAACTTAGGGGCATTTAAACAGTCGTTGGATAAGCATATGGATAATGATGGGATAGTGTAGGGGGATGGGCTTAGATTAGTTCACAGGTTGGCACATCAAGGGCCAAAGGGCCTGTTCTGCGCTGTATTGTTCTATGTTCTATGTTCTAATAGGCAAAAGGTACAATATACAAAACAAACCGGAAGGGTAAAGCACAGAAATAAAACACTTAAAAACAGACTGTGTGGGAAGAGGGGGAAAAAAATATTGCACACATCTGGTCTACAGATTAGATTACAATAATTCTGAAAACCTATGTGCGAGCACCATACAACCATCGACAGTAATTCAAATTCTGACCACCCTTTCTCCAGGCAATTAGATAGAGGCAATTAACTCAACACATCCAAAAATGTTTGCTGCACATAAGTGATATATTACGTGCATACCTATCAACACTTAGGAATGTTAATATATCACCCCCAATTCCACGAGCACTATGACACCTAATAATGTTTTGTGTGGCACATTACTGATGCCATTTGGAAAGCCAGCTTTACATCTACTAGCTCCGTTTTATAAGGCTGTAAGAAATAGGAACAGGAGTAGGCCATTTGGTCCCTCGAGCCTACTCGATCATTCAAGAGGATCATCATTGATCCAACAGTCCTCACATCCAATTTCCTGTCTTTCCCCATAACCTTTGTTTCCCTTAATGATCAATAATCTATCTTAGGAGCCTTTAAAATACACAAGAACTCCGTATCAAAGAGTTCCAAAGACACTCAGAAGAAATTCCTCCTCATCTCAGTCTTTAATTGGTGCCCCTTTATTTTGAGACCATGCCCGATGGTCCTTAACCCTCCCACAATTAACCTGTCAAAACACCTTCTTCCAAACACCGTGGGTAGAGTCCCAAGCTGTTTAGCTTCTTTAAAAAGACAACTACTCCCCTCCCCCCACACCAGGAATCATCCCAGTGAACCTTCTCTGAACTGCCTCCAATGAAACAATATCCTTAAAAAGGAGACCAAAACTGTGCACAGTACTCCAGATGTTGTCTCACCAGCACCTTAGACGGTTGCAGTAAGACTTCCTTACTCATACGCCAATTCCCTTGAAACTGAGGCCAACATTACATCAGCCTTCCCAATTACCTGCTGCACCCATGTGCTAGCTTTCTGCGTTTTGTGCACAAGTACCCCAAGACTTGTGTTGCAACTGTTCTCTACTTAAATAGTAGTATTTTTTGTTCTCCATTCCAACATGAACAATTTCACGTTTTCCCATATTATACTCGATTTGCCTACTTAGATTTAATCTATCAGGAAAACACTAAATATTTGTTCAAACCATTGACTGATTAACCCTTTATGTCATCTCCCTTAGCTGCTAAGAAACCAATATTTACTTTTGCCAATACCTTCCTTTATACAGACTTAATAGAAGCTCTTAAAACTTTGTACTTCTGACTAGTCTACTCATCTTCTCAAACACCTCCAGCTCTCAGATTTACTGTATTTTCTTTGCAACACAGTATTTTAAGATGCTTTCAACTGTTAACTTCCTGAACTATGGTCAGGTCTTTCTTGCCCAATGGAAAGAATTTTGGTTGAACATTTTGAATTGCTTCTTTGAAGTTGCCCACTGTTTATTATCATACTTACTATACCACCTAATCTTAGCCAATTCTTCTTTCATCCCTAGGCAACTGGCTTTGTTTCAATTTAAGATTCTTACACAATTAAGTGCATCCATTTCAAATTCAATGTGGAATTCAATGGTGTTACAACCACCATTTCCCATTTATTAATTCTGTTTCATTACATAAGATCCAACATAACTTCATTGCTCATCCATTCCATAATATTTACTGCAAGAAACTCATTCTATTCAACCCTTGCTGATTTGTTTGCCACAATTATTACTTTGCCTTAGTTAGAAGGCCCATTAATTTTAAAAAATTCTTTATCAACAATATAGCTACTACTGGGGGCCTGTAACTATCCCCATGAGTGTTTTCAAACTCTTTACTCCTAATTTCCAACTATATCCCTTCTATGTCATGATCTTGAGGCTATATCTGTTCTTATTAATGTAGTTATGTCATCCTTCACCAAGGCCACTCCTCCTCCTCTGATATTCTGTCTTTATCAAATATTGTGCCCCTGGAATATTTATTTTCCGCACTTGATCATTTTGTATCCATGTCTGTGTGATGGCAAATGGACCAAAAATGTTTACAGGCATTTGTACTAGTTTATTCCGACCATTGATCACCATTCTGCTCGACTTTACTGACATGACACCTCTATAATTGTTTGATGCCTTGCTACTTCTCTTACGATTTCTAAATCTCATTTTGCCAGAACCTTCTCATCCGTTAGTTTGCTTATTTTTGAGATTTTTTGAAGCGGTACGAGATGATCATCGAAACTGGGCAAGACTACCATTACATGTCCTTGGCTGATAGCTCTAAATTTACTCTATTCCAAATAACTCAATCACTGAGCCAACAGCAAAACTGCAGATGTGGGAAAAGTGCAAAAACAGAAATTGCTGGAAACACCGAGCAAGTCAGACAATACCTGTGGAGAAAGAGTTAATGTTTCAGGTCAGCGACCGTTCATTTGCCGCTCTGACTGAAGCATTCTAAAAGAATGGCTAAGTAGCAAACCAGGGACTTCAACGGATGCACTTGCGATTCAGTTCACTTTCAATGTTTGCAAGAAATTATTTGACCAAATAGGAATTGCTCTTTACTGATCCACATGAAAATGCCACTCACTGTTTTAAACTTTATTTTTTCCATGAGGCGAGATGGAAGAAGTGAGCAAGCTGTGCAAATTTGTTTGAGGAAAGAAGTCTAACAGTATGAGTGTTAATTTTTAGGAAAATAAAAACAGAAAATAGGAGTAGTAGGCCATTTGGTTCATCGAGCTTCTGTTCAACACAATCATAGGCAATCCTTCATTTCAATACCATACTCCTGTTCTTCCCCATATCCTTAACACCTTAAAAATATATTTCTTTCTTTCTTAATATATTCAGTGACTTAGTCTCTACAGCTTTGTGTGATACAGAATTCCACGCGTGCACCATCGCGAGGGAAGAAATTGCCCCCCTGATCCAACCAGGGGAAACATAATCCCCGAGCCTGGTCTGTCCAGCTCTGTCAGAGGTTGGCGTGCTTCAATGAGATCCTCTCTTATTCTTTGAAACGCCAGTGAACACAGGCCTGGTTGACCCAATTGCCACCACTGGTGAAAAACAACTGCACAAATATCCCCATCCTCAACAATGATGGAGCCCAGCAAAAGACAAGGCTGAAGTTACTGCATGCATCTTTAATTAAAAGTGCTGAACGGATGACCCATTTCAGTACCTTCCCGAGGTGCTCAAATTTCATGGAAGCCAGCCTCCAGTCAAATTGATTCAATTACATAACAATCCAGAAAGTGGATACTGCAAAGGCTATGAAAGCCACCAACATTCGTGCAACAGTACCAAAGACAAAGACAATGTCCTAGAACTAGCCAAACCCCACAGCCAAGCTATTTTAGTCATGTTACTCCATCAGCAATGTGGAAATTTGTCCAGATATGTCTGGTCCACAAAAAGCAGGACTATCCCTACCAATTAGAATCACAGCAGTTTACTCTTTATCAAAAAAGTGACAGAAAGCGTGGTTGGCAGTGTTATCAAGCAGCATTCATTCAACAATAGTCTGCCAGGCACACTCACCTCTTGACTTCATTACACTTAGTCCAAACATGGGCAAAAGTGCTTTACTAAAGATGCTCTTGAAATCAAGGTAGTATTTGACCTAGTGTAACATCAAGAAACCCTAGCAAAACTGAAATTGAGAATTAGTGGAAATCTCTCCATGGGTTGGAATCATACCCAACAAATGACGATGATGTTTGTGGCTGAAGGTCAGCTGCTTCATGACTGCAGAAGTTTCTCAGGGAGTCACAGGTCTAACCATCTTCAGTTGCTCCACCCACAAACTTTCCACCATCACAAGTGGGACGTTCATTCAGGTTTTGCATAACATTCAGTACTACTGGTGTCTTCTCAGATACTAAGGCACTCCATGTTCAAATGCAGTGAGACATGGACAACATTCAAACTTGAGCTAATAAGTAGCAAGAAATATTTACACCATACAAGGGCCAACAGATAATCCAAAACACCCTCCACCACCATTGGCATTCAATCATATTACACAGTTTAATTCCCCAAACACTGCAGTTACTATTCACAAGAAACTGAAAAAGGACCAGCCATCCAATATGCTGTGGCTACAAGGGTAGGTCAAGTCCTTGGAATTCTGCATTGGGTAACTTACAGCCAGTGTCTTCGATGCCTGACGACCATGTGAAAGTACATCAAGATTGTGATGGAATATTCCCCACTTGCCTGGGTAGATGCATCCCCACAAAGCTCATTACTATTCAGGACAAATCAGCCTGTTTCATTGGCAAAAGATCTACAACTTTCAACATTCACTCCCCTCACTATTGATGCACGATAGCATCAACGCGTACATCCACAAGATATACCGCAGTAACTCACCACGCTTCTCTCCCACAGCAGCTTTGAAACCTGCAACCACTCAGTCAACAGTTATAGAGGACCGCAAACACCTGAAAGTTACCCTGCAAGTTCATCATCCTGACTTAGAAATAAATTTATCTTCCTTCAGACAAAATCCTGAAATCCCCTTTCTAAAGTGCATGATGGGTCTACCTGAAGCACATGGACTGCAGCGTTTCAAGAAAACAGCTCACGACCATCTACTCAAGGGTAACTCCGGACGGCAAATAAACGCTGGCCCACATACATCTTGTGAATCTTTAAAAAGAAAGTCATAAGTCACACGACACCAACTGCTTCACCTGGCGAAGGAACAGTGGTCCGAAAGCCTGAGAATTCGACTTTGTCCACGCCAGCCCAAAACCGATACACCTCGAAATGCTCTGATGAAGGGTCTAGGCCCGAAACGTCAGCTTTTGTGCTCCTGAGATGCTGCTTGGCCTGCTGTGTTCATCCAGCCTCACATTTTATCACCTCGAAATGTTAACTTTGTTTTCTCTACACGGGTCCTGCGGAGCTCCAGTTTCTGCAGTGTGATGCTTGAATTCGTCCCTTTTCTTACATGAAGAAAAACGTGCGGTTAGCCGACCCTGGAGAAGAAAGTCGGTTCCAGGACAGCTGAAGGTGAACCCTCTCCATGGGCCTCATGTTGGGCACATTCCCTGAGGCCCTCCGCACCCCCGAATACTCACCCCTTGATTGAGGTGTTCAAACAGAGCGTCTCCCGCTTGGTCGAACACCCTCTCGAAGAAGACAGCACCCACCACGATGGTGAGGGCGAAGGTGGACGTCCTCTTGAACAACATATTATAAAGGTGCCTCAACGCCGCCATCTTCCCCACTGTACTCCTCGCGTAACCTTCCTCCGCGATGACGGTGGCGGGGTGGGGAAAATAAATCCCTCCCCGAAACGCCCACTCCGATCCCTCACGCGCGGTATCCGTTACAAAGGCCGCGAAACAAGCCCTGCCATTATCTCACGGTATCATCCGCGTATTAACACATGGGCGTTAATCGGCGCCGTTTGGGTAAAGGCATCCGCGGATTCAATCGGAGGCAGCAGTAACCTGCCGCTGCTGGAGTTACAGTTTAACACTGTGTGGAGCTGGAGGAACACGGCAGGCCAGGCAGCATCGGTGCAGCAGGAAAGTCGACGTTTCGGGTCGGGATTCACCAGCGCCGGTCCCTCAGTCTGGGAAGGGGAGTGATATTGTGACCACCACCACCAACAGCAGTAGATTCGCCATCGTCCGTTGTCTTTTCGGCGATGGGGAAAACCTACTTCTGCGATTATTGCAGCAGATCGTTTCAAGACAATCTCCACAACAGAAAGAAACACTTACAAGGAGTTCAGCACCAGAGAGCCAAGAAATTCTGGTTCGATTGTTTCCGAGGTAAATGTGGAAGAAATTAGTCCTGCCTTTGACCGTGGTGGGGGGTGGCCGTAGAAAGTTCTGGAACAGCTAGGTTGATTAGTGTGGGTGGATGATTCGAACCAGACTGCCCTTAAATCCCGTGAATTCAAATACATTGTGATTTTTCCATCGGGGAAAATTGTGGGAAGTGAAGGTAGACGTTTGCAAGCTTATTTTTAGTTACTTCTGTCACCAGTAGTTGAGATTTGCGTTTAAATGGCATGATCTCAGGTCTCCCAAACTATTTTACAACCAGTTTAACAACGATAGAATTGCAGTCACCGTGGTAGTGTGGAAAAACAGGAGAATGGCGCTATTTTATTATGCTCATTTGGGCACCGGTGCACCCTGATGGGCTGAATGGCTTTCGTCTGCGCCACAATATCTTTTTAAGAAAATCTTTCACTGTATATGGATATCACTGGCTGGACCAGCATTTATTGTCCGTCCCTGGTTGGTGAGTGGCTTGGAGGGGAATTTGTAGCTAGTGGTGTTCCATGTGACGTTTGCTTGCTGTTCTTCCAGATGGAGTGGTTGAGAGTTTGGAAGGTGCTATCTGTGAATCTTAGAGGGAATTTCTACAATGCCTCATGTAGTTGATGTGCACTGCTGCAACTGAACGTCAAGCATCGGGGGGAGTGGATGTTTGAGGATGTAGCTCCGATCAAGTAGACTACTTTGTTCTGGATGGTGTGCCTTATATGCTGTTGTAGGCATTGTATTTTGATGTTTTTTTTCTGAGGAAGTGTCTCGACCCGAAACGTCAGTTTTCTCGCTCCTCTGATGCTGCTTGGCCTGCTGTTCAGCCAGCTTTATACTGTATTTGTATGTGAGTCCCCTTCAGGTTCTGGCCGGTTGAAATTCCAGAATGTTAATGATGAAGGATTTGGTGATGCCGATGCCATGGAATGTCAAGGGATGATACTTCAGTCGTCTCTTGTTGCAAATCATTGCTTGACTTCTGTGTGTTGCGAATTTTACTTGCCATGTTTCAGTCCAAGACTTGTTACAGTTGGACATGGACTGCTTTAGTATCCAAGACATTGCAAATAGTGCTAAACATTGCACAGTCATTGGCAAATATCTCCACTTCTGATCCGATGGTGGAGGAAAGATTATTGATGAAGCTGCTGCAGGATGAGCAAAGATATAACCTTGAGGAACTCCTGCAGAGATCTTCTGGAGCTGAGATAAGTGATCTTGAACAACCACAAATGTTTTCCTTTGTTCCAGGTAAAACCCAAACTAGCTGAGAGATTTCTCCCTAAATCCAGTTTTGATTAGGTTCCTTGATGCATTACTCAGTGAAATGTAGCGTTAATGCTAAAGATGGTCGGGACGTAAGCTCTTTTTGTTCAAATTTGAACCAAGGCTGTAATGGTGTTAAGAGCAGAATGGTCCTGTCAGAATACAGATTGGGTATCAATGACCGAGTTATTGCTAAACATGTGCTGCTTGATGGCATTGTTCATGCCTTCCATTACTTGGGTAGACTGAGGAGGTAATTGGCTGGGTTAGATTTGTTTTGCTTTTGGTGTACAGAACATATCTGGTAACTTCCCTCATTGTCAGGTAAACACCAGTGTTGTAGCTGTACAGGAACAAGTTGGCCAGGGGTTCTGGAGGATGCTTTTGGTGCAGTTGCCATAAAGTTGTCATGGCCTTTGTAGTACCTCTTTCTTGGCATATTAGGGAGTGATTCAAAATGGCATCTGTGATGCTGAGGACCTCCTGGAGGAGGCATGTTGTTTCACATATCCACTTAACCTTCAGTCAGAAATGCTGCAAATGCTTCAACATTATCTTTTACACTAATGTGCAGGGCTACCCCTTGATTGAGGATGAAACTTGCTTTACCACTATTGACAAATTGAGGTGGCAAGACTGCCTAGCTTAATCCTTAGCCATTCATTGTGGAATTGTTTAGCTCTGTCTATCACATGCTGCTTCTCTGTTTGGCATGCAAGTGGTCCTTTTTTGTACTTCTTCATAATGACACCTCATTTTTGGGTTGGCCTGGTGTTGCTCCTGGCATGCCCTTCTGTACTCTTCATTTAATCAGGATTGACCCCCGATTGATGTTATTGGTAGAGTGGGGAATATGCCATGCCATGAAAGTGCAGATTATGTTGGAGAATGATTGATTCTTCTGTCTGTGGCCCAAAAGGTGCCTCCGTGTCTTTCAGTTTCTCGAAGTGTTCAAAGTCTGTGCTGATAAGCAGACTGATTGAGAATACCATACATAGTGCATCACAATGTGGAGGTGAGGTATCATCTCTAAACTGGTCACACTGACCAAATATATGATAGTTGCATCTGCAGCAAGGAGATTGCTGGGGATGAAGTCCAGTATATTTTCCTTCTTGGTTCCCTCACCACCTGTCACATCTGCAATCTAGCAGCTATGTCCTTTAGGACCAGACCAGCTTGATCAGTAGTGCTGCTGCTGAGCCACTGTTGGTGCTGGACATTGAAGTCCCCCACCAGAGAGTATTCTGCGCCCTTGCTGTCCTCAGTGTTTTCTGTAAGCATTATTCAACTTGGAGGAGCTCTGATTCACTAGTTGTGGAAGGACAGTGGTAATCTTTGTCCATGTTTGACCTAGTGCCATTAGACTTCTTGCTATCAGCTGTCAATTATGAGCACCTCCGAGTAATGCTGCCTTGACTGTATGCCAATGTGCACCCACCTCTAGATCTGCCCTGCTGGTGGGACAAGGTATATCTAGGGATGGTATAATTCTGTGAGCATGACTACGATAGTGTGTTGCTTGACTACTCTGAGATAGCTGTACTAGTTTTGGGACTAGCCTTTACAGGACTGACGAGGCTGTTTTTTTGCCGTTGTCATTTCTGTTGTGTAGGTCAATGCTACATGGTCTGTCTGGTTTAATTTCTTTGTTTTTTTTTAAACTTTCTCATGGTTGTTACAATTGAGTGGCTTGTTAATTGACGGCACTTAAGAGTCTACCACATTGCTGTGGTCTGGCGTCACATGTCGGCCAGACTAGGTAAAGATAGCAGTTTTCTTCCTTTATAGGATTTTCTGGCAATGTCCTATCTTGCTCACAATCAACAATGGCCATCATCAGATTTGTTGATTTTTAATTCCAGATTTTTATTGAATTCAAATTCCACCATCTGACATGGTAGGATTTGAACTTGGAGTTTCTGGATTTATAGCCTAACAGTATCAGTTGGCCAAAAGCAGAAGTTACTAGAAAAGCTCAGCAGTTCTGGCAGCAGCATCATTTCTCAAGAAGGGTCACCGGACCCAAAATGTTAACTCTGATTTTTTTTTTCTTCGCAGGTGCTCCCAGATCTGCTGAGTTTTTCCAGCAACTTCCGTTTTTGTTCCTGATTTACAGCATCTGCAGTTCATTCAATGTTTAATGTCAGTTGGCCATTGCCTTCCCTGATCACTTCTGTGAGCAACAATGTGATAACATCCAGGCACATTCCTTTTTGTGAGGTAGACTCAGGTGATTTCTGCTTCTGACCAAGGTACATAGTATGTGAACTGCATAGCACAAACTAAGTAAGAAGGGCTAATTTCCCTGGAGAAGAAAATGTTTGGAAGATATAAAGTTGAAATTAAACATTCTCTTCCATTACTGTCAAGATAGATTAAAATGCTCACATTTTCAGAGATGCACCAATATCGTGTGACGTAATGTGAAATACTTTCAGTGAATCGTTGATCCTTGTCGGAGCTAGATCAGGTGGGCTGTTTGGGGTCCTACAATTGGCTGCAATGCTGTAGGTTACTAGAAGCACATTAGGTTCTCCAGCTATTGGTATTCACTATTCAAAGTCCGTGTTTTTTTTTTAAAAAAATGTGACTTGCAATAGAGGAGGAGGTCATTTGGCTCATCAAGCTGATACTTCATGCAAAATCTTTTTGTAACCCTCTTTCCTTTTTATCCTTTTGCATTAATTCTCAAATACTTGTCCAATTCTTTGTTTTCCTAGTGACTATATTCAGAAAGTCAATGTTAGCAAACATCTCCAGTTATGTATTTACCTACAATCACTTTTAAAAAAGAATTCTTTAATCCATGCTGGCATGATAGGCAAGCCCAGCATTTGTTGCTAAACCCTAATTACCCTTGAACTGAGTAGCCACATAGAACAGTTCTGAGCCAACCACATTACTTTAGGTCTGGAATCAAATGTAGGCCAGTTCAGGCAAGGAAGACAGATTTCTCCTTCCCTAACAAACATCATATCTGATCGAGCGGTGGAGCAGGAAAGTTGGCCACCTTTCCTGCTCCTCTGCTGCTTGGCCTGCTGTGTTCATCCGGCTTCACGCCGTGTTATCTCAGATTCTGCAGCATCAACAGTTCCTACTATCTCCTCCTAACTGATCAGATAGATACAGCTTAAGTCATGACAAGTTCACATTCTGCTTCACTCCTAATGTAGCATATTTATTTCTTCAGTGAAATAAGGCTGGGCCTTAATGACAATTGATGATAGCTTCATGGTCTCAGTTGTGGTGGCTAGTTTTTAATTCCAGATTTTTATCAATTTGATGTAAAATTTATCAGCTGCTATGTTTGAATGTCAACCTTTATCTCCAGTATTGTAGCTTTGGTCCCTGGATTATCAATACTGTGACAATATCATTATACGATCGCTCGCTCTTGCTCTCTCTCACGTGCCCTCACTCACCCCCCCCCCCCCCCCCCCTCACCACCACTACCACTGCGCGCGCTCTACATCTGAAATCTTTTACTTTGAAAATATCTTTTTGATTCCCCGTTAGCCTTTAATCCACTGTAATGGCCAGCTTCTTGAGCCTTTCTTTGTAATTATAACTTGGAATTGAGTTTAATTATCTGCTTGGTTCCAATATTCTAGTAAGGAGCCTGCAGTTTCATATTAATTTCCAAATATGGCTAAGGTTTCCCATTTTTAAAAAAGAGCCAATTTATCTAAATATGATCTGTCTATTACTGTTCGTTCTACCTCTCTGATTCACCTGTCTCTTTTGAAGTATGACTTAATCTTAGTAATGACTCTGTTTTCCAGCAGCTACAACTGAATCAAGATTAATTACATTAAAACCCTTTAGGGTTATATTGGTTTTCTGTTTTGAAATGGCTGTAATGTTTTCCACGCTCTTGTCCTTAACATGGTTCCTGTTTTAAGTTGTGTGATTAAACAAGAACAGTGCTTGTTGATTGATCTCTTCCCTAATTAAGAACTTTTTATTTGTGTCCATTAACTTCGATGAGGTATTATTTGGTGATCACTGACTGACTGTATAATTGTACCTTCATGCTCTATTTGTGGGGGGAAGGTTGAAAACGGAAGAAGCAGTATTTGAAAGAAAACTCAGTTGTTCTGAAAACTTATTATCGTTCTCTGTCATTTTATCAACCTGTTTTCTCCCATTGCAAGTATTAATTCTTCACTGCAGTATGTTCACGTAGATGCTGATTGCCCTTTCAGACAAATTTGTTTTGTTTCCTGGTGAATCTTGTTTCCGCAGCTGCTTGACTATGGTAGTATGGAGCCTTCAGAGTCAAATTCATTCCTAGTTTTCAGTAAAGGTCACTCGATAATAAGCAGAAACACTGAATTTCTGCTCCTCTGCCTAGTGTGCTGTGATCACTTATGGGAGCTGACCTATCATGAAGTAAGCTGAAATGAACTTGTTTCTTTGGAAAAACTGTGATACAAATGGCATGTTTTTTTTAATTGAAGTACAAAATAATCTGATTTTTGGATTTCAGATAGTGCCACAATACTGGCAGAAGAACTTGCCAAAAAGCCTTGCAGAAAGTTTCTACAATCAGGTAAGTGCAGAAATGTCCAAAGAAGGAAGTACAGGAACTGAACAGGACAACGTGTCAAGCATGTCAATTCTGGGACTTGTGTTTAAATCTCGTTCATGCTAATATAATTATATTCTGTCCCTCTTGCCAGTGATGAAGGTCTAAAAGCAGAAGGTTGCACTCAGTAGCATAATGCTCCCTATTCCCAAAAGACTCTGCTTTCATTAGTTGAGAGAATGTGAATGATTATAACGTAATATCTCCAGCTGAGTTATGGGAAAACAAAACAGTGGTAACTTTTTCCTTCTCTTATAAGTTGCTGAAGTACCAATTTCCCTTTGGTACTGGACCCAAGCAACCATTATTCACATGAGCCTCTGTCAGTGTTAGCAGATTCTTTTTGACCACAGGAGGCTCCGAGCTGTGGTTGTTGCTCATTAAGGCCTGGGTATGGGTTCACGTCCCGTGTGTACAAATGTACCTTTTCTGTCTTGAGGAACCACGTGCTTTAAAAAAAAACACACATAGTCTTGTGGCAGCATGGTAGTGTCCCTACCTCTGAGACAGTGCTCTGTGTTTAAGTTCTACTCCTACAAAGTGTCATGATATGTTTGAACAGGTGGGTAATATAGGATCAGGCAAACAATGTGGATTAACTTTGGAGGTGTGCGTCTGTAGTGTGCATCTCTGTAAGTAGAAGTATATTAAGTTTGCAAGTGGTGGTTGCCATCTCCAACAAGGCAAAATCTAAACATTTACATCGCAGTTATTACCATTGAATTCCTGTAATCAACATTGACCAGAAACTGAACTGGATCAGCCATATATGTAGTATGGTTACAAGTGAGGGTCAGAGACTAGGAATTCTGCAGTGAGTAACTCACCTTGTGACTCCCCAAACTCTGTTCAATTTTCCAATTATTGGGATAGTGTAGTTCCAGTGACAGTTAAAGTTTGATGCCATCCAGGACACAGCATGCCTTTTGATTGGCACCCTTTCCACCACCTCCAGCATTCACACCCTATTACTAAGACGCCGTATCAGCCGTGTGTATCATCTATAAGATACACTGCAGTAACTCATTAAGGAACCTCTGACAGTAACTTCCAAACTCTCAACCCCTCCTATCTAAAAGGACAAGGGCAGCAGATGCCTGTCCACATCGGCACTGGAAGTCTACAAGTCATGTGCCATCCTGACTTAGAACTATATCCCTGTTCCTCGGGTCAAAATCCTGGAACTCCTTTAATTCAAAGCACTGGGGATATATATAAAACCCAAAGGACTGCAATGATTCAAGAAGGTAGTTCACAACCATTACCTCCACTGTCTTCAGGGATGGGCTGTCCTGGCTATACTGGCTAGCAAAACCAATGTCCCTTGACTGAACTGGTGAAAAATGTAAAAACTAGGCTGTAGTTCTATTGTTCACTACTTGGTTGTCTGAAGTAGTAATTTGGGGAGAGAGATGACAATGGGGGATGTCCTTGGTAAGCCTAAGTTAGTAAAGGGAATGATCTGATATGCTGAATTAAAACTGTCATTCCATAACCTATTATCCGGTTGTAATTTTACTTCTCCCTACAAGCTGCATTGGGTCAGAAGTGCTTGAATTGTTCTGTGCCTCTAACTGCGTAATCTATTTTTATCAGGAAAGTAATGGCCAGATACTTTTGAGAGTTTTTGGGTACTGAGAGCCTTTACAGAATGAGATAAAGTTTCAATTTGCTGCCAGCATGTAAGACTAGTGTTTTGGATTGTTATACTAACTTGCACTGTCTTTCCCTGTAAGTTCATCAGTCCTCAATCAGATTCAACTTGCCATGCAAGTCACAATGTATACCTAAACACCATTATGTGCAGTTATGTAATACTTATGTTTTAAAGGCAAAAGTTCTGTTGATCATGAAGCCCTTTTTCTCTCTGTAGTTGCAGGACGATAGAGAGTCTCTAATCTTAGCTGACCTTGTACATTTGTCAGGGTATTGTCAATTTGACAGTATCTTTTTTAAAGAACAAGTTATACAAGTGGCTTTTTCTCATTGTGGAGCTGCTTTCACCAGGGTTTATTATGTTGTGTCCTGACGCCCACTTTGGGAAGTCCTGATTTAAGGTAATTAGAAAAAGAATTAAGTGTTTGTTGAGGAGAAAGTTTTCACTGAGAGTGTGAGGTGGTTTAAAACTCAATGCCTTTTGAAAGTGGGAGAATCAGAATGACTCCGTGCATTTTAAAACAAAATTTTGATATGCACTTGAAATTCTGTAGCCTAGATGAACCTGATCTGGAACGTGGGATTAGGCAGTATGTTGCATTTTTGGATGGAATTGACATGGTGGGTGATCTCTGTAAATTTTCTGGATTTACGAAAGGGTTGGATTAAGTGAAGACATTCTATTTCCACTGTGGTGCACTTAAAATTGTCTGAAGTGACCCAGTGCAGGGAGCAGTGAGATATTAAAGCCTCCTGGAATTCTTGATGCAGAAAATAGCTGTCAGTTGCAGAGATTTAGGAAGAGGTCTATTTTCCATCCATCCATCTGTCTGAGGTATGTTGTTTGAAAACTAACCCCAAAAGTGTATTATATCATCTTATAAGTATCAAACCACAATGAATTGAACAATTCTGAAATTAAAGGCAAGTTCACATGATTGTAACATCAAGAACAGAAAAGTGCTGTTTTCCATTCCGATGTCTTTAAATTCTGCCTTCAGTTGTGAGGAAAGGAGACTGCAATCAGAACTCCATGTATATTCTTTGGGTAGCCAACTGAAGATCTCACCTGATTTATCAACCGGACGCCGCCCTTTTGAATGTGACTCAAATTGAGAATCATGTTCATGCTTCTCTCCAATGTTGCTTTCCGACACCATATTATCAATACTATATTTGACCTTTTTGTTTTGAATACATCCTTTGTTACTGTTATGATTTAATGACTTTTTTTTTCCCCTGTAGGTCAGTGTGATTTTGGTGTAAATTGCAAATTCTCTCATATGACCGATGACGATGTTCAGAAGCTGAGACAAAGTGTGGAAGGTACAAACAAGTCAATCTGATATGTAATAGATGTGAATTAAAGCATTTGTTTATGAAACTACATGTACTGACATTTTATCTTCAGATCACTGCGTATAAGCCAGTCATAAAATTATACCTAACAGCTAATAAAACATGGTTGTCTTTCCTCTTAGTTAATTTCCCTAGTCTAAATTACAATACTTCTAAGACTGTGTACATATTTCTTTGCTATTTATGAGAGAGGCACATGGAGAGAGAATCTAATCACCTTCCCTTGACATGCCGTGCTATTACCATCACTGAATACCCCGTTATCAACATTATGGGTTGGGGGTTACCATTTACCAGAAACTGAACTGTATGAGTCATACAAGCACCGTGGTTACAAGAGGAAATCAGAGGCTGGGAACCTTGCAGCAAATAACAGACCTTATGATTTCCCCAAAGCCTATCCACCATCTACAAGACTGCCATCAAGATCATGATGGAATGTTCTTTTCTTGCATAGATAAGGCCAGTTCCAGCAACATTCAAGGTTTTGGAAGCAATTCAGGAGCAACAAATAGATTGTTTCTGAATATAGAAACATTCAGTCCTTCCAGTACTGACGCTCAGTAGCAGCAGTGTTCACCATGTACAAGGTGCACTAGAGAAATTCATCAAGGCTGCTTAGACAGCATCTCCCAAACCCATGACCACTACTATCTAAATGTATAATGGTGGCAGATACATGGAAAAGCTACCACTTGCAAGTCTTCCTTCAACCCACTTGCCACACAGACTTGGGAATACATTAGTGTCCTTTCAGTGTCACTAATCCAAAATCCTGGAATCCCCTGCCGAATGGCTTTGTGGGTGTATGTATGCCAATCGGATTGCAGCACTTCGAGAAAGTAGCTAAGGATGAGCAATAAATGCTGTGTCAGCCAGTGGCGCCCATATCCTGTGAGTGAACTTGTTGAAACAAGAAACAAGAGAGGTATTCTTTACAAACTGCCTAACTTGAATATCCAGAAAGCTGAGATTCAGTGCTGCTGTCATCTGCTGAAGTAAAGGAAGTAATATTAGTTTGTGGAGCAGCCATACCTTTCACAGCAATGGAGGGAGTAAAACTAACTTGAAATATTTCTGTTTAATTAAACAGAAAGCGTTTGAGCAATTCAGCAGGCCAACAGCATTAAGAGTACCAATGTTTTGAGTCCAATCTGATGGCTTCTTTCATTCCAAAAAAACTTCTATTGGACTCTAAACATAATTCTGTCTCTTTCCCTCCACAGATGCTTGCTGACTTTGTGCGGTACTTTCAGTTCTTACAAACCTCCAGCATCCTCAGTACTTTGCTTTTATCAAATGAAACCTCTGGCTCGCGAGTGAGTGAGCATTGCACCCCTCCCTTTTTTCGAAGTTAAATCCCTAGAGCTTGCTGTTGTGCATCTTGGCCAGAGTTTAGGCTCCATGGAAGACAAAGATGGAAATTGAAAGGGCCCTGCCATTAATTTTCAAATCCTTACTGGACCCAGGATAAGTGCTAAAGGACTGGAGGGCAGCTTATGTTGTGCATTTGTAATGTCATTCATTCTTTCTTTCGTTATTTGAGAAGGATGGTAAAGATTAACCTGGGAACAATAGACCAGTGAGTCTAACTATCGGAAAAAATCCTGCGGGACAGAATTAATCTGCATTTAGAGGCAAAGATTAAAGTTGTTGACTTGTTCCGAAGCTGGCTTGTTCTCAGACGTTTCATCACCATGCTGGGTGACATCATCAGTGGAGCCTTTGCTGAAACAATGTTATTCTACTCCACTTGGAATTTATACTGTCTGGTCTGTTATGGTGAGTGCTGTCATTTTCGGTTTTGATCTGTATGGGTTTAGGGGTGCAATTCTATATATGTGTTGATTGAAGCATGATTTCCACCCATACAGATCAAAACGGGAAATGATAGTACTTGCCATAATGGACCAGACAGTATAAATTCCAAGTGGACTAGAATAACATTGTTTCATCGGAGGATCCGCTGATGATGTCACCTAGCATGGTGACGAAACATCTGAACAAAAATAAGCCAGCTCAGTGAGCAAGTCAACAACCACATCCACAACCTGAGCTACAGATCTTTGCCAATACTCTAGGCAAGGATTAATCCAGGATAGTTAGCAAAGCTTTGTCAGGGTAGAGATCTTCTTTGACAGGTTTTTCAAGGAGTTGACTGAATGTATGGAAGGTACGGCAGCGGTTGTAGTCTACATGGACTTTGAGGCTCTTGACAAGGTTTCACATGGGAGACTGGTCAAGAAGTTGAGAGCCCATGGGATCCAGGGCAGTTTGACAAATTGGATCTTAAATTGGCTGAGGCAAAAGTTGTTGGTGGAGGAAGTGTTTTTTTTGTGACTGAATGTGTGACTAGTTGAATACTGCAGGGTTTGGCACTTAGGTCGCTGGCTATTTTGTAGTGTTCCTTAATGGTCTGTACTTGAATGTAGGATGTTTGATCAGTAACTTCACAGATGACAGAAAAAAGGTGCAGTAAATATGAGGAGGAAATCCTTGGATTACAGGGTGATTGTTTATATGCATTGATGGGCTGTTCATCAACAGCTAACTAAGTACCACTGCATCAGTTTTGCCATATCAGTTCCACAGTCCACTGATCTGATTTCATCCACGTTGACTTGAGTAATTTATCTGTCTTATCTGATTAGAACACTTTTTCTTTTAATGATGCCATGGAGTCTAAGGAAAAATTGGATGTTTTTATTGCTTTCCTTCTCTGAACAGCAAAATTGGTTATTACTGTAACAACTGATATTTTGGTTGATTAACCCTAACCCTAACACTCTACCTGAAAACTTGTTTGGTTTGTTGCCTGGAGTGTAGTTAGAATGATTTTTCAGTACAAAATTTATGTCTCTGGGTGATTCAAATAAGGTGGAACAGTTCATTTATTTTAATTCCTGTTTGAGGTTACTTACCCCTGCAATTCAGCTTGTATGAAGTTTTACTCATCTGAAATTTTTTTTTTTTTTCACCACTTTGGTTTTTTGGCTTTTTTTCCCCCCACAGATATCAATATCCAACTTGAAAATTAACAATTGTACAGTACATGGTTGGATGCCATTGGCGATGGTATCATCCCAATTTATGTGTTGTTCATCTAACCTGAATTGTGTTTTTACACTTGCAAGGCTCACTGTGTGCTTTTTGTGAAGGTGAATCAAACATTTCAGTTGATTTTTGTTTTTTTTTTATTTCAATAGTTGTGACTGCACTTAACCCATGTCAACATCCCACTATATATTCCTGTGCGCCACAGCCCATAATTTCCTACCAGTTCACTTTAATGGTCTCAGAATTGTGGGCAGGCAACCCGAGAAGCAAAAAACCCTTTCCGCAATTTCATAGTGAGCTTGTAAAACATGTATGAAATTTGACCTACACAGCTGTGTAAGCACATTTTATATTCAGTTGCCTCTTATTTTGGCCGCATTTTTTGAGGTTAAATTTTTAAACAAGCATGGTTTTATTTTAAAATTCTAAGTGTGATGACTTCATTGAGAAGAGTAAAGTTTGGGCTGTCAGTTGCTGCTTATCCTCCAAAATGAGCTGGAATGTTAGCTGAACCATTTTAAAGAACAGCAAGTAAAGAGAAGAAGCTTTTTTTTAAAAACAGAAATGTCTGCATTATGAAAATAGGCTTATAATCAACGAGTTAAAGGAAAAGCTACATTTCTCCAGCAGATGGCATTGTTGTGTGTGTAGAGCTTGTTTTTCAATTATTGGACATGCCATGTATACAGTCTACTTAAAATGTTGATAGTGACATAGAATTACTGGGAATGTCTTGGAAACTTTGTAGATCAATGGAGCAACATCTACATTCTAACTAACTTGGCATGGGTAGTGAAGAATGAGTGGGGTGCTAAGAAACTCTGAACTAATTACAAAAAATAAAGTAGCAGCGGTAAAGTTAGAAAGAAGGAAGTATTTTGAAAATTTATCCGAGAATCTAATTTATGGAGTTCATTGAGCTATGATATAGTAAAGAAAAGTCAGCATATATTTGAGTGAAGGTACAAAAATGTTACATTGTGCTTATTTCTCTCATGCCACCCAGTTAGTTGCCCCATCAGCACAATATTATTGTTTATATTTTTGAAAATAAGCATTGGATGAGGAAAATGGTTCATTTTCGTGCACTAACTGTGCATTAGCAATTCTTAATATGTACTTTTAAAGTTTCCCATTAGTATCTGGAAATTTTATTTGTAATTTTTTTTAACAGAAGAGAACAAAGTAGAACATGGTAACAGACCTGCACCCGATATTAATGAATGGTTGTCAAAAAGAGCAAAAAGGAAAGAAAGCCATTCAAACATGAGGTAATTTATATTTATTACAAGTGAAATTCAGTTATTGTGTCAGTGTTGTTTTATGGTTATACCATATGGTTGAATGGCTTGAAAAGCATGTTTACAGATCAGCCATAATTTGGAGCTCACCAGGTAGGTGATTGCCAATATGCAAGTAATTTTACGTTTACAAAGGGGCAAAAACACTAGCCAGCTGCTGCTGTTTAGTTCTAACCTGGTGTTCAGGATTTACAGCAACTGCTTATGAACAAATTCCTGTCGGCACCAATTAGCTTCTGATTAATTTTTGCTAGTAATTGGATTTTAAAGCCTTGAAAGGCATTCCGGCAAATTACTTCGCAGCCTCTGTGGAGAGTAAGACATTGAATGTCAAATTTTCCTACCCTGTCCCCGTGAAAGAGTGTTCTCCAAATTATCTTTAAACAACTCCACAAGTTATACACATTTTTATTTTACGACATTCTTGTAAGATTCATTTTTGTTCACACTTCTTTAGAATGCATGGGGCGTTTGTGTTTACAATAAGTAAATGATCTGCTCGTCAGAATACTTTTCTACAAGTTCAATCGTAATACATAAACACAGAAAAGTAAAAGAATAACAAGTATTATCACTTATACATTGGAAAGTTATGGAAACAGAGCTTCCTTTAAAAGCTATTTACAGTTTGTACCTGTAACAATTTTGGTTATGAAATTGACGTGTTTAGTAACAAAAACCTGTAGCCCTGAAAAATGAGAGGTTTTTTTTCTCTATTTCATCCTTAACCAAATATATTTATAGGCCAGATAGAATATATGCTCTTTTTATAAACTCAGTCCTGTCCTTTTCACAGCCATGATGACCACATGCAGTGTGTGAATTGTCTCGGTGAAGGGCATTCCTAAGATGCATGTCAGTATTTTTGTGGAACCATGCTGCAAATGAGTGAGGCTTTTTCTTTTTATCCAAGAAGAATGTAATGCTTCTAGTTTCACAGAACCCATCTATCACAATTGATATTGACTTTTGTATGTTGGGGGGAATAAAACTTCAAATTCCCTGGGTATCTTGCTTGCTTAGCTTTATGTGTATGTCTTTAATATGATAAAAATAACCTTCATTTGAAGTATTTTTATTTGTAAATGTACAAATTGAAATGTCACATGGTGTGTGCCCCTTTGGTTTGCATTATTTAAGAATGCATTTTTAATTTCATATTGAACTTCACACATTAAATTTTCTTGAAGTGCACTCTCTTCAGTTGTCAGTTAAGGCAACAAACTGGCATTAACATATGAATGAAACGGAATGGCCATTGAACCTTTTCTACTGGGTGAGGGAGGAATATTAGCTAGGAAGTTGAAGAAATCCTTAATTCCTGAATAACAATGGCATTTATGAAAACCAGCTAATCGGACTTCAGTTTTCTTCCATGTCAAATGCCAGATTTCTGATGGCCCAGTAGCATGGCAACCAATTAGTCGGAACTCGAATGCTAGCACAGAACTCAAATCTAATACGTTTTGATGTTTTCTAATCACCCTATTCAGAAATGTCATTGTGTCTCTGGAGCAGGTGGAATTAGATAGGGACACTACCACTGCAAGTCATGTTTCAGCAACACAAAGTTCTGGTTAGATCTCACTGGAAGAACTATGAACAGTTCTACACACCATATCTCAAGACAGACGGAATTAGATAGGGACACTACCACTGCACCACAAGATCCCTTCTAATATCTTTGAACCCAAATGGCAAGAACAGCATCAGCTGACCCAAACCTGGCTTATGTTTGACTTGTAATTGACACGTTATAATTTATAGGAACATTTACTGGATTAACTGAGGAAAATCACTTTTCAGTATGTTTTGGAACATGAGAAGGGGAATAAATCATTCAGCTCCTTGATCCAGTTTTGCCATTCGATGAGGTTATAGTCGATCTGTGACTTAACTGTACATACTTGTTTTTACCCATTTTCCTTTAGCTTTTGGTTAACAATGTAGTTTAATCTCTGATTTTTAAATTTAAATTGATTTTAGTATCAATTGCTGTTTGTGGAAGAGACCCAACCTTGACTCACCGTAATGTCGTTATTGCTTTTGCAGTAAAGTAATGGCAGCTTCTGTGTGGAATATGTTGTCCACCCTTGTGGAAATGTGTTTGCTATTATCATTCAAAAGTCTGACTCCAATTTTCAGACCATGACGTCAAGTCTTAGACTCCCCAACTGGCAGAAACAATTTCTCTATACCTACCGTATTTTACCCCTTTTAATACCTTAAAAAAATGATAAAATCTCTCCTTAGTCTTGGTTCCAGGGAATAGAACCCTATTTTGTACAATTTCTCCTCAAATTATGGGTGCAATCCAAGTACACTGCTGGTGAACCTATGCTGTGTGCTCTCTAATGCCAGTACGTCTGTCTTGAGATATGGTGTGTAGAACTGTTCATAGTTCTTCCGGTGAGATCTAACCAGAACTTTGTGTTGCTGAAATATGACTTGTATCACCTTGTATTCCCTTCTAGATCTAAAATAGCATTTGTTTGCCTTTTTGAATCTTCTCTATACTTATTCTTTACCTTCTTAATGTTTGTGCACATGGGCCTCCACGTTTTCTATCTTTTCACCATGTAGAAAGTGTCATGTTCTATCTGTTTAAGTTTAAAGTGGATGACCGGATATTTGTCTATATTGATACCACCACTGCACCACAAGATCCCTTCTAATATCTTTAAACCCAAATGGCAAGAATAGCATCAGCTGACCCAAACCTGATTTATGTTTGACTTGTAATTGACACATTATAATTTTGCCCACTCACTTATGGCATCCATGCCTTGCTATGCATCCATCTGTGCTCCTTATATTAACTAATATTGTGTCATCAGCAAATTTGGATATGTTTTTCCATCTTGACACTTAATCAGTTAATAAATACAGTGAATAGTTGGAAGCCTTGTATGTTACGGTCTCATTCATTCTCCACCTTACCAACTCCTTGTTTGTCACCCCACCCCTTGAATTGTGCTCACTTTGTTATTGAGCTCCCCTTTACCTTGTTTTTTTTAATGTTCTCCACTCTGCCTCACCTGCTGTTGCCAGTAAGGATTGTACTCCATGTTCTTAGTTGGCACCAAACTCCATCCACCAAATCAACCAATTGGTCTGAGCAATGTGTAAAGACAACATCTGCATGTTATCATATGTGCAGTGCTTATATTTGGTAAATTCAAGAATCATGATACGGTTACATGTAGATTTACTCTTGCCTCCAATTGTGCTGTGATTCACAAGGCAGTTCTTCCTGCATTGTTGTCTGACTCTGCCTTTTATTGCTGCATCATTTCTCCCTCCTCATTGTTTATCGCTCTGTCTTTACTTGTTACTCTCTGCAACCAAAAAAGAAATTGGATTTTGTGCCAACTCTGCTTTAATATCTTGCAAATTCCCCTGAATTCTGTTTAGGACATAAGCAACATATATGACTGTTACTTTTCCTTCCAAGTAAAACCAGAGATTTGTTTGTGTTACATTTATTTGCAGCTTTCAGTTTCCCTGAGGCCAAACTGCCACATGCTACCTCCAGCCAAGACCAAAGAGAAGCATACAGCTACCGAGCTTCTCCCTTTGTTATTTTCTGGTCTGGCCCATAGGAATGACCTGGTTTGATTTGTCAAATTTTGAGTTATGAAGTTTTACTTTATTTTCTCCAGTTGCTTTCGCTTGTTACTTTTAAGTGACAGCTAAATTCAAACATCTTGATGCGTTGGGAAATACAGACACAAATCTATTTCAGCATTCAGTTTCAAAGTAAATTAATTTACCACCATGCATTATGCTTAAGTTTAAGCATGGTTAGGTCTTAGTTGTAAAAAAAGAAATTGCATGGCATGTCAGCTGTATTAAAGACAAGTATACTTAATATACAATCATTAGAATTTTAATTGAAAATATCAAACCTAAGCAGCTAGATATTATCATTAGTTTTATGCTGATATAAGAATTATTTCTGGAGGAGGCTTGGGGGTGCTGATCATGTCGCCTTGTGGTGTTTTTCTTACTACACTGGTGAAGTGTCTGGGAGTGGGGTTTGGCTCAGTGCATTTCGGATTTTAAAATGTGGACACTTACTGAATGCTTCACCAAAGCAAATGATGCACCATGGTCATTTCACAGCACTCAATAGTATGTGAATATTTTTAGAACTTTTTTATTGAATATTTTTAGTCTTTACCTGGGAAGTTGCACGTCTATATGTTAGAGAGATAACACGATGCTGCTTGGCCTGCTGTGTTCATCCAGCCTCACATTTTATTACCATCGTATTCTAGTTGTGTGTCACCCTGTATTAATGCTTGTTAGTGTATTGCTTTGATAGGAAGGGAAGTTTTTAAACTGGCAGCCTATGGATGGTCTTGACATAAACATTTGGATGAACTGTGTTTTAAAACCAGTAGATATTCATTTTGTCTCTTGAAAAAGTGATGCCACTGTTTTGATGAACCCAGCGGAAGTTACATAGTTGATAGCTTAATTGCTTTTAATATATAAATAACAAAAGACCAGCAAACACCTGGAAGAGAAATTAACGAGTGTTTAAATCAGTTTGCAGCTGACATATCTTGTCACCAGTACAAGGAAGTGTTAAAGACTAAATAAGAGAAAATTTAACCACCACCCCTTAACGTTCAAGTTTTACCATAACTGAATTCCTCCACTACCAACATCCTGGGGGTAACCATTGACCAGAAACTCAACTGGACTCTGCACACAAACACAGTGGCTACAAGAGTAGATCAGAAGCTCTGAATACTATGGGGAGTAACTCGAATGACTCCCCGCTTGCCTGGATGGGTGCAGCTCTAATAACATTGAAGAGGTTGGTCACCATTCAGAACAGAGCTACTAAAGTTCATCAAACATCCTTAAACAGCACCTTTCAAACCCACCAACACTTTCATTTTGAAGGACAAGGGCAGTAGATACATGGGAACACCACCACCTGCAAGTTCTTCACCAAGCCACTTGCCATCCTGCCTTGGAAATATATCAATTTTCCTAGTGTTGCTACGTCAAAATCCTGGAATCCTTCCCTAAGGGCAATGTGTGGATCAACCTTAGGCACGTGGACTGCAACCACTCAAGAAGACAGTTGACTTTTTGAAATAACCATGTGAGTAGCCTTCATGGTACTCCCTGTACATAACCATTTCCAAGGAGTTTTGAATTTTTCCTATGTACTAGTGAATTTTATTGCTGTGAGCCGTGCAGTACTTGCACTACTGGCAACTTGAAATAAGGTGAACTAGAATACTGACAGGACTGAGAAAGGCTTGAAGAGCAGGATATATCATTAGTTTAGATGGATATTTTGAAAGAAAAGGGAAAGTTGGAAGCCATTTATCATCCGATATTGATCATCACACTGTTAACTATTGAATTAATCAAAAAATAACATCAGCTTGTTGCCAAAATATTGAAATAATCACAAGGAGCTTTAATCTCAATACAGATTTGCGCAAATTAATCAACAAAAGTAGTTTAGAGGACAAACTTATGGAATGGTTTCAAGAAGTATCCTGCAACTATACATCATGAAACTAATTAGGAAAGAGGCAATTTTAGATTTTGTTTTCTGTAGTGAGACAAGATTAATTAATAGTCTTGTAGTAAAGAATCTCTGGGGCAGAGTGAAGATCATATGATAGAATTGTACGTTTGTTTGAGAGTGACACGTTTAAGCCTGAAATTAGAACATTAAATGTAAATAATGCCAATGATAAAGGCAACTGCTATAGTAAAATGAAGAATTGGATTAAAAGGTATGACAGATGAACAATGGCAAGTATTTAAAGAAATAATTTCTATGTACATTCTATTAAGTGAAATGTCTGTGAAAAGTGATCCATTGTTACTGACTAAAGAAATGAAGGATCTTAAATTTGAGGTTCTTCAAGTTGCCAAGATGATTGTGAGAAATTAAGAACCAAAATATTGCTAAAACACAGAATATAAAATGAGACTAACATAGCAAGGAATTAAAAATAGATTATGAAAGCTTCTACAAGTATGCAAGGAGAAAGGGAGAGGATCCGCTGCAAATATAGGGTTCCAGAAAATTTTTAGAATACACAAAAAATTCAAATGTTGGTAACCAGGTGCCTGAGAGTGAGAATTTCTAATGTGTTTACGAGACTGGGAATTTCCCATTTTCAGATTAAGTCCACAAGCGGAAGGGTTTCCAGAAGGAAACACATGACCATCTGAGGTAAGAAAGGTCACTGCATCTCCTTGCAGTTAGGTAGCTGATTAGCTGCTGGCTATCTTTCTGCTGGAATTGGTGTCCCAGAACAAGCGGAGGTAAGCAGCCTCAGAACTTGGAAGCACCAGTGCAGAGGATGTAGCTGTTTGTGGATCCTCTGGGCTCCCAGGATGAAAGATAGTTTAGCTTGTACAGGTTGGTGATTGAGAAAAGGTGCTTGGAAGTTGTGTCTCTTGGCATACGTCCCCTGGCACATGTCTATTTTAAACATGGTCTTGCAAATTTCTTCCTCTGCCACCTTTAACAAAAACAGACAGCTGGCCTGTACTGGTTTACCAGTTGAGTAGGCAATTCTTTGTCTTGCTTGGAGTCAAAATTGCATAGGCAGGATGAGGCCCTCAATTTGTTGTTAATTAATAATAGATTAGGATATGTTTTTTGACAAGCCACTGTCCCACGCCCCCCCAACAGCTAAATAAGCCACCTGGGGCAGTAACCTTAAAGGCTTCTCTTTGGTTCCTGCTAAAAGTTAGTTGGTTGGATGGATAAGCATTCTAAGTTTAATCACCATTAGCTATCCTCTACTGTTTCCCACTCTGCCCAACATGAAATATTCTAAGGACACTTTTGAAGGGATGGGAGGGTTCCCCAGGTGTCCTGGTGAACAGTATCATCAAAACTGGATTATGTAGTCGATATAGTGCTGCTATTTGTGGGACTTGTTTTGACAAATTACTTAGGCTTTTCTTACATATAACAGCATTGACTATTACTGTCAAA
Source organism: Stegostoma tigrinum (assembly GCF_030684315.1). Classification (NCBI taxonomy): domain Eukaryota; kingdom Metazoa; phylum Chordata; class Chondrichthyes; order Orectolobiformes; family Stegostomatidae; genus Stegostoma; species Stegostoma tigrinum. Next base: position 29,306,594 of record NC_081379.1, read on the forward strand.
AACTCTGGCACACATGCCTGAGGTGAACTGGAACTAGGGAAGAGGTGAATATGATGTGAGGAATAATTGGCTCTGCCATGGGGCTAGAATTCTCTCTTTTTCATATTGAAATAAAATCCCATTAGAAGAGTATATGCCTGGACTCTGTCTAACCAACATTTAACCCATGGTGCTTAATATTTGACTGCACTTCAAAAATACTTGATTTGGTTGGTAAATGCTTTGGGTCAGCAGAGATTGTCAGTGTTCCATAACTAAATTGAATACTCCTACTTGGGAAACATGAAATTATATTATTCTGTTTCTACACCAGTTGATTAATTCATTTACCTCAGCCCTGGGATCAAAATTGGGACATGCCTGATCTCCGAGCTTAAAAGCGTACAATGATCCAATTTCTGCTTAGCTTTTGAGAGAACTTGCACTCTTCAAAAATAAATTATGATCTGTTTCCTTAAATGTCTAAAGAGGGTCACTGGACTTGAAGCATTAACTCTGTTTTCTGTCAAACCTGCTTACTTCCTCCAGCTGTTTTTGTTTTTGTTTTTTTTTGTGTGTGAATTTTAATGTTCTATTCAAGTTTCAGTGTTAGAAAATTTTAAATTGGAGACATAATGTTTGACTAAAAATAAGCCATCCAGCAACCTGTTCCATTGTATTTAGTGTTAATTTTATGTTGTGATAGAATATGAATGATGTTCGTTCTTCAGTTTTTTTTATTTCATGGTATGTATGTAATTGAATTTTATTCCTTTTATGTTTTCTACAGTGGTTCTGAAATGGAAAAAGAGGTTGATGATGAACCTGTTGTTTACTGGCTACCTCCAGGATATCAAGCAGTTCATGAGTTACCTCCATCTCTACATCCTCCACCTCCTGGAGGTTGGAAGACTGCAGTAAATGTTGAATGGGGTTAACATATGAGACTTTTTCTATGGGGAAATAAAAGAGAAAGTTGTACTTAGACTGGAATTCAATTAACTGGGGAGCCACTTTGTCGAATGATGCACTTTTGAAAATTATGAAAGCTTCTCAAGTAGGACTGTTTCCACATGAAAGCTATGCATGGAGCACAGCACCCAATCAACCTGGTGTCTTTGCAACCATTGCTGTGCAATTTGACTAATTGTTGTGAATTTGCAGTATTTGTCAACCATCTTAACAAATGTAAAACATTAAGGGCAGCAGTAATTTAGTGTAATATTGATGGAAATTGTTTCAAACTAAGCAGACCCCTTTTCTAACAAAATGCTGGTGCTTTTATTATTGAACAAGTCTGGCTGATGTTTGAATTAGTAAGCCGTGCCCTTTGCAAACACTGTAGTTAATAGATGTGATCAAGATCTTTAGGTGTATAAACATCACAGTTCTTGACATTCTTCATGCTTGTATAGCATCTCAAGCATAAGCTTAAATCCACAGATAAGGAATTCAGTGATTTTATAAATTGTTACAAATTTTAGAGAAATATAGCTATCATAAGAATGTCGAATATAAATGTACTTCCAGATTTGCTTTCTTCCTCATAGTAAATGTGAAACCTTTGGTGATATATATGGTAATGAGAGAAATGAAGTATGTTTGTGTGTTTTTTTGTTCTAACAAACATCTTATTTTTGACTAGAATGTTTTGTGACATCAAGCTCATGTTCATAACTGTCACTTAAAAAGTGCTGATTTTTTTCACTTTCTTGTGAAGGAGATTTACTCATTGGAGTTGGATGTTATACATGCTTTTAAAACAACATGGCAAATGACGTATATGCTTTCTAGTCCAGGAAGTACACTGCTGTATGTCATGGACGGCTCTCTGATGAAGGGTCTAGGCCCGAAATGTCAGCTTTTGTCCTCCTGAGAAGCTGCTTGGCCTGCTGTGTTCATCCAGCTTCACACTTGGTTATCTTGGATTCTCCAGCATCTGCAGTTCCCATTATCTCTGATCACACTTTCTGTATCAGTTTGCTTTATAGTGCCTTAGGCTCATTTTCATTCTTTGACTATTTTTTCCCAGTCTTGCCTTCTCAAAGTTGCAGGTAAGTAAATGGTGGATAGTATGGTGTACATAATGTTTTGTACAAAGATTTGAATAGCAGAGCTTTACTATAATCTGCAGACCACAGCGGCATCACCCAGTCCCTTAAGCACTCTTCAGCAATGTGATTCACGGAGGTGTAACCAGAACAAAAATACATGCTGTTTCTTTAACAGATTTCTAGTTTCAACATTTCGTTACAGCAGCTTTACATTTCAAAGCTTGATTTAGAGCTGATGATTTTTGCACTTGGCAGCCTTTATAGATCCTCTTTTGAACTCTTTAACTGTGTATATTATAAAACAGTTGTGGCAATTTTCAAATTTTATCATGTATACCAGATTTAACTTGACTGAATTAATAGCATGCTTGTCTCTGGGTAAGAAGGTTTTAAGTTTAAACTCATTGAGTCATCATTTCAGCCAGGTATTGAGGTAGTACTGCACTGTCAAAAGTATCATCTTTTGGGATGAAACATACTGAGCCCTGGTCTGCCATTAGAACGTAAAAGATCTCATTCCACGTTGGAAGAACAAGTTAGTTAATCCTGGTGACCAGACTATGTTTATTCTGCAGTCTATATCACATTGCTGTTTGTGGAAGTTGGAAAATTGTTTCGAACATCTTGAGGTCATAATAGCTGAGCTTTAAATGCAATTCTTCTATTTCTTAGTACCAAGTCTGCAAACTGTGGTGCGATGTCAGAAGAGCATTATTTGATGTTACTTGTCATTTTTGTATGTGTACCCTTTGTAATTATTGTTCAGATGAAAGCAAAATGCTGTGGATGTTCATTGTTTTCACTCCACTCACTTCTTACCTGCTAAGTGTTTCCAATATTTTCTGACCATACTGTTCAGATCTTTTATTCACCCCTTCTGCTGCTCAATACTGTTGCATCTAGTATGGGACAACATCTCAATATTTTGTAGAGGAATATGTTCAAGCACTGGTGAAACTTGTCTGTTATTTGTCACTTGTCACAGTTGATCCCTTGAATGTACTTATTATTTAATGATATCTGTCTTGTTCGTTGGTGGATACAATTACTTTGCAGCAAAACAGTACAAAACAGTGATCAGTGTGTGTGGGGAATCAGTTCAAACAGAACTGACAGCATTTCTACTACTGGAAAGTGTTCTATACTGTATGAAACATAAAGAAAAGCTAAGATTGTTCAGTTTGAATGCACTGTAACTATGCTGTGAATTCCATGTTAAAAAGGAACACCAAAACTTTAATTTGGGTAATTACATTTAAGCAATTGTTTCAGATTTGCTCAAATGTACTTTCTGTTGGGAATGTACTTTCAACTAGCATTTTGTAGTGTTAGAAATTATATTGAAGGATACAATATCCAAGGTCGCATGAAGTATTTTTCAATGAAAGGTATCACTCAGATCACATAAATTTGCTGGAGTGGTCTTAACAGGGTGAAAGTTTCTAGGACAAACATAACAATTTATCTGATATGTTGCCGGGGGTGGGATGGTGGTTCAGTGGTTAGCATTGCTACCTCTCAGCATCAGGGACCCAGGTTTGCTCCAGCCTTAGGTAGCTGTCCGTGTGGAGTTTGCACATTCTCCTGATGTCTGCAAGGGATTTCCACTGGGTGCTCCAGTTCCCTCCCACAGTCCAAAGATGTGCAAGTTGGGTGGATTGGCCGTACTAAATTACCCACAGTGTCCAGGAATATGTAGGTTAGGTACATTAGCTGTGGGAAATGCAGGGTTACAGGGATAGCATAGGGGGATGGGTCTGGGTGGGATGCACTTTGGAGGGTTGGTGTGGACTTGTTGGTTAGAATGGCCTATTTCCACAGTGGGGCTTCTATTAAAAAAAATTCTATCATCAACCAGTGTCATTAACAATCAATACAAACATCTTTGCTGTTGGCTGTCTATTCAACAGTGATGAAAGTCTTTTCCACCTCCCTGTAATTATGAGAAATTCTATAAACACTTACCTTTGTCTTACTGCAGTTGCAGAGGACATTGCTAGCTATTTTGACACACAAACAGGAAAGAGATCTTCGCTTGAAGTGGTATGCTTGATTAACAGGTGTATCTGATAACTTCAGAAAAAGAGGATGTAAGTGTTTGTTAAAGAAATTTCTTAATGTATGTCATCTGATAGCTGATCCTGTAGAATTAAATCTGATTGACGATATTATAGTATTATTTGACCATAAGTAAATTTTGGGAGTTTCCAAATAGGTCTACAAAGATCTTTGTAATTACAAAGGTAAATGTATTAAGAATTAGCACTCAACGCAACAACCTCTTCTTTCTACAGAAACTGTATATCTGCCCCTTCAATTTTTAACCATTTCTTTAAACAGTCCAGAATTTTTTTCCTTTTTTTTAAACCTTAACAGAAGTCTGTTCCTTTATTAGTCTTCGTAGGAGGAAACATTTCAAAACATCATTCCTGAAATTTCCTTTTTCTAGTTTGTATCCAATTTCTATATCCTGGTTTGTGGTTTAACTTGAAATGGTCGCTTGATTAATCTTTTAATCCACCTTATATCATAAATACCTCTAACTTATCTCCTTTTGAAGGCTGAACAGTCCATTGTCCTTTTCCCGAAGCCTCAAATTTGCATCATAATTTATTTCAGATAGCTTGAAAATTTATGTTAACACTTCTGGAGGCCTTCAGTCATCTGCTGTCTGACATATACTATTTTATCACGACCTAAGTCATTCTTAAACACCTTTAAACAAACAGACAAACCCACAAGCTGCCAGTTTAGAATACAAACTTTTGAGTTGATCACCATTCCCTCATTAGGCATTCAAATAATAACACTCAGGTAATGGTTCTGATTCGCTTTCTGATGGGCTGGCTAGGAAAGTTCTCCCCATTAATAATCATTTATTGCAGTTCAGTTAAAGTTGGGCTAATCATGTCAGATTCACTCTTAACTTACACCTTTTCTTTAATTTAGGTTTTCAATAATTGTATCTGTAACTAAATTTCCAAGGCACCTTCCTGTTTCATAGACTCCTCTTTTTACTGTCTGATAAATGGGCTTGAGATCTAGTCAAGAAAAAAATCCAGACTCTTCTGTGAGATTTCAGTTGCTTCTAGGAATTTGTTGAACTACTTCAACTATAACTTCTCCAATTAATAAATCAATCTTTAATCCAACTTTGCACAATGAGACTGGTTTGTAACCTCCATTTACACCACTAATTAGGATTTATTCCTTTGTTAACCCCCTTGCTCTAATGACTGTCATTATCTTTATTGGTTTATCTTGTTTATTTGATACATAGGAAATACTTCCCATTTTCAGTTAAAATATTCAGAACCTCCAAAAGATTGATTCTGTGCTGACATTTGAAAAAATAATTTTCATTTTCATTTTCTCTTGCGCATTCTAAAGAAATGTTCATTTTGCACTATTGCTGTAGTTTTACCACCTATTTCCTTTCCCAATGTCCCTTTTCTGAAGATTCTTTGGACATTCTTATTGCTGCAGTCAGTCTTTCACTTAACTCGCTGTAATTAGCTTTGGTACATCCAGTCTTATTAGGGGGAAAATGTGTTATTTTCTTGAGCACATTTTTGTTCTTTTATTACATTGTTATCCTTCTGTTTGTACCCTAAAACCAGTGCCGCCTCCACATTTATTCCCCCAATTTCAGTTGAATTCTCATTACTGTCTCCCCATCTATAATTGTCAATATGAAATATCATGGTTACCTGTCAGATCTGCTGCTTCTCTGATCTTTGATACTTGATGCTCACCTAAATATGTTCTTTGGTTTGCAGGAATGCTATTTTTGAATTCTTCCATAATCATAATTATGCTTACATTCTCAATTTTTATTCAGATTTAGTCTTTGAAGATAGATGAAACTAAACACAGTTGATCGCACAACATTTCTTTTACCTTTGCAAATTCTGCAAATGTCTGATTTCATTTTTTTTGTAGGTTTACATTTTAATTGACAAGCTTTAGCCATAAGCTCCTAACACATTAAGTCTTACCTCTTTAACAGTTTCATAAACTTACATATTGTCCTTCTGACAATTTGCTTGCAGTCGTAGTCATTGTCAAAATAGCAAGAAAACCCAAGCATCTTTTGACCACATTATCTAGCCTTTTCAAATGAGGTAAAATATCTTTTGACTCTAACCAAAGTAAACTTAGGCACTAAGCATAGATTCTTCATTAAATCAAATCCTTTATTGGCATCAGTATTAACCTCTTCTTTCCTTCTAAGCTTTTTGATGGGTAACTCTCATGTTGCTTGATTTCCCTATCTCTTTGGAATTCAGGTTTTTCTTCATTCCATTCCCTTTGCCATTAGTCTTAATTTTTCTCTTTTCACTTTCTATTTTCCTTTTGTATTTCTTTTTCATTTGCTTTCTATTTTACTTCCTACTGATATCATTCTTTTCTCTCCCTATCTTTCCTCTCACTCATTCATTTTTAGCTCTCTACCTAATGCTGGCCATGACCGCTTAATTTTAGGTTTCCCTTCCTCTAGCTCTAACTTCTAAATGATCACTCTTTGTGTCTTCTTATGAGATCCTGCTTTAGTTCTACCTTCAATTTATTTCTAAGTTCACTTAGTTTAGCCTTAATCAAAGGTTTCACATGCTTAACTGTAAAATCCTCTACTCAGAAATTTCTTGGTAACATTCAAAGCCATAAAGCCATTTTATGTTCACAAGCAAAAGGATACCGTGGGATATGGATCTGTTGCAGATATGTTTAGCGATGTAGCAGATAGAGTTTAATCCAGGTAGGATTTTTGGGTGCTGCACTTTTGGAAATCAAATGTTAAGGAAAAGTGTACAGTTTAGGACCCTGAACAGCATTGATATACAGAGGGATCTTGGGGTTCTAGGCCAAAACTCCCTGAAAGTGGCCACACAAGTAGATAGGGTGGTAAAGAAAGCATATGGCATGCTTGCTTTTATTGGTCAGGGAATTGAGTACAAGGGTCAGCATAAGAGATAATGGGAACTGCAGATGCTGGAAAATCTGTTCGTCCAGTCCCACACTTTGTTAACAAGGGTCAGGATGTCATATTACAGCTTCATAAGACTGCTTCGGCCACACTTCGAGTGTTGTGTTCAATTCTGGTTACCACATTACAAGAAAGATGTGGAGGCTTTGGAGAGCATGCAGAAGACATTTACCGGGATGCTGCCTGGAATAGAGAGTCTGAGCTATAAGAAGAGGCTAGAAAAACTTGGGGTGTATTCTCTGGAGCAGCAGAGGCTGAGTGGAGACTTGACAGATGTCTATAAAATGAAATGCACAGGATAGGGTTGACAGAATATTTTCCCTGGAGTTGAAATGTCTAATACTAGGGGGCATGCATTTTAAGGTGAGAGGGACAAGCTCAAAGAAGATATGAGGGGCATTTTTGTTTACACAGAATGGTAAGAGTCTGGAATGCACTGCCAAGGGTGGTGTTGGAGGCATACGTTAGGGGCCTTTAAGGGACTTTCAGATAAGCACATGGATATGTAAGGAATGGAAAGATATGGTTTAAGGGCAAGCAGAAGGGATTAGTTTATTTTGGTGTCATGTTTTGAACAATATTGTGGGCTGAAGGTTCTTTCCTGTGCTGTACTCTTCTATCTCCTATGCTCTATGCCCCTCTTAAATTCAATGAACGTAGGTCTCTGATGACACATGCCCACTTCTCTTGGTTGTTCAAAACACCAAAATATTTTTTTAGAAGTCTTCTATTAACATTTCAGCAAATCTTTAGCCATCAGCTGCCTGATACATAATGGTCTCAAATTATGGTTCCAAAAAGACTGGCCTAGTTAATCATTAAACCTCTGCACTGAAATATACCAAACCTATTTCTCACTAATTTAAAATCCAGACTCTTAAAACAAAAATGAACATATAAATCATACACCTCTCATCATGATACTTTTACTTGTCAACAATATATTAATCATAATTATTAAGTTATTTATGCAATAAGCATTTTATTCATTTTTGAACATCATGGCAGATATTGTTAATCATTCAAGGACCAGAGATAAAATCTTCACATTAAAAGAAAATACAGCAACATAGTCATTGAAACTTATTTTTAAAAAAAGGAAGAAATGCTCCCTCCTTCCTTGCAATAACTTGGTTGTAAGGTTTTCAGGCTTTAATGTAAAATGTGTCATGAAATTAATGCTCATTGTATAATGGTTACATGCTTGAGATTGAAATCACAATATATTGGATCCGTCTCAACAAATTAAAGTAAACACTAGAACAGACAGAACCAAAGACACAAATTGTTGGAAGTTCTCAACTCTGATAGCATCGATGGAAGAAAAAGTAGAGTTGAAGATTTGAGCCCAGTGACTGTTTTACTCGAATGGTAAGTATCAGTGACTGCTTTATTCTGTGGGAGAATGATTAGCATAGCTTGTGTAAAAAGGAAACAACACATTTCTTTATATAATGATCCTTGTGGTTGAGCAAGAAAGTCACAATTCTTCTGTAGTGGTTAAAATAAAATTATGGTGCAAGTATTTTTAAAAATTGTGGAATGTGTTTATTTGTCAATCTTTGGCCATCATTTGAAATCAAAGAAGAACAAAGAATAAGGAAAATTACAGCACAGGAACAGGCCCTTTGGTCTTCCAAGCCTGCGCCAATCGAGATACTCTGTCTATACTTGTCATCTATTTTCTAAGGGTCTGTATCCCTTTGCTCCCTTCCCATTCATGCCGCTGTCCAGATACATCTTAAAAGACAGTATCGTGTCTGCATTTACCACCTCCACTGGCAACACATTCCAGGCACCCCGCACCGCCTGTGTAAAGAACTTGCCATGCACACCTCCCATAAACTTTCCTCCTCTCACTTGAACTCATGGCCCCTAGTAATTGAGTCCCCCACTCTGGGCGGGGGGAAGCTTTTTGCTATCCACCTTGTCTGTACCCCTCATGATTTTATAGACTTCAATTAGGTTCCACCCTCAATCTCTGTTTTGCCAATGAAAATAATCCCAATCTACTCAACCTTTCTTCATAGCTACTGCCCTCCATAGCAGGCAACATCCTAGTGAACCTCATCTACACCCTCTTCCAAAGCATCCACATCCTTTAGGTAATGTGGCGACCAGAACTGTTTGCAGTACTCTAAATGTGACCCCATGTGACCTCACTTTCTCCATCAACCTGCCATGGGAAACTTTCCAACTCTGAATTCATTCCATTTAAATACTTCCTTGTTCAACCTTAATTTCTCTTCCCATCTTGACCTGATGTCAAGGAAGGCATTATCACTGATGATGAGAAATCCAAGTGATAGGGGAGTGGCCTCAATCTAAAAAGAGAAGAAAATGCATGGTTTCCTAGGTCTAGCATGTTGCTATGGAATGTTGTGCAGTTGGTTGCCCCACTCCACCACTTGCTGAGTAACTCACAATATAATAAAGGAGTGCTTAAGAAAGGGTGTACATGGTATAATTTCATAGGGATTTGGACACCAGCACGTGAAGACTCCTTTCTCTACCTTCAAACAGAAGCTTGTTTCATCCCATGTCCTTGGCTACCTAGGCTTCTAACTCCCCGTGACACTGAAAATGGACAATTTCCTTGTCCTGGGAGCAATGCTGTCAGAGGTTCAAGAGCAGAGAGGAGATGTTATTACATACACCAGTTGGTGTCTCAAGCCAAATGAGGGGAATATGGAGAATTACTCCAGCATGAAACTCACATTGCAAGCTTTTTTAAGACGGGCTATTTCCCAGAATTTCAGAGACATTCTGATTGGTGCAGAGTTAGAAGTGTTTACAAATAACAGCCTACTCAGCTACTTACAAATGTCCATCAAGCTTAGAACAACAGGTAGCCAATGAACTGCTGCATTTGTGTCCTTTTGATTCCAAATCTAATACAGATTAGGTAAAATTAATGCAAATGTAAACTGAAGCACCAATTGATGCCCGCTGGCATTCCAACTCTTACCATTTTCCCAGATCAGTAATGCAAAAAGAATTGCTGCTATTAATGTGGACATGAACATTCTAACCAGCACAGAACAATTAAGCATGCTGATCGAGCAATCACTGAGCAAACAGTCACCTTCTACAGGTTTCAACCTGGGAAATGGGCAATAGAACATCCATCAGCACATGGCAACAGTGAAGCAGGACACCATGCACAGGATCTTGAGCAGTTGTGCCCAGATCTCCACCAGCAGCAGCAATGGGAAGGGAATGTTACTGAAGTAAGAAACAAAAATCTCAAGTCTCACCTCCTTATCTACTTCATTGAATCTGACATTAACTTCAGAACAAGTTCTCAAACCCAGTCATAATGTAACCAACAAAGTTTCTGAAAAACACACGAGTGAAAAATGTCATAATTGGGGAAGCACTAAAATGCAGTAATTTTTAAAGTTCGAGCAGGGCTTTCTGATGTTCTAAGTCAGTGTAGGGTTAGCCGCCAACAGATTGGAAATTGAAATATTAATGATTCTATTAACACAGAATGGAAAAATCATATCAACCAGGAACTGCTGTTCATCTTTATACTTTGGTTTATGAATACAACCAGATGTACAGGGTAGTAGAATCATTACAGTATAGTGGGAGGCCTTTTGGCTATTGAGTACCTGTTAGCTCCCAGTAGAGCAATCAGTCAGTTTATTCCTTGTCTTGATCTACAAACATATCCCAGGACACTGTGAGAAGTTAGGGAAGAAATTGTGGGCTCATAGCAGAGATACTTGTATTATCTATAGCCACAGGTGAGGGGCCAGAGAACTGGAAGGTGGTAATGTTGTACCTTTACTTAAGAAAGGCTCTAGGTAGAAGCCTGGGAACTATAGACCAGTGAGCCTGACATCAGTGATGGCTAAGTTGTTGGAGGGGATTCTGGGAGATAAGATTTATATGTATTTGGAGAGGTGGGGACTGATTAGGGATAGTCAGCGTGGCTTTGTGCACGAGAAATAGTATCTCATAAAATTGATTGAGTTTTTTGAGATTATAACCAAAAAGATAGATGCGGGCAGAGTGGTAGACGTCACCTACGTGGACTTCAGAAAGGCCTTTGAAAAAGTTTTGCAAGGCAGACTGATGAGTTAAGTTAGATCACATGGCATTCAGAGAGCGCTTGTTAATTTGATGCAAAATTGGCTTGACATAAGAGTCAGAAGGTGATGGTGGAGGGTTCTTTTTGGACAGGAGGCCTGTAGCCAGCGGTGATGCAGTGTCCACTGTTGCTTGTCATTTATATGAACGATTTGGATGAGAATTTAGGAGGCATGGTTAGTAAGTTTGCTGTATAGTCAATAGTAAAGAAGTTATCTAAGATTACAAAGGGATCTTGACCAGTTGGGCCAATAGACTGAGGAGTGGCAGATGATGTTTAATTTGGATAATTGTGAGGTATTGCATTTTGGTAAAGCAAACAAGGGCAGGACTTATATAGTTAATGTTAGGTCCCTGTGTGGTGTTGTTGAACAGAGAGATGTAGGGGTTCAGGTGCATAGTTCTTTGAAAGTTATGTCACAGGAGACAGGGTGGTTAAGAAGGCATTTAGCACACTTGCCTTCATTGTTCAGACCATTGAGTATAGGAATTGAGATGATATGTTGAAGTTGTACAGGACATTGGTGAGACTATCTTTGGATGTACTGTTCTGGTGCTCTGTTATACGAACGATGTTATTAATTTGGAGAGGGCTCAGAAAAGATTTATTAGGATGTTGTGGGCGCTGGAGGATTTGAGTTATTGGGAAAGGCTGGATAGGTTGGAACTTTTCTCACTGAAGTGTAGGAGTTTGAAGGATGACATTATAGAGTCTTATAAAATCATGAGGGCATAGAGAATGTGAATAGCAAAGGTCTTTTCGGTAGAATGGGGAGATCAAAACTAGGGGGCATATTTTAAAGGTGAGAGGAGAAACATTTAAAAGGGGGCCTAAAGGGCAACATCTTTACACAGAGAGTACTGCATATATGGAATGAACAGCGAGAGGAAGTGGTGAATGCTGGTACAGTTACAACATTTAAAAGATATTTGGACAGATACATGAATGGGAAAGGCTTGGAAGACTATGGGCCAAATGCAGGAAAGTGGGACTAGTTTAGTTTGGGGAATTGGATCAGCGTAGATGAGTTGGACCGAAGGATCTGCTTCCGTGCTGAATGGCTCTGTGACTCGAAGTTGATTTCCTTTGGGCCTTGCTAATTTCACTTTGAAATCATTGATCATCTCTGCTTCCAGCACCGTCCTAATCTGTGAGTTCCAGGTGATTACCAGCAATTGGTTAAAAAGTTCTTCCTCACATCTCCCCAGTGCCATTTGCTCAAACTCAAATTTGTATCTGCTGCTCTTTGTCCGATCAGTTCACTGAAACAGGACCTCTGCAATATTGTCTGCCTGCGTATCCACCAAACATTTCTAACACATCCCAGCTCAATCATCTCATCAAACAGTGAGCCTCAGCAAAGGCAGATGCTATCCTCCAAGACGGAAAGGCTGATCAGCAAAGTGCATCACACTATTTACATGGTCACACCTCTTAAATATGAGACAGATTTCTGGAATTACAGGGTCCTTCATCAGGTGTCAGATCTCAGCCAAAGATTTTTAGGTGGAGTGGGGTTATAAAGAGAAGAGCAGGAAAATGCAAAACAGAGCTGTGTGTGTCAATGAAGTTGATGCCCTGTACTTGTTGAGGTTTCCAGTTAAAGAAGGAAAAGGCATAATGACGAATGAGTGAAGGCGAATAAGGAAAGGATAGATAAAAATTGAGTTTTTCTTCCATTGAATGCTGAAAAAATTTGAAACTTCAACATTGAATTCTCATTATTGTTTAAACATTGCTGTGAACCATGCTAGGATGTGAATGCTTAATCCATTTAAATGACATTATATTACTCACTGTATCTCCTGGGCTTATATTTTCTCTTCAAAACAAATGAGTAGCTGATGGCACCATAACTAACATTGAGACTTGTGGAGAGGAGAGAAAGGATGAAATTGCACCGAAGAGAAAAAAAAGTGGGACGCTTATTGATGAGGTTACAACTTCATCCATCATCTCTTTTTTACATCCGTTCCAATTATTCTTACAAACCAAATAATCCATTGAGAGTTTGCACAGTAAAATGATGAATTTTGTGTCTTCTATCTTTTAACTGTGCTACAGTAATTAGATTGGAAACCAAAAAGGGCTGTGAAACTTATCTTTAATACCAGCCGTCCATAGAAACTGACAATGTCAGTCAAAACAATAACCAAATTTGTGTCTACCTACTCACAATCAGCTTTCTGCTTAGACAGAGGCCACTACATTTTAAAACTTCAATGCATTTTTGGGTGGAAGTTCATCTGACAGTAAGAACACTCCCCTCCGGTTGTTAGCTGAAAGTAAATCATTTTGACACAGCTGCCATGTTCATATTTTTCTGTTTATGGAAGCAAGGGTCTGGAAGGGAATTTGCCTCAGATACAAATAGAGGATATGTTCTTGTTTACCTACTCCTTCAGGCATTCATGACATCCAAGTAAATTGCATTTTATTTAAAATGTGTACATACTTGATCTCATTTAAATAAGATCTGGGTAACAAATATTTTGTAAAATGTTTTGGACCTGATCTCTAGGAAATACGGCAGAATTGTTTGAAAAATTAGACAAGGCCTACTTTGACATTCTAAGCAACTAGATGCATCTTTTATGTAAATTCTGGGTGTTGAAGTGAGATTTGCAATAGGGAGTGAGTTGCCAATCAATGGGGATTATTGCTTGCTAACAAACTTATTAATTACTTATCTCCTGTCATTTTATGCAACTTTCCATCCTACCACCTGCCATGAGCAAACTCAATGGCAAAAGTTTTGACATGGAAGGCACAGCAGATTCCTGGTGACTTCAGCTTGTCACTGGCTACTCATCATCAAGCAACTTCTCAGGAACCGAGACATGGGCACCAGCTGCATGTGAGTTCCATAAACACTGGTATCTGATATTTGCCAACCCCTCACAATTCTGGTGGTGTCCCCACTAGCGGGCTAGTTGATTAGCAGGGAGCTACATTAAAGGGTGCACCGTCAACAAGCATTGAAAGGCTGTTATTAAGATAGCATGTACACAAGGCATGCACTCAGCTCAGGGACTAGACCAGGCTATAACTTTGGCCTATCATTTGCTCTTTTCATGCACTCATTTAGTGCATACCTTCACACTTGCAGCATCCATGCCTTGCCGTGCCGTGCCGTACTATACTTGTTAACTGTTGGTGCTTCTGCCTGAGCTTACAGGCCAGCCTGAGCTTAAAGGCCATCAATACTAACATACTGATAAACTGGTGAACCGCATGACCTGCTGAATAAACAGTGACTTAGTGAACGAATGCAGTTGTAAGTCAGAGAGAGTGTTGACTACATTGTGCTGTGAGTTGCAATGCTTTGAGACAGCTGCTCCGTTGTTTTCCTGATGAGAAAGAATGCCCAACTGCCAACGCTTGGCCAGTTGCACAGTGGCCTTTTAAAGATACCTGGGATGCTAATCTTTCAGCAAATATCTGAAGAAGGTGGCGGGCACATGCAGTGGTGTTCCATACGGGCAGGGTTAGTAGTTAATGTGCAAGTTTGGTAAAATATGGATACAGGTCTTAGTAGTGTGTTGAGAAACTCAAGAAGCTCGACCAATATGATAAAAAGCCAATGGAATGTAAAATTCAACTGTATACGTGCATTTCTGGAATGGCTGTTTTGAGACGGGCTGCTTCCACTTGTAGTGGAACTGCTGCTGGAGGTTTACGTGTAGGCTTAAGTGAATACCACGCTTTGGTAAGGAGGGCGAGAGACAGCAAAGCAACTCAGTTGGAGGAGGAGCAAATCACTGCAGCTGCTGAAGACACAAGGGTAAATGTGAAGCTTAACTGTGAAGTCACAGGCAGCAGGTAAATGAGTGACTGGTGAGTAGTTTTCTCTTCTCTCTTATTTTCTCTTCGCTTTGCTACTGTTGTTAACTTAAGGGTTAAGTCAAGGCAGGAGATCCCTGACCCATGTCATGCTCCTCTGGTGCAATTTTGGAATTTGGGGACCATTTCGACGTCCCTAACTCCTTCAGATGCAGGAGCTGTGTCCAGCTCCTGTCTGACCACTTGACAGTTCTGGAGCGGTGGCTGGGTTCACTCTGGAGTATCTGCGAGACTGAGGTAATCATGGATAGCACGTTCAGTAAGTTGGTCACACTGCAGATAAAAATTACTGAAAATGAAAGGGATTGGGTGACCAACAGACAGAGGAGGAGTAGGAGGGTAGTACAGGGGTCCCCTGCGGTCATCTCCCTCCAAAACAGGTGAACCGTTTTGGATACTGTTGGGGCACATGGCACCGTGCCTGGCTGTACTGCACTGGAAGGCAGGAAAAAGAGTGGCAGAGCTATAGTGATAGGGGATTCAATTGAAAGGGGAATAGATTAGTGTTTCTGTGGCTGCAAACACAAGTCCAGGATGGTGTGTTGCCTCCCTGGTGTAAGGGTCAAGGATGTCTCAGAGTGGCTGCGGGACATTTTGGAGGAGGAGGGTGAACAACAAGCTGTTGTGTGCATCTAGGGATCAACGATATAGGTAAAAAAAAAGCAGGACGAAGTCCTACAAGCTGAATTCAGGGAGGTAGGAGCTAAACTAAAAAGCAGGACCTCAGATGTAGTAATCTCGGGGTTGCTCCAGTGCCTCATGCTAGCCAGAGTAGGAATGGCAGGATGGCTAAGATGAATACGTGGCTTGAAGGATGGTGCAAGAGGGAGAGATTCAAATTCCTGGGATATTGGAACTAGTTCTGGGGGAAGTGGGACCAGGACAAACTGGACAGTCTGCACCTCTGTCGGCAGGACTGGAACCTATGTCCTAGGGGGAGTGTCTGCTAGTGCTGTTGAGGAGGGTTTATATTAATATAGCAGGGGGGTGGCAACTATTGTAGGAAGTCGGAGGGAAATAAAGTGGTGACAGAATCAAAGGAGATTAAGGGGAAAAGTGAAAGTGGAAGGCAGATAAACCATAGACTAAAATCAAAAAGGGCCACAATTCACAATGATTCTGAAAAGGTAATAAACTGCACAAGCTGTTATTAATTCATATGATGTAATTGGGATTATAGAGACTGGCTCCAGGGTGACCAAGGATGGGAAATCAACATCCGGGGTTATTCAATTTTCAGGAAAGACAGACAGAAAGGAAAGGGAGATGGAGTAGAGTTGCTTGTTCAGGAGGAGATTAACACAATAGTAAGGGAGAACATTAGCCTGGACGATGTGCAATCTGTGGAACTGTGGAACACAAAAGCGTAAAAGATGTTAGTGGGAGCTGTATACAGAACACCAAAGGGTAGTTGCTATGTTGGGGACTGGATCAAACAAGAAATTGGAGATGCATACAGTAAGGGTACAGCAGTTATTATGAGTGACTTCAATCTACATATTGATTGGACTAACCAAACTGGTAGCAATATGATGGAGTAGGATTTCCTGGAATGTATGAGGGATGGTTTTCTTCACCAATATATCAAGGAACCAACGAGCGAGCATCCTAGACTGGGTATTGTGTAATGTGAGAGAATTAATTAGCAACATTGTGGTGTGAGATCCTTTGGGGAAGAGTGACCATAATATGGTAGAATTCTTTATTCAGATGGAGAGTGATACAATTAAATCTGAAACTAAGGTCCTGAACTTAAAGCAAGGTAACTTTGATGGTACGAAGCATGCATTGGCTAGGACAAACTGGCCAAGGATACTTTAAGGGGTTGACAGTGGATAGGCAATGGCAGACATTTAAAGAGCACATTGATGAGCTTCAACAATTATACATCCCTGTCTGGTCTGAGAGTAAAACAGGCAAGGTGGTGCAACCATGGCTAATGGGGAAAATCAGAAACAGTGTTAAAGCCAAAGAGGAGGCATATAAATTGGCCAGTAAAAGCAGCAAACCTGAGGACTGGGAGAAATTTAAGATTCAGCAGAGGAGGTCAAAGGGTTTAATTCGGAAAGGGAATATAGAACATGAAAGTAAGTTTGCGGAAAACATAAAAACTGACTGCAAAAGCTTCTATAGATATGTGAAAAGAAAAAGACTGGTGAAGACAAATGTAATTCCCTTGCATTGGAATCGGGTGACTTCATAATGGACAACAAAGAAATAGCAGAACAAATACTTTGGATCCACATTCACTAAGGAGGACACAAATAATCTTCAGGAAATACTACAGAACAGAGGCTCGAGTATGAAGGATTAACTGAAGGAAATCTTTGTTAGTCAGGCAATGGTATTGGGGAAATTGATGGGATTAAAACCTATTAGTCCACAGGTCCTGATGCTCAGCAGCCCAGAGTACTTAAGGAAGTGGCTCTAGAAATAGCGGATGCATTGCTGATCATTTTCCAGCATTCTGTAGACTCTGGAAGAGTTCCAATGGATTGGAGGGTAGCTAATGTAACCCCACTCTTTAAAAAAGGTGGGAGAGAGAGAATGGGGAATTCTAGGCCACTTAGACAGGCATCGTTGGTGAGCAAAATGCTGGAGTCAACCATTAAGAAAGTAATAACTGAGCATTTGGGAAGCAGTGACAGAATCGGCCCTAGTCAGCATGGATTCACTGAATGGAAATCATGCTTGACAAATCTTCTGAAATTTTTTGAGGATGTGACCAGTAGACTAGACAATTGTGAATCAGTAGATGTTGTGTACCTGGACTTTTAAAAGGCTTTTGACAAGGTCTCCCATAAGAGATTAGTAAGGAAAATTAAAGCTCATGGTATAGAAGGTAATGTATAGAGAGCTGGTTGGCGGACAGGAAGCAGGGAGTTGGAATAAATGGATCTTTTTCAGAGTGACAGGCATTGGTGAGTGCGATACTACAGGGCTCAGTGCTGGGACCTCAGCTGTTTACAATATACGTTAATGATTTAGATGAAGGAATTGAACGCAATATCTCCAAATTAACAGATGGCACTAAGCTGATTGGCAGTGTGTGCTGTGAGGAGGATGCTAAGAGGCTACAGAGTGACTTGGATAGGCTGGCTGAGTGGGCAAGTACTTGGCAAATGCAATATAATGTGGATAAATGTGAGGTTATCCAATTTGGTTGCAAAGTCAGGAAGGCAGATTATTAGCTGAATGGTAACAGTTTCGGAAAAGGGGAGGTGCAACGACTCCTGGGTGTCATGGTGGAACAGTCGCTGAAGGTTGTATTGAAGTCCAGCAGGTGAGGAAAGCTAATGGCATGCTGGCCTTCATAGTGAGAGGATTGAGTGTCGGAATAAGGATGTCTTTGTGCAGTTATACAGGGCCTTGGTGAAGCCACGCCTTGAGTATTGTGTGCATTTTTGGTCCCCTAGTCTGAGGAAGGTCATTCTTGCTATCGAGGGAGTCCAGGAAATGTTCACCAGACTGATTCCCAGAATGGCAGGACCAATATATGAGGAAAGATTGAATCCACTGGGCTTATACTTGCTGGAATTTAGAAGAATGAGCAAGATCTCATAGAAAAATACAAAATCCTGATGATGCTGAACAGGCTAGATTTGGGAAAAATGTTCCCAATGTTCTGGAAGCCCAGAACAAGGGGTCAAAGCCTAAGAATAAGGGTTAAGCCGTTTAGGCCTGAGATGAGGAAGAATTTCTTCACTCACGCAGGTGTGAACTTGTGGAATTCTCTCCCACAGGAAGGTTTTGGGGCCTGTTCATTAAATATATTGAAGAGGGAGCTGGGCATGGCCCTTGTGCTAAAGGGATCAAGGGGCTTGGGGAGAGGGTGGGAATGGGATTCCAAGATTGCATGATCAGCCATGATCGTATTGAATTGTGGTGCAGGGCCTATTTGAATGGCCGAATGGCCTACTCTTGCATCTATTTTCTATGTTTCTATGTTTACCTAAAGGGAAAACCTCTTATTATTCCCCTCAGAAATGTTTTTTAATGGAAATGTGCAGGTATATATACAAAAATACCAGGCAGGAAAAGGTGAACTAATCGCATTGCATCACAACTGAGAAATCCCAATGCATTAAGTTAATAGAAAAGTACATTGCTGGCTAACTTATGCTTGCACATTCTGGATAAGAACATATCACGAATCTATGATGTCAACATAATGCTTAATGTAATATTTTACCAGCATCTATTGGAAGAAATATGAACAAATCCAGAGTTTCAGTATGTGATTAAACTTTTATTAAACAACTTTCTTATACCAAATTTTAAAACATAACATCTTAATAAAAAAAATAAACTTAGATATTTTTATTCAGTATTGCAAATAACTTATTAAAAATAAGTTAGTTCATGCACTAAAAGCAACTCACAAATCAGTTCTGCATATATTGAAATAAAATTTAGAAAACAGACTTTTAAATCACATGCATAACAATTTAAAGAGTTTTTTTGGTCTTTGTTAGAAGTCAAATCCACTTAACATTTAATTTTTGTATTTTTCAGCAATTAAAATTCATCCACGTTGCTTGTTAAAACTACCATCCAAATCCATCTTTATTTCACTTGCTGTGACTCAGTTCAATGATAATATTGTGGCATTGACATTACATTGCGCTGGAGTTACTTATTAGTGTTTGTCTGAAATTCTTCAGTAACCTCCAAAGACATTAAACCCATTTTCATAAACAGCTGATTGCCTCCATTAAAATAGTAGAGTGGACTTTCAGATGAATACATTAAACATTCAAATGAAATTATCTGACGAAATAATTTCAAAGCCCACACCTTAGGCCCCCTCCACTACCAGTATAAATTACACTGGTGGTAAAAGCAGTGTAAAATAACAAATGCAACAAAATCCTTTACAATGTATTGGGAAGTGACACTGACTCCACGACATTGCTGTCCATTGAGTTTGTTTTACAGACCTTGCAACTTAAAGAAACTATTATGGTGGCAAATTCTCAGTCTAAGTGCTGAAGGTACAGGACTAGCCAAACCTTCTGGTGTGGGGGGAGCTACAGAAACTTTGGGTTGTTATTTTGTTGGATAAAGACACAGATGATTATTGAGAACTGAAGCTATTACCATTGAAATGAGTATATGCTTTTTGGTCAAGAACCAGAAAATGCTGGAAAGGTCAGGCAGCATCCATGGAAATGGAGTCAGAACTTGGCAAAAGCTTCAAAATTTGAAATTTTGGGCAAGGCATTCGCCTCCGTATGAGGGTGCAAACCAAGGCATGGTGGAGTTGGGGGAATTGGAGCTACACAAATGTTTACAGCATCACTTTTCTGCCCCTGTCAGGCTCCTGAGCCATGTTGTTCATGGTGCTATGGTAAGTCAGGCTAATTGAAAAGTCACCTAGTTAACAGAGGCTGACTGAAACCCCTGAGGAGCTGCAGACAAGATCAGCTGCCTGAAAGTGGCCGCCTAGTTGACAAACTGAGTGGATCCATGAATTGGGCAGACTTTGAGGAGCACTCCACCTACAGCCGTGTCCAAAGACCCTCCAAAAGCTGGAAAGTCTTTCTCCTCCTTGCTGATGATCTGGGCTGCTGTAACTGTTTGCTATTTGAAATCTTATCAAAGTTGCAGAGAGTATATCTCAACACAGCAGTGCTCTCTCTCTCCCAATGTGAAAGGCAGGCAGCTACTTTTCCTGACTTCATATCAGTCCTCCAGCCTCAAGACATTTCCCAGCATTCTTGATTGGGCAGTCCACTAATCAGTCAGTTCAGGGAAAATCACTCTATGTGTCTATATCTCACATAAAGCAGGCATCCAGTTTACTTGGTCCCAGGGTCCTGACCCAAGAATCAAAATCTTAGCCTGGTAGCTTTGTTTCTCATTCCACAAGTGCTGCCTGCTCTTTTTATGTTTGACTATCAAGTCAGCCAAAGAGATTTGGTTCGTTTCCCAGCTCCTAATCCCAGGCATGTCATCTCGTCCGCTTACAATGAAAGGATAAATTGGTCGGTCTGACTTCACAGTGTTCACCATTTGACATATACTAAAAAGTTTTTATGGTACAGGAGAGCCAAACCTATTATCCACTTATTAAAAGATCTGTCGTGTAGGAGAAAACTGTATCATAACACCAAGTTGTTAAAGTGCACTAATGTACTTTGACTGTGGAAATGCAAAAATCTCCCCTCAAAGTGATTTCAAGAGAACATCTTCCATTGCTTGAACTGAAAGCTGCCTGGAACAGAACTTGGAAATAAAATGATGTTTAATTCTACAGTAAAGCCCACCTCTTAAAGATCAACAAAAAGGTTTCCGTTGCTTAAAAAATATAACTTTACATATTTGCAAATTACATTTTGTTTAAGCATTTTATTACCCATTAGTTAGCAACATTTAATAAAACTAATACACTTTCCCTTTGTTTATTCAGGGAAGTACAGTAATAATGAGGAGCCCTTTCAACATATTGTTCATTTTAGGATATACCACCTAACAGCATCTTGCATAGTAAAAGACTATGTCATTTTCCAATGCTTTCTGTGTGTATGACTTGGAATCCATTAGTTGTTGACATATGGCCACTTTTCTGACAACTATGAATCATCATTATTGAAGTCCCAATTAACCTCTGCCTGAAGCCTTTATGCTTTTAACATATTGCAATCAATAATGAGACCGTCAAAATCATTATTGGTGTCTCTGGTGCAGCCCAGAAAGTGCAATGGGAATGGAATACTCGAACGTTGTTTCTTCTTCCAGATTTCAAAATCATGTTGATAATTGAAAATGTCGCAATGAGCACAAATGTGTGAGAAAAGGCTGCTCCCAAATAAGACAGTTCCTTTTTCAATTCACTGTGTTTACAAGTCAAATTATCTTTGATGAATTAAAGATCAAGACAGATGGCTAAATTAAACAAAAAAATCTGTTTTTAGAAAATCAAAAAGTCAACCATCAAATGATATGAAATAAACGTGAGTGGCAGTGAGTCTCTCATATGAAATGCAAAGTCTTCTAAGATTTGGTTTGATATTATGGTTTTCATCAAGTCTTGCAAATATTATGCAGCCTGGGAACAAAACAACTAGTTGGCAGGGTAAGTCTGATATATTTTCCTGCATATGAATATTTACTTCTAGTCTTTATGCCAGAGATGTGACCTTATCTGCTGCACATACTGCTCTTTAAATTAATCCTGTTCTCACTGTTTGGACGGATTTTGTTGGACTACGAAAACAGCCTGAATTCTAAATTCAGCACTAATTCAACCAGACACAGTTCACTACACACAAACAAACACCTGGAAACAATGTAGACTATATATACTATTGCAACATAACAACATTTCTATTGAGTTGAACTTTGGATGTGCATAAGTGATATAGATATTTGTAGATTAGTATTTTGTATAGGAATTACAAGAAGGGGACGATAGCATTTGTTTTACATTTTCAGCAAGTCTGTAAATATAAATTTAAGTTCACACTTCATGAATTATAGGACAGTGAAATGCCTTACTCACAGACAGTATATTTTCTGTATGCAATCACCGTTACCTGAACATTTGTAGGACTTAACTAACTATTGACATTGTAAATTATACATCACACTTATGCACAATTTTAACATAATTTGATATGATACAGTTGTTCTATTCATTATGTATTAATGGGGACATACAAGATACAAAATCAAAGACATTAAAAACTAATGTTAGCAGCCCTGGCTGGGATGAAGAAAAACTGGTGCTATGGTTTAAGTCACATTTTCTACACAAAGGTAAATGTAAAACATTTTATCAAATAAAGCATACACTTCCCTAAAGTGTATTTTGTATCTATTAATGCAGAGAAAGAAATATATTGCATGGAGCACACTTTGGTGCAGTATAGTTCTTACGTTAAGCTTTCTCTGTGATATTACCTGTATTGTGATATCCCTATTCAATACTTAGAGTGGCTTAGCAGAGTAAGTAGCCCACTGTAGATGCCATTGGAGTTACAGAACACATCCTTAGGTGATGGATGTCACTGGCTCTTCCAGTTAATGCACAGGAAGAATGAACAAATTTTAGAGCTCATTTAGAGCTGTATTTTGGCAAGACAAATCAGGGCAGGGCTTACACAGTTCATGGTAGGTCCCTGGGGAGTGTTACTGAGCAAAGAGACCTCAGGGTGCTTGAAAGTGGAGCTGCAGGTACACAGGGTAGTGAAGAAGGTGTTTGGTACACTTGCCTTTATTGGTTGGTGAATTGAGCATAGGAGTTGGGATGTCATGTTGCAGCTGTGCAGGACATTAGTTAGGCCACTTTTGGAATACTACGTTCAGCCCTTGTCTCCCTGCCACAGGAAAGATGTTGCTAAATTCCATAGGGCTCAGAAAAGATTTACCAGGATGTTGCTGGGGTTGGAGGGTTTGAACTACAGGGAGAGGCTGAACAGGCTGGGGCTATTTTCCCTGGAGTACCAGAGGTCAATGGGTGACATTATAGAAGTTTATAAAATCATGAGAGGCATGGATAGGGTGAATAGACAAGGTCTTTCTCCCAGGATAGGCGAGTTCAAAACTAGAGGGCAGGGGTTTAAAGAGGAAGGGGAAAGATTTGACAGGGAACTGAAGGCAACTTTTTCAAGCAGAGGGTCGTGCGTGTATGGAATGAGCTGCCAGAGGAAATGGCGCAGCCAGGTACAATTACAACATTTAATGATACCTGGATGTGTACACGAATAGGAAGGGTTTAGAGGGATATGGGCCAAATGGTGGCAAATGGGTCTAGATCAGTTTAGGATATCTGGTCAGCGTGGAAGACTAGGAACAAAGGATCTGTTTCCGTGCTGTATAACTCTATGACTATGACTGTTACCATCACTGTGGTTATGTACATATATCCAGAATCCTCTGTATAAGCAATTCAGATCACTGACTACAGAGGATAGTTAGTCAAAGTACTGTATGTAAGTCAGGGCCCAATAATGCCAATCGTAGACAACTAATCTTCACTTTGTGTGCCTAGGAAGAACATCACAGGGCTGAACAGCTTTGTGTGCGATGCTGTTGGCCACCTGTAGTCCACATTCTGAGCAAATTAATCCCATTCTCTCAGCAACATGAAAGCTGAATAACTGGACTGCTCACAAGACAACTTGTAAAACAAAAGCTTCTGTCAAGATTAGCTTGTTTTTGGTGGACAGATGCAAAGAAGGCTTTGGAACAATTTATTCTAGCTGTGTAACGTTAGTACTTGAACATCACGGGGAGCCTCATTTCAGAGGCTTTGAATTTACACTTTGGAATATTAATGTGTCTGTCTGAGCTTTTCTCTGTACTATTTTAGCTGGGCAATTCATTTCTTCAAAGTAATGCATTAATGCTGCCACCAAAATAACAGAGAAAGAGATCACATATGAATATGTGTTATGCAATTCATTTTCAGGGGTTAAGGAAGTGCTCATAACGCTAAAATTCTGTGCTTCTGACAGTTTGAAAATCACTTTCTTTAATACGCATTATCCACTGGATGGTACCAAACAACCATGAAACAGACAACTTCATTGCCAAAAATGTAATAACTCACAAGATTATGGAACAGCTTGCTGGTTGAGATAAAAAGTGTGGTAAACTATTCAGAAACATTTGGAATTTCAGACACTTGCAATACTATCTTGAATTTTGCTTCTAGTAGAATATAAAATGATAAACTTTTTAATTGTTACAAGAAATCATTTCTCCTCTCATTGCTATTTAAGGTATTAAATTGAGGCTTTAAAAAGACTTAAATCTACGCCTTTGTCCTTTGACATTTTGCGAAAAAATAAAAGTACTGTAAAATTGTTGACTTGAGGGTAGGGACATGGAAACTGCATTCTGGCAAATTGAGAATGATTCCAAGCCTCTAACATTGCCATTAATTTCCGCCTTAAATGTGGTGACAGAATGAAAGCTGGGTTTCAGGTAAAACAAGTCGTCTTACTTATTATTGGAAATTGAAGTACAAAGCTTGATCAGGGAAAGGTTGATGTTCTTTCCTCTATCAAAGCAGGTACTGAGAAATCTTGTTTCCTTTTGACTGCATCATTTTCCCCCATGTTTGCTTTCAGCAAATGCAATGTAAAGTTGCCAAAGTCCTACCAAACCACAAAGCTGGTCTCTCTCATTAGAGAGATGTTTGCTTGGTTGTTTAACCTAAGTGTTACCATGCCTCATTGAAGGAGAAAGATTGAGAAGGACAGTCCTTCTTGGTAACCTCGGCTGGTGTTGGAATGGAACCCATGCTGTTGGCATCACTCTTTATCACCGACTAACTGTGCAGCCAACTGAGCTAACCAGTCTTGCACAAATACATCCCTAAGCAAAAATGTGCTGATGACTTTTTAATGTATATTTAAAACTATCGGTTAGAGAAGTGGTTGTTGGCGATTCTACTACGCTAAATCATTGACAGTGCTAGATCTTCACACTTAAACCTAAACCACCAACATTAACTGTCATGTAACCTGAGTCATTTGCTATAGTGTAATGTGTTATTTCATTAGTCTTTGTGTACCTCCAGATTTTCTATGAAATATGAAGATTGTCAGGACTATAATAAATAGATTAAAATATTAATAATAGATTGAAGTGATTATGCTTTGCTTTCAGTTTTATTAAATAAGCATTTGATGCCTTGTTGAGATAAAATAAAGTAGTATTTTAGAAGTATAATATTAATTTTCTATCTGTTCTCAAACTTTTTCTTACCCTGCCATTTCTGTAATTTCTACCCATTTGAGTGACTTTGGATTATTTATGTTTGATTGTTTTTCTGGAAGGAAAAGGTTGCTATCTCACACTTAATCCACGTCTCTTTATTATATCGCACCACACTGCTGGCTGTCAACCATCTTCCAATGCAGATTATAATTTCCTATCAAGTCTATTAAATGTAATAAATAAAAGTATCCTTTCTCTTCTTAGAAGTCGTTAGGACCCTGAAACCTCCAACAGTTTGGCTTGGGTTCCTTATGTTCACATAGCAAACACCGTCAACAGTGGCAACAAAATCCAATGCTGGAAATATCACCCTGTACCTCATAAACTTGTTTCTCTTTCTTCCATGAATGAATAGAAGTTACTATAGTAAACTGTGCAAAAATATATCTGTGCAATTTTAATAAAGCAACAAGCTAGATTTCCTCATAGCATATTTTGCTAAAAAAAGTAAAAGTGCTTTAAAATTGTTGACTTGAGGGTAGGGGCATGGAAACTGCATTCTGACAAATTGAGAATGATTCCAAGCCTCTAACATTGCCATTAATTTCCTCCTTAAATGTGGTGACAGAGTGAAAGCTGGGTTTCAGGTAGAACAAGCTGTCTTACTTATTTTTGGAAAAGGAAGCACAAAAGCTTGATCTGGGAAAGGGTAATATTCTTTTCTCTATCAAGTCAGGTAGATGGGTCTTATATTTGTGACCCTTGCTATTTTAGGAAGTTACATCTCTAATATTGCTGTAAAAAACCATTGTACTTAATGTTGAAATCTACTAGTTGATGGGACAGACATTTTCTTTACATTTGCTGACATATTGTTTTGTGAGTAAATACAGGATAATTACAAAGGGATAACTGGTACTATTTAAAACTCAGCTCTATACAAGTTTAATTGATTTCTGATAATCTCCCTACCTGTAACTGTCCATATTACCCTACAATGCAAAATTAATTTTTTAAAATGGTATTTGTGCAATGTTCAAATATTAACCATGTACTTTACGTGTTTGTATGTTGAATCTAATTGAAAATTGTTAAGTTGTGTAATGCAAATTAAAACATGGAACTTCACTTTTTAACTAACTGACTTGATTTTTTTGTTGACAAGCAGCCACGGAATTAGAAGTGATATATTTGTTTGAAGTCCATTGAAAGATCAGATTCTGACGCAAAATGAATGATCAGCTGGCGTCATGACTGTTTTTCTAAGGTGAAAATGCGAATACAGTGTTCAGAACCCTTTCACTCACCAGTCTTTTTTGTTCCTCTTTACATCAGGACGCTTGGTTTCGCTATCTGCCAATATGGGAATTGCTCCAGTCTTCACATAGGCTTATGCCTATTCAACAGTGTCTTGCATACTGTACATTTAAACTGCCAGTGATATCCAGTGATATCACTTTGTGATATCCTTGTGGCTGCTGTTCAACAACATTGTAGAAGTTGCACAAAATTAAAGTTGTCATGTCACCGTGCATTTGAAAATCCATGCATCATCATGCATCTAATTTCTTGTAGTTCTGTAAAGGCTGGATGTTCCTTCAGGATCTCCCAAATCAGTAAGACTACCATGCAATCGGGCTGCCGTCTATTAGTTTTTCAGAATTGTCCAGGTGTAGGCTGATTAGAGACGTTGCTCTTATTTCATTCCACTTCTCAGCACCTGATTTGCTGCTATGAGCATAACACTGATGATGAAAGCGATAGCGAACGCACAGATGAGACTCTTTCTGACGCACGTCTGTTTGATTTGCTGTGTGGAACACGCTGCAGATAGAATCAAAAAATGGTTATTCTCTCAATTCATTCGAAACCGCCACCACTTCTTGTTGCGTTGGGCTGTATATTGTGTCTGAGATAAGAATGATGAAACCTGCGTGGTGAGAATGAATAAGTACATGTGCAATATACAAGTTGAAAGATGTTTTTTTCTTTGCTTGAGAATCAAGTATGGTTTAAATATCTCTGGCAAACAAGAGATAACTACGCTTATTAATTATCTCATATATAGGGGTATATGTTGATTAACAATACATGCAAAATGTTTTAAATTCCAAGTGTAGTGGTTATGTGAAAGGTAAAGCATCTTGCTATAGGGTCAATATTTATCACCAGAGGAACTATCACTTGTACTGGAACCAATAAATAGACATTCTTTACAACAAATTCCACAAGGAGATAAACAGTTGTGTAATTTAAAACTGTCAATATTTCCATGTAAATCTCTAAGAAAGTGACGCAGAATAATATTAAAGGCTTTGCAGACATTATTTTCAATTTGTTTTTGGTATTCTTTCCTCATTACCACAATATTAATGAGCCAATTATTTTGATGAAAGTCATATTTAAGTATGATACTTAAGTCTGGAATCATTTCGGAAATATCCAAAATTAACAAGCCTCGCAGTCCAATTGGATTGAATATTTAAGTGACAGCATAATATAACCTAATTCTTTCATTTAAACCTCTGTTTTCCTTTGTTCTGAAGGAAATGTTAATTTCACTCACTTTGTTCTTGGACATTCAAAAGAATTTTTTCTCTGTCTGCTTAGTATGGAAATGTAGAAAGGATTTCTACCAACTCTCATTTTTGAGTACAAATTTCCACAGTGATGTCTCTAGTGTTGGTGTAAGTATCTCGTAACAATAGAATTTTCTTGAAATGATATTTGATCTTGAAGTACACTGTTTCATAGTGGTATGGTTGCAACATCTCAATAGTGTCAACGTTATGCTACAGACTGGTAAAGATCAGTATACCCATGTGGGTATACCATGTCACATGGTCTTGTTATGTCTGAGGTTTAAGTGGCAGACATAATGAGGTTATCCATATTGAGGGGATGTTAAATTAGAGTGGGAATCACTTTCTTTTACTCTTGCTTCGTTCATAGCTCAGATACAGCAGGAGCAGAGGACCAGGAGTCAGTTACTCCCCTAATACCACTTGGAGTGGAAGATGTAAATTTGCACATGACACCAAAATTGGAGGTGTAGGGGGCAGCAAAGAAGGTTACCGCAGGGAACAACAGGACCTTGATCAGATGAGCCAGTGAGCCGAGGAGTGGCAGATGGAGTTTAATTTAGATAAGTGTGAGGTGCTTCATTTTGGAAAGGCAAATCAGGGCAGGACTTATACACTTAATGGTAAGGTCCTGGGGAGTGTTGCTGCTCAAAGAGATCTTGAAGTGCATAGGTCATAGTTCCTTGCAAGTGGAGTCCCAAGTAGATAGGGTAGTGAAAAAAGGCATTTGGTATGCTTGCCTTGATTGGTCAGTGCATTGAGTTAGGCCACTATTAGAATAATGTGTGCAATTCTAGTCTCCCTGCAATAGGAAGGATGTTGTGAAATTTGAAAGGGTTCAGAAATGATTTACAAGGATGTTGCCAGGGTTAGAGGGTTTGAGCTATACGGAGAGGCTAAATAGATTGGGACATTTTCTCTGGAGTGTCAGAGACTGAAGGATGACCTTATAGACATTTTTAAAATCATGAGGGGCATGGTTAGGATAAATAGACATGTTCTTTTCCCTAGAGAGGGATATTCAAAGCTCGAGGGCATAGGTTTAAAGCGAGAGGGGAAAGGTTTAAAAGGTATCAAAGGGGTAACTTTTTCATGCAGAGGGTGGTGCATGTATGGAATGAGCTACCAGAAGAAGTGGTGAAGGCTGGTACAATTACAATATTTAATCGGCATCTGAATGGGTATATGAATTGGAAGGATTTAGAGGGATACGGCCAAATGCTGGCAAATTCGACTAAATTTATTAGGGTATGGTCGACATGGATGAGTTAGACCGAAGGTACTGTTTCTGTGCTGTACAGCTCTATGACTTCATGACAGAAGAATCAAGTTGCTAAATGTTAAAAATGGGGGCCAAGGGAAGTGTTTACGTTTGGTACAGCCTGTTAATTATAGTGTACACAATCCTAATGGTTTAGATGGGACTTGAAATCATATTGGAAAATATTCAAAAGCAAAATATTGCAGATTGTGGAAAGCTGAAACACAAGCAGAAAATGCTGGCAATATTCAGCATTTCTGGCAGAATCTGTACATAGAAAAACAGAGGTACTGGTTCAGGTTGCTGACCTTTTGTCTGAACGAGAAACCTTCAGTCAGGCTGGCTTCTGTAGAGAACCATTTGCCAGTGTCACAAGTAGGCAGTGAAGTTAAAATTCCACACTGTGTTGGAAACAGTTCCTTCAGGTTTCGCTAAGGTGTTTCTGAACCTTCACTTTTAGCAGACCAAGTATTAAAATCCAGCCTGCTAGCTCTGTTTCACTCTCTACAGATACTGCCAGACCTGATGAGCATTTTCAGCATCTTCTCTTCGAACTGAAAAGTGTTCATCCATTTATCACAGAATGTGACATTCATTCAGACCTACTTGGTGGATTTATGACTGGCGTAGAGATTTACTGGAAGGCAGAAACAGATTGTACAGTATTATACAGGACTTACTGTCAATGTCAACAGGACATTCTTCTGGGTTTACAACATGGCCTGCTTCTTCTGTCATGATTATATTTTCTATGTCCTTCATTGACAAATGTTCACAGAATGCCTCATAAAGGAGTCTCTTCAACTCTTCTACTGTCATTCTTTGCATATCGCACTGCAGCACAAATCAAACACATCAAGTTGATAATCCTCGATTATGACATTGTTATATAATGATACTGGTAGCAACAAAAATTATAATTTCTCTGTTCCAATGGCACTCTGTGGTTAGCCAATAAGTTACTTTACTGTACATGGAACCTCTTGCCTTTCTCCACTCATTTAAACATTTTGAGCACTTATTCACTGATACATAACTGAATACATCCTGGCTGGTAAGCTGAATTTATATTTTAATTTAAATTTTAGAAAGAGATTTATTTTTCCATATACTATTATGCTATGGTTTGCTACAATTTTAAACCAAAACATAGTTTGTGGTTTTTATCTGAATAAAATCAGTAACAATGGCTGGATTAATGTTGCTCTCAAACATCATATCACTGTGTTATTTCTACATTAAAGTATCTTTATAGCACTATAAATAATTAATTTGTTTAAATATGGTACAATGAAACAATAGGACGTGATTGTATTCTATGGACGGCTATACACTGGCCACCTGATCTCAGTTGAATGGGTAGAGCCAGATAAAGATTGAAGATCAAAACCAAATAAGTTCTACCACCCCAGGATACGAAATAAGACTAAAGGCTAACTCTGCTGTGTGCTTTCTGATCCTTATCAGCATTTGGAATTAATTTCTGTGCAGGAAGGTCAATGGTTAACCTTCACACCCTGATAATTATCTCCATGCTCCAGTCAGCCGTGAGAATATCTAATGAATTTGTTTTTCCCAGTCAACTTGAGGTTTCAACTACAGATGTCCTGGTAACACAGACATCTGTGACCCTTCAGTCTTGCGGCCATATTCAGCTCACCACAGAGTGTCTCTTTGGGGGTGCAGTCACCATGCATTCAACTCATGACCCTGCCAACAGCAATGCTGCTGGCTCAATGGTAAACACACTTG
Organism: Stegostoma tigrinum; assembly: GCF_030684315.1. Taxonomy (NCBI): domain Eukaryota; kingdom Metazoa; phylum Chordata; class Chondrichthyes; order Orectolobiformes; family Stegostomatidae; genus Stegostoma; species Stegostoma tigrinum. The sequence continues at coordinate 29,337,822 of NC_081379.1, forward strand.
CAATCCCTGCATTTTAGTGTACCTCCACATTCAGCACTCTGCATTGAAATGAGATACCCAGTACTCATCTGAGGTAACCACTTTTCTTGGCTAAAGTCATACATTTTTCACTACTTTAGAGCAGGGTGCTAAGAACTCAAGCCCCTGGTACACATGGAACTTTGTATTTTCAATTAGTTTGCCATTGGTCCTTATTCAACCTCTCTATGTTAATTGTAGCCCTGTAAATGAAGTGAGCTCTCCTAAAGCCAAGCTGCCTATTGACATCACTGGGCAATCCAGGATATTGAGTCTGGGATTTATTTACAGGTTGGCCTCAGACTCCTTGATTCAGATGTACACTGCTTATGCAATGCTATTGATGCTATTGTATTATCTTAAATGTGTTAGACAAGAAAGTTTAGTTCATTATTTTGCTGTGTAGTTTCATTGATGACTGTCAAAAGAGGTTCACTCATCCATTCATTCATTCACTGGTTCTTTGGCTGACTGAAGGCTGGTTAGCTGTATAAAGGTTAAAATAATGTAGACTGGATAATGCAAGATCATTCAGGTGTTCAATATCTGCCAGATGTGAATGATAAAAGTGGCTCAGTGGTTAGCACTGCTGGCCCACAGTGCCAGGGACCTGGATTAAACTCCAGCCTTGGATGACTGTCTGTGTGGAGTTTGCATGTTCTCCCTGTGTCTGTGTGGGTTTGCTCTGGATACTCTGGTTTCTTCCCACAGTTCAAAGATGTGCAGGTTAGGTGGATTGGCCATGTTAAAATTGTCCATTGTGCCCAGGAATGTGCAAGCTTGGTGGATTAGCCATGGGAATGCAGTGTTGCTGGGTTGTGGTTGGACTAGGTGGGATGCTCTGGGAGGGTTGTTGCAGGCTTGATGGGCCAAATGGCCTCAAAGAAGTCAGGATGAACGAATGACAGATCTGGGTGTAGCAGTTTAGGTAATATCGCTTGTTAAGTTAATGGGTTAACTGACTGCAACATTCTTCCTCTTACATTTATCACAGAATCTTCTGACAGTTCTGATGAACTATCCATCATCATAATGTTCTCAAGATGTGCTGTCAGACATTGATGAACTCTAGCATCCAAAATAGACCTATTTCCAAATGAATCCAAAAGCCACATTTGTTCTTGGGTTTTCTAACATAGATTTTCTTTTCTTCAGTGGCTTCCTAAATGTTTGATCCACTTGTGTAAATTGTAAAGAATCCTGAAACCCTCTACCTCTTGAATCATTACGAATATTCATTCTCAAGGGGCACATTGACTATAGATCTATAGATTGCAATGTTGCTGAAATCTGACCGGCATTTTGCTATCTCTTCTCCTAGATAAGTATCTCAGCTATCCCTGTGTGCTTATTTCTTCCATTTTCTTCGCTGGTGATGACTCAAACTTTCAGTTTCAATTTAGGTTCTTGTGAAAGCCTCTTCCTAACACCATTGGCCCAATTACTCAGATGTGAAAAAGCCAGCAAAGGGTAGCTGTCAGTCGGATGGTGGAGGGGGGTGGTGGGATGATGGGGCTGTTGCCCCAGTGAACATGCAGTGACCTCTCCTATTAAATTAATCACAGGCAGATTGGTGAGGTCAAGGTCAAATAAGTTGTTCCACCTATTGGTCCCCTCGCCAATTATCTGAGACTCAACCTAGCAGCTATCTCCTTTCGGTCTTAGTCACTAGTGAAGCAACTGAGCCACTCTTTCTGATGGATTTTGAAGTGCTCCAGCCAGAGGAAGTGCCCCTGCCACTTTCAGTGCTCTGCTTTTTTCTGAGTGATGTTCAACACAGTCAAGTACTGATTCATCAGCCAGGGTTGGTTGGGAGGGACATATTAGGTGGTAATCAGTGGGGGCTTTTCTTGTCCATGCTTGACCTGATGACACGACACCTCATTTGGTTTGGAGTCAACATTGAGGCCTCCCAAGGTAACTCTCTCCCAACTATTCAACTGTGCCAGTGATAATGGGAACTGCAGATGCTGGAGAATCCAAGATAACAAAGTGTGGAGCTGGATGGACACAGCAGGCCAAGCAACATCTTAGGAGCACAAAAGCTGATGTTTCGGGCCTAGACCCTTCATCAGAGAGCTATTCACCTGTGCCACTGCCTCTGGTGGATTGGTTCTGCTGCTGGGACAAGATGTCCCCAGGAATGGAGATGGTCATGTCTGGGACAGAATCATTGTCAGTAAGGTATGATTCCATAACTACGCCAAGCTATTGATTGACCAGTCTCACAGAGCAGCTTTTCAATTTTGGCACAAAGCCTCAAATGTTAGTAAGGAGGACTTTTTGGGTCAATAGGACTAGTATTCCCAGTGTTGTTTCCAGTGCCTAGGTCAATGCTGGGTGATCTGTCTGATTTTGTTCCTTGCTTTAGACTTTGTGATGTTTTCGATAGGGCAGGTAAGAGTTGATCTTATGGTTTTGACAATATAGGCCCCAATTAGGGTAAGAATGGTAGATTTCCTTCCCTAATGTGATTTTACCACACACAACAATGGTTACATGATTGCTGTTAAACTGTCTTTTTAATTTTAGACTTTTGCTTGTTCAATGTAAACTTCATCACCTCCTATATAAAATTCAAAGGAACTGTGGATGCTGTAAATCAGGAACATAAACAGAAGCTGCTGGAAAAGCTCAGCAGGTCTGGCAGCATCTGTGAAGAAAAATCAGAACCTGAACTGAGGAAGGGTCACCGGACCCAAAACTTCTGTTTTTGTCACTATCTGCTTTGGTGGAATTTGAAACACTATCACCAGAGCATTAACTCGGATCACTGGACTGCTAATCCAATAATAATACCATTACACCACCATTTCTCTGCACATCCTGCTGGAATTAAACTTAGGGAAACTTTTCAGTGTTTTCAACAGGTTGATGGGGTGGTAAAGCAGCTGAGGAGTGGATGCCAAATAAAAGCAGGGTAGAGAATAGTGGTGGAATTTGAAATTGAGGGATAGCAGAGATTATGGAGAGTGGATCCTGAGATCCTGGTACAGCACAGAGGTGGATTATTTTCTGATAGCAGAATCAGCAAAAACACATACATGATGGACTGGGTAAATGTAGAGATAACTCTCCCAATGCATCTGGTCCACAAACAATGCCAGTAATGTACCTACCTCATGATTAGAAGGTATCTCAGCTCTGTTTAATTGTAAGGATTACCAAGCCCTGGGAAATGAGGCTAACTGTGGTTAAAATTGACATTTTGCCAAAATGGAATCTCGCAACCTCATGATAAACAAAATGGGTGAATGGGATTGGGATTGAATACATTTACTCCATTCATAAGAAGGACATAAGAACCAGGATCAAGAGTAGGCAATTCAGTTTCTCAAACCCACTACACTATTTAACACGCTCATGGCTGATCTCATCTTGTCCTCAACTCCACTTGCCTGCTTGCTCATCATAATTGTTTAACTCATTACTAATTAAAAATCTGCCTATCTCCGTCTTAAATTAGTTCTGTGTCCTGGCATTCATTGCACTCTGAGTATGAATTCCACAAGACTCGTGAGAGAAATATTTCCTCCTCATCTCTGTTTTAAATTTGCAACTCCTTAGTCTTAAATTATGACCTGTTGTTCTAGATTTCCCACAAGGAAAACATCTGCTTTTTGTCTATTTTGTCAATCCCCTTCAGTATTTTATATACCTCTGGAGGATCTCCTCTCATCCTGTTAAACTCCAGCAAGGATAACCTAAACCGCTCAAACTCTCCTCATAAGGCAAGCCATTCATTTCTGGAATTAATGTAGTGAACTTTCTATAAAACTGCCTCCAATGCAATTAAATGCTTCCACAAGTAAGGGGTCCAAAGCTGTACGCAGCACTCCAAGCATGGTCTCACAATTCCTTAGTACAATTCCTCAGTAGCAACAACACAACCTGGCTTTTATACTCAATTCCTTATGAATTAATACCAAAAGTCCATTTGCCGTTCTTATTATCTGTTGTATCTGCATTCTAGCTTCTTGTGACTCATGCACAAGGCCACGCAGATCTTCTTCTCCTAATCATTTTGAAGTTTCTCTATTCAGATAAATGTTGAATTTTTTTATTTTTCCACCAAAATTGATGACCTCTTGCTTATCCATGTTAAACTCCATCTGCCAAATTTTATCAGGCAGATCGCAGCAAGCAAGGGATGTTAAGATCAAAAACACTTAAAGGCATGCAGGATACATTATTTGAGGCTAAAGTCCATTCAATAGCCTGATAACAGTCAGAAAGATGCTGTTCCTGAACCTGCTTATGCATGTGTTCAGGCTTCTGCATCTGCTGCCTGATGGAAGAGGTTGTAGGAAGTTATTATCAGGGTGTGATGGGTCTTTGATGATGTTGGCAGCTTTTCCATGGCAGCAAGCCATGTAAATAGAGTCCATGGATGGAAGGTCACAATGGCCTGGGCCGTACACACCATCTTTTGTGGTTTCTTACTGTCCTAGGCATAGCAGTTAACATACCAGGCCGTTATGTAACCGGACAGCGTGCTTTAAATGGTGCATTGGTAGAAGTTAGTGAAGGACCTTATGGACATGCCAAATTTCCTCAGCCACCTGAGGAAGAAGAGGCATTGTTGTGCCTTCTTGACTGTTGCATCTATGTATCATTGGTTATTGTCACTCCGAGGAACTCCTCTTTCTCAACCACAGTTCCATTGATTCAGATGGGGACGTGTTCTCCTCCCTTCTTTCTGAAGTTGGTGACTAATGCTCAACTATCACCATCAACGGGATCAGAACCATTCAATGTAACTGTCACAATTTTCTACTACCTACTGTGTATGTGTGTTGTATTATTATGTCTTTGTGTTTTTAGTAAGTAATAAACTCTTTTGCTAACTCATCATTTGGTTGAGGAGAAGGATACCAACAGAAAAGGGATCCTTTATAAATTAACCTTGTTGTGATCAACTGACAGGACAAGTAAATAATAAAGGAGAGCTGATTTAACCCTGCCTTCCTAGGAGTTTAAGAGTAGAAGTATCCCACATGGAACTGCAACAAATTGGGAAATTTTGTCCAAGATCTGGCCATAAAAGTACTCTGGAGGTACCAAGCTGCTGGAGCAGATTATTGACTATTTCCTTAACACAAAATTGTTCCATCCTGCTTGGGATAATCTCCATGAATTCTATCTTCAATGGTCTTCTGTTTAAGATATGCAAGTACTTCCAGTGCCTTTCTGCCTACGCCAGGATTCAATGTACCTGTTCAAATAACTTTTGACTACTGGCTGGGATAATGTGTTGGGACAATCTGAGTGACTTCTTGTGTTCCCAAAGCTTTTCCATCTGCTTGTTGTATTATACACTGCCCTAATTTAACTGAGAACAGTTCTATGAATAACAAATAAAAAAAGCCTTGAGAGCTTTAAAAGTGCTGCTTAATGTTTAACAATTTTTAATTAATGACATGCAGTGAGCAATCATATAAGTACTTTCAGATCAAAGAGGTGATAATGAGTTCCTTTACTTTAGATGCATAGAAAGAATTAGTTTCGATACAGCGGCTATAACGTTATTGACTATTAAGACGGTAATTGACCACAGGGGCATGATTGATGCTCACATATGTAGGTTATCAACACTGATGAAAGTTAATAAAAAAGTGGTTTCCTGTTGAACTATTCTCTAACTGGTGCATTTGAATCAGTTAGCCACTGAATAAATGTGCACACAAAATATACAGTGGCAAAATAATTTCATAGAAGTGCATAGAATTTTAATCATGGCTGAGAGTTCAACATTTTTATGATAGCCTAATCTGTCTGTTGGTAACTGGGTGTAAAATTGGTACATTCCATTTCATTGAAACAAATCTTGGGTGGAGTATAAAATCAGATTTCCATCTGACCCCATTACCTAGTGAGTTCAAAGAATCAGAATTGTTATTGTGCAGATGAAAGGCATTTGGTCCATCATGTCTCTGAGTGTTTTGACTTTTTGCAAAACCTTTTCTTTTTTTCCACATTGTTCCTATTAAATAATCATCCCTGAATTCACTACTCTTGAGTGCTTTGATGGAAGCTGGCTGCACCACACTTCCAGGTAGTGCATTCCATACCCTAATTACTCACTGTGCGAGAATGATTTTTCTCTCTTCATGTCTGCTTGTTTTGGAAAACATTTTAAAACTATGCCCAAGATAATGGGAACTGCAGATGCTGGAGAATCTGAGATAACAAAGTGTGCAGCTGGATGAACACAGCAGGTCAAGCAGCATCTTAGGAGCACAAAAGCTGATGTTTCGGGCTTTTCTGATGAAGGGTCTAGGCCTGAAATGTCAGATTTTGTCCTCCTAAGATTCTGCTTGGCCTGCTGTGTTCATCCAGCTCCGCACTTCGTTATTTTAAAACTGTGCCCGCTGTTTCTCAATCCTTTTACAAGCTGGAACAATTTCTCCTTAGCTGCTTTACTCAACTCCTTGAAGGATTTGGAAACCTCTCCTCAGCCTTCTCTTCTTCAAAGAAACAATTTGCAATTCCTCCAGTCTATCATCATAATGAATGTGTCTCATCTCATTCTTGTGGCTACAATGAACCCTCCCTCACTGAGTTGCCTCATCCATATTCCTGTATTGGTGACTTGTTGGAGGTGAAATGAACTGCAGCCTGCAGACTACTTCCTAAGCATTCTAAATGTTTTGTTCCCTTGGGTGTTAACAATTGATAAAAGCTCAGGATGTATTGCTTGGACTTGAGACTCTGACATTGTCCAAAATTGTGCTTCATGAAGATTTTTCCCAATTGCATTTTCCCCCATGCTGAATGGAATGTAGAAGTAAAGCTGCTCGAAAAACCATTGCTCTCAAAGGATAATAAAATGTGAGGCTGAATGAGCACAGCAGGCCAAGCAGCATCTCAGGAGCACAAAAGCTGACGTTTCGGGCCTAGACCCTTCACCTGAGATGCTGCTGGGCCTGCTGTGTTCATCCAGCCTCACATTTTATTATCTTGGAATTCTCCAGCATCTGCAGTTCCCATTAGCTCTCAAAGGATATGTGTTTTCCCCAAAGGTATGCACTTTGTTAGCAAAAAGAAAAGAAAGAAAAGTTTTTTTGGTCAGTATAGACCTCGGGCTACATTTTAATTGGTGCCTGATTGACTGCAATCACCACTTCCCATGGAAACCGAATAGCTGGCTAACTCACAGGAGAATTCAGCTCATCTGAAGAGCCACAGAGATATATCTGTACTTCTAATATCTTTCTCGTACCCATACTTTATGCCGTCAAGCTCATGATTAGAGGTAGCATTGTTAGCTAATGAAGGCATGATGTGTATATTTTGAGTCCTACGCTCAACTAGGTGCTGCTCTGTACATATTACCACTCCAAAGTTCCCTTTATGATGACCTAAGCAAGCAACGTGTTTTGGAGTAGAATCTAATACAATTGCCCTATTTATAAAGTTATATACAAGTTTCATTTATGGGCACTGTCACCCCTTGATTTTATGAACTTCCCATTTTTCTATATTATACTAAATATTCAAATCAGTCAAGTAAAGCCCGTGGACAAGGTTCAGGCAGTTTTGCATCTCTTAGTTGGAGTACGGAGGCTAATTGCAAATTGTCCTAATTACCCACCATATGTTCAGCATTAAATGCTGCTAATTGTGTTTCCATAAAGAGCAAAGAAATGTTAGTTCTTGAGTTAGTTGTCTACATTCTTCAATGAATTTGTAAGAAGAGATTATTTCAAACACTCAATGGTGCACTTCCCTTTGATGGTTGTTGGTTGTTTATAAAATGGTTTTGTTTGACAAGTTAATGTATGCAATGTAAGTAAAATTCAGCACCCAATAATCTACCAGATATGGATGGTGGCTGTCAAGATTATTCTCTAATAAAGTGTTAAAATGAATAGGTTTCGGCTTTTATTGGGTAATTTATCCTACATACGAATTAGGAGCAGGTATAGGCTAATCGAACCCTTGAGCCTGTTTTGCCATTCAATAAGATCATGGCTGATTGGATTGTAACCTCAAATCTACATTGCAAACTACCCTGATCACTTTTCAACTTCTTGTTAAATAATCTTAAATAAGTATTAATATCAAAAATATTTCAGGTCTGTGCTTTTCAGGTAGAGAGTTCCAAAATATCATAACCCTCTGACTGGAAAAACTTTACCTCATGTCGGTTGTAAATGGATAACTAGTGATTCTTAAACAGTGACCATTTAATGGTTCTGTAAGAGGAAGCATTGTCTCCCTGTCCACTATGTCAATACTCTTCAGGATCTAATATATTTCAATCAAGTCATTTCTTACTCTTCTTAATCCAGTGGATACAAGCCCAGCCTACCTATTCTATCCTCATAAGGCAACCTTCATAAGATATCCCAACCTTCATAAGATATCCTACCTAATCCAGTATTACTTTGGTAAACCTCCTCTGAACTGCTTCCATCACATTTACATCTTTCCTTAAATAAGATGACCAAAGCTGTGTGCAGTACTCCAGATGTGGTCTCATCAGTGCCTTGTATAACTGAAGCATAATATCCCTACTTTTGTATTCAGTTCCTCTTACGATAAATTGTAACATTCTGTTGGATTTCCTAATTACTTGCATACTAATCTTCTGTGAGTTGTAAGACAGAAACGCACACATCCCTCACATTTCAGAGCCTTGTGAAATCTTACCATTTCGTTACGGTGTTTCTTTATTATTCTTGTCAAAATGGACAACTTTGCATTTCTCCACAGTATCCTCCATTTGCCAGATCATTACCCATTCAATTAACCTATCTGAATTCTCACTTAGCCTGTGTCCTCGTCACAACTTACTTTCCTACCTGTCTTAGGGTCATCAGCAAATTTGGCAACTATGCCTTCTCTCCCTTCATTATTTACATAAATTGTGACCAGTTGATGTTCCTGCACCAATCCTTGTGGCAAACCACTTGTTGCATTTGGTCAGTCTGAGAGAAGACCCATGCTTTCCCTGGAACAATCTAGCATCCAGGAGCTTCTACATGTTACAGCTGTCAAACATCAATGGCCCTGTCTTCCATAATGTATTCTAATTAGCTACTTAAGGATTTTATTCAATTGCACATATACTCATATTTTTACCTATTGTCCTAAATTTACCACCACTTTCTATACAATATTACCGCTGAGGAATAGCGTAAACTGTACACCGATAACAGACTTACTGAATAACTAACTTCTTCTCCTACAGTGTAAGAATCAATTTCTGGAAATACCAATTGCAAGCATTCATTTCAAGGCCAATCTGTGTTGCAAGCTGTATTTGTATGCTCCTGACACAAAAGGCTGAGCTGAATAACTTACTGAAGAACTGTCTTGTGGGTTTAACAATCACATTGTTTGTTAAAAATCTCAACTATGGCTCAGTGGCTAGCACTTTCAGGGGCTGAATGGCCTACTCCTGCTCTTAAATCCCATGTCCTGCATTCATGTGTTCCTCTGTTCGACAGCAGGACTTCATAGATCTGGCATTATTTCAAACAAAAAGTAAAGGAATTCTCCCCTGTATCCTGGTTAATAAGTGTTGCTCAATCAACATCATTAGAACAGATTATCTGATGGTAATCACATTAAGTTTCTGTGTACTTATTATGTTTAACTAGCTGCTGCATTTCTACAGAAAACATCATCCCTGCTTTCATTCAACAAACAGTCATTAGTACCTTATGGATGCCTCCCAGCATTATAATGTAAGACTGAACAAAATTGCTAAATTTAAATATGTGCTAGGCTGCTAGACTGAATATTGCTGGAAGTTGGGTGTAGCTTTTTCTCCCCTCCGCTCCTTAAGATAAATACTATTCAGACACTTGATAAACACTTTTCTACCAAACAAAAAAACCATAAGAACTGTAGATGCTGGAAATCTGAAACAAAAACAGAAAGTGCTGGAAAGTCTCAGCAGGTCTGGCAGCATCTGTGGAGAGAAATCTGAGTTAATGCTTTGAGTCCAGTGATCCTTCCTTTGAAGAAACATTCAAGCTGATTTCTCTTGAGAAATACCTTTCCACCTTATTTTGCAGTTCCAAGAAAGAGTCATTCAGCGATTTGTTGGTGCTGCAGCTGGTCAGCTATAAGTAAAACTATTGGATAAAGTCACAGGTATGTTTTTCTCTACTTCTGTTCAGAAAGCAAACACTATTTAGAAGTGAAGGATGACATGAGCCTTAAATGAAAACTGAACAAACTACGGATGCTGTAAATCAGGAACAAAAACAAAGTTGCTGGAGAAGCTCATTAGGAAGGGTCACCAGACCCAAAACATTAACTCTGTTTTTCCCTTCACATGTGCTGAGACCTGCTGAGTTTCTCCAACAACTTTGTTCTTGAACCTTAATGGATCCAAAGAAAGGGAATTCATGGAATGTTTGCAGGATGGCTTTTTGGAACAGCTTGTCATGGGGCCCACAAGGGAGCAGGCTATTCTGGACTTAGTGCTATGTAATGAGCCAGACTTTATAAAGACCTTAAAGTAAGGGAACACTTAGGAGGCAGCAATCACAATATGGTAGAGTTCAGTCTGCAGTTTAAAAGAGAGAAGGCAAAATCGGATGTAAAGGTGTTACAGTTAAATAAAGGTAATTACAGGGGCATGAGAGAGGAATTGACAAAAATCGACTGGAAGCAGAGCCTAGTGGGGAGGACAGTAGAGCAACAATGGCAGGAGTTTCTGGGTGTAATTGAGGACACAGTACAGAGATTCATCCCAAAGAAAAGAAAGATTATCCGGGGTGGGATTAGACAGCCATGGCTGACAAAGGAAGTCAGGAAATATATCAAAGAAAAAGAGACAGCCTATAAAGTGGCCAAGAGCACTGGGAAATCAGAAGATTGGGAAGGCTACGAAAACAAACAGAGGATAACAAAGAGAGCAATAAGGAAGGAGAGGATCAAATATGAAGGTAGGCTAGCTAGTAATATTAGAAATGACAGTAACAGCTTCTTTCAATACATAAGAAACAAACGAGAGGCAAAAGTAGACATGGGGCCGCTCCAAATTGATGCTGGGAGGCTAGTGATGGGAGATAAGGAAATAGCTGAAGAACTTAATAAGTACTTTGCGTCAGTCTTCACAGCGGAAGACATGAATACTATGCCAACAATTAGGGAGAGTCAGGGGGCAGAGTTGAGTATGGTAGGCATTACAAAAGAGAAAGTGCTAGAAAAGCTAAAAGGTCTAAAAATTGATAAATCTCCTGGCCCCGATGGGCTACATCCTAGAGTTCTTAGGGAGGTGGCAGAGGAAATAGCAGAGGCTTTGTTCGTGATCTTTCAAAAGTCACTGGAGTCAGGGAAAGTCCCAGATGATTGGAAAATTGCTGTTGTAACCCCCTTGTTTAAGAAAGGATCAAGGCAAATGATGGAAAATTATAGGCCAATTAGCCTAACCTCGGTAGTTGGTAAAATTCTTGAATCCATTGTCAAGGATGAGATTTCTAAATTCCTGGAAGTGCAGGGTCAGATTAGAACAAATCAGCATGGATTTAGTAAGGGGAGGTTGTGCCTGACAAACCTGTTAGAATTCTTTGAAGAGGTAACAAGTATGTTTGACCAGGGAAACCCAGTAGATATTATCTATCTAGATTTCCAAAAGGCCTTTGATACGGTGCCTCACGGGAGGATGCTGAGCAAGGTGAGGGTCCATGGTGTTCGAGGTGAGCTACTGGCTTGGATTGAGGATTGGCTGTCTGACAAAAGGCAGAAAGTTGGGATAAAAGGCTCTTTTTCAGAATGGCAACCGGTGACGAGTGGTGTCCCGCAGGGTTCAGTGTTGGGGCCGCAGCTGTTCACCTTGCATATTAATGATCTGGATAAAGGGACTGGTGGCATTCCGGCGAAGTTTGCCAAAGATATGAAGATAGTGGACAGGCAGGTAGTACTGAGGAGGTGGGGAAGCTGCAGAAAGATTTAGACAGCTTAGGAGAGTTGTCCAGGAAATGGCTGATGAAATTCAACGTGAGTAAATGTGAGGTTTTGCACTTTAGAAAAAAGAATACAGGCATGGACTATTTTCTAAATGGTGAGAAAATTCTTAAAGCAGAAGTATAACGGGATCTGGGAGTGTTGGTCCAGGATTCTCTAAAAGTTAACTTGCAGGTAGAGTCCGTGATTTAAGAAAGCGAATGTAATGTTGTCGTTTATCTCTAGAGGGTTGGAATATAAAAGCAGCGATGTGCTTCTGAGGCTTTATAAAGCTCTAGTTAGGCCCCATTTAGAATACTGTGTCCAATTTTGGGCCCCACACCTCAGGAAGGACATACTAGCCCTGGAGCGTGTCCAGCGGAGATTCACACGGATGATCCCTGGAATGGTAGGTTTAACGTATGATGAACGGCTAAGGATCCTGGGATTGTATTCATTAGAGTTTAGAAGGTTGAGGGGAGATCTAATAGAAACTTACAAGATAATGTATGGCTTAGAAGGGGTGGACGCTAGGAAGTTGTTTCCGTTAGGGGGGGAGGCTAGGACCCATGGGCACAGCCTTAAAATTAGAGGGGGTAAATTTAAAACGGAAATGAGACAACATTTCTTCAGCCAGAGAGTGGCGGGCTTGTGGAATTCATTGCCGCAGAGTGCAGTGGAGGCCGAGACGTTAGATGCCTTCAAGGCAGAGATCGGCAAATTCTTGATCTCAGAAGGAATCAAGGGCTACGGGGAGAGTGCAGGGAAGTTGAGTTGATATGCCCATCAGCCATAATTTAAATGGGGGAGTGGACTTGCTGGGCCGAATGGCCTTACTTCCACTCCTATGTCTTATGGTCTTATGGTCTTAAACATTTAAACAAAATCAAAGCTGGTCAATTCGGCAACTTTAACCTGAACTGGAGTAATTTAGGTTAAGGATTCATTTTGATACTGTTTGGGAATTCAATTCTTTGTACGTTGGGTCATGTGTTATGTCCTTGTGAATTTCTTCATTGACTTTAATGGGAAGAGTAATAGTTTCTACCCAGGCATTTGAGGACCTGTGGCACATTAATACTGTCTTGGTCACTGAGTCAGAAACTCTAGGTTCAAGTCCTACTCTGATACTTGATGGCTAAGGGACATTCATTCATAATGTGGCCAAACAGGTTGAATGTGAACTTGTAATTCTTTCTAATGCAGCTCAAATGGCAAGGGTGAGAGTGGGAATGATTCCTCCTGGTCAGTCATTTGATGGAAAGAAATCGGAACCTTTACCCTTACTGTCCAGACCTACAACATGCCTACAGCAATCTATGCTGGCACAGCAACTCAGACTCTTTGGGGAGACAGTGGGTTCAGTTGCCTGGTCTGGTTCAGATTGTTGACATCAAAACAGGGATTGAAACCTGTTCGGCAGTGCAGTGGATTCAGCATCTGCTTCCTTCCCCTAACCACTCTGGAGATTGTGGCATTATGGGTTGTACCTGCCTTCAGTGGGAAAACACAAGAAGAATAAGATCCAAGATAACAAAGTGTGAAGCTGGATGAACACAGCAGGCCCAGCAGCATCTCAGGAGCACAAAAGCTGATGTTTCGGGCCTAGACCCTTCATCAGAGAGGGGGATGGGGTGAGGGTTCTGGAATAAATAGGGAGAGAGGGGGAGGCGGACCGAAGATGGAGAGAAAAGAAGATAGGTGGAAAGGAGAGTATAGGTGGGGAAGTAGGGAGGGGATAGGTCAGTCCAGGGAAGACGGGCAGGTCATGGAGTGGGATGAGGTTAGTAGGTAGGAAATGGAGGGGTGGCTTGAGGTGGGAGGAAGGGATGGGTGAGAGGAAGAACAGGTTAGGGAGGCGGAGACAGGCTGGGCTGGTTTTGGGATGCAGTGGGGGGAGGGGATGAGCTGGGCTGGTTGTGTGATGCAGTGGGGGGAGGGGACGAACTGGACTCCATTTTCTCCCCTTTGGTCCAGGAACTCCCTACATACATCCGTGACACCACCCAAGCCCTCCACCTCCTCCAGAACTTCCAATTCCCTGGTCTCCAACACCTCATTTTCACCATGGACGTCCAGTACCTATACACCTGTATTCCTCATGCAGATGGCCTCCAGGCCCCCCGCTTCTTCCTGTCCCGCAGGCCCGACCTGTCCCCCTCCACCGACACCCTCATCCGCCTAGCCGAACTTGTCCTCACTCTCAACAACTTCTCTTTTGATTCCTCCCACTTCCTACAGACAAAGTGGGTGGCCATGGGCACCCGCATGGGCCCCAGCTATGCCTGCCTCTTTGTAGGTTACATGGAACAGTCCCTCTTCCGCACCTACACAGGCCCCAAACCTCACCTTTTCCTCCGTTACATTGATGACTGTATCGGCGCCGCCTCTTGCTCCCCAGAGGAGCTCAAACAGTTCAGCCACTTCACCAACACCTTCCACCCCAACCTCAAGTTCACCTGGGCCATCTCCAACACATCCCTCACCTTCCTGGACCTCTCAGTCTCCTTCTCAGGGAACCAGCTAGTAACTGATGTCCATTTCAAGCCCACTGACTCCCACAGCTACCTAGAATACATCTCCTCCCACCCACACTCCTGCAAAAATTCCATCCCCTATTTCCAATTCCTCCGCCTCCGCTGCATCTGCTCCCAGGATGAGGCATTCCACTCCCACATATCCCAGATGTCCAAGTTCTTCAAGGACCGCAACTTTGCCCCCGCAGTGGTCGAGAACGCCCTTGACCGCGTCTCCCGTATTTCCCGCAACACATCCCTCACACCCACCCCCGCGACAACCGCCCAAAGAGGATCCCCTCGTTCTCACATACCACCCCACCAACCTCCGGATACAACGCATCATCCTCCAACACTTCGCCATCTACAATCCGACCCCACCACCCAAGACATTTTCCATCCCCACCCTTGTCTGCCTTCTGGAGAGACCACTCTCTCTGTGACTCCCATGTTTGCTCCACATTCCCCTCCAACCCCACCACACCCGGCACCTTCCCCTGCAACCGCAGGAAATGCTACACTTGCCCCCACACCTCCTCCCTCACCCCCGCCCCAGGCCCCAAGATGACTTTCCATATTAAGCAGAGGTTCACCTGCACATCTGCCAATGTGGTATACTGCATCCACTGTACTCAGTGTGGCTTCCTCTACACTGGGGAAACCAAGCGGAGGCTTGGGGACCGCTTTGCAGAACACCTCCGCTCAGTTCGCAATAAACAACTGCACCTCCCAGTCGCGAACCATTTCAACTCCCCATCCCATTCTTTAGATGACATGTCCATCATGGGCCTCCTGCAGTGCCACAATGATGCCATCCGAAGATTGCAGGAACAGCAACTCATATTCCGCTTGGGAACCCTGCAGCCCAATGGTATCAATGTGGACTTCATCAGCTTCAAAATCTCCCCTTCCCCCACTGCATCCCAAAACCAGCCCAGTTCGTCCCCTCCCCCCACTGCATCCCAAAACCAGCCCAGCCTGTCTCTGCCTCCCTAACCTGTCTTCACCTATCTTCTTTTTTCTCCATCTTCGGTCCGCCTCCTCCCTCTCTCCCTATTTATTCCACAACCCTCACCCCATCCCCCTCTCTGATGAAGGGTCTAGGTCCGAAACGTCAGCTTTTTTGCTCCTAAGATGCTGCTTGGCCTGCTGTGTTCATCCAGCTTCACACTTTATTATCTTGGATTCTCCAGCATCTGCAGGTCCCTTTAGCTCTGATACAAGAATAAGATCCAGATTACTCAAGGGAACACATGTTTCTGACCATTTCTGGTTATTATTCGTTGAACAGCAGTAGAAGCAGAAAGTGACTCATGATTTATTTAATTCTCACAATACATTCACTTCATTTCTCACTGGAGTTGAATGAGCAAAGGCTGTAGGATAAGCTTGACTAGTGAGCAGACCAGGATGTATTTATTACCTCTGTTTTTCGGACAATGACAGCTGGGTAAGGAAGCAAATCTCTCTGTGCTGAACGTTATGGGGCAGGAAGGAGAA
The DNA here is from genome assembly GCF_030684315.1 of Stegostoma tigrinum. Classification (NCBI taxonomy): domain Eukaryota; kingdom Metazoa; phylum Chordata; class Chondrichthyes; order Orectolobiformes; family Stegostomatidae; genus Stegostoma; species Stegostoma tigrinum. The sequence goes on from NC_081379.1 coordinate 29,353,763, forward strand.
CAGAAATAGTTCAAGGGATTTTGAGTTCTTCGAGATTTTTGCAGGATTTGCACAGCTCCACCCAGTGAGGAACAACATGCAAAGCATCTGTAACATGACAGATGTGTGATCTTGAAGCTGTCTCACCATGAGAATATTGCAAACATTTTAGTATGAGCAGGAGATGTCATACAGAGCAGCCAATTTTAGGCTTCAATTTTACCAGATGCAAGACGTTCCCTTGGTACAATTTGGAATTGATCACAGCAATCTTGCTATTCATACATTTGCAGGCTCTACCAGCCATTCCATCAAGATTTAGGTGATAAGTCATTACCTACATTTTGAATCAATCAAAAACTGAGTTGTGGATTGCCGATGGAAGGTTGAATGTAGTTCGGAAAAGACAGAATACAAAGTTGGGCCTTGAGAGAAAGGGGCCTGAGTCTTACGTTTCTTCTAGGAGCACATTGGGAGGCAGGAGCATTGTGTCCACTGCCTACCCACCTCTGGCACAATGGTACCAGTTGTTTCGGATGGCCTGCCGGTCCTTCAGGCAATTGAAGCCTTTACATGATTTTTCTACTGCCACGTTACATGGAAAGGCCACCTGGTAAACGCTCCTGGCTTGGCTGTGGGTTCCATTTGGGGTCCTCTTATCTGGGCTTATCCAATAACTGTTGTCACCCATGTATGTTAATGCCTTGTGGTCCAAAACATGGTCCACTCACCAGGTGAAGCCTTTCCATAGGATCCAGACTCCATTGCTGTTCTTCCTGAGGGAACTGCCTACAGTGCCAGCAATTGCCATCACTGCGGTGGTGCTGCTGGGACTGAAGAGGTGCTTGCCATCTGATCAGCCAACAGCTCTTGAAGGTGGGGCTTCATCACTTGTGGCCAGACAACACAAATTGGGAGAGTTAGCAGCTTGATAACCATGAAATCTGGCTTTCTGGCTCATTGTGGGTAAGGTCATCCTGACTTTTGGGCCAGGGGCTGGGGTCACTATCTTCACAAAAGATTAGAGCTATGGCTCACTTAGTCCAAACAGGAGCAGGACACCGCTATGGAAACATTCAAACACACTAAGAAAAATGATGGAAATGATGCACAATAATAAAGCAGAAACATAGCAGATCCTTCACTTACTGAACCAATGACTGCAAGTGAATTTTTTCTCAGTAACCCACAGTGCATTTTCAGGTAAAGTGTGGAAAAATAAACACATAGCTATGAGAGCAAATTAAGTCCTGGGGCATTTTTTTCAGTTGCATGGTCCTTAGGTTGACATGGTTCTCCTGATGTCTTACCTTCCAAAAAACATTATCAAATTCGGTTCCGTGGAACTTTTCTGGAATGGCAGCTGATGACAGTTTAGGTCCAAGCAATGTCACAAACTCTTCAAAGTCCACCTGTCCATCACCTGAAGTCATAATACAGAGTTAGTGTGGGATATTCTAAATTTGCTGTGACACCACCTAATAAAAACATAAATTGAATCACATCACACTCTAGTGTTATTATTGGTTAGTGACTCGGAACTATAATGAGTTCAGTGCTCACCTCCCAATAATAATGACAGGGATTGGAATCTCAGGCTTCTCTGTCACTTGTGGTCACTCATTGAACAAGGTGATAGGTTGGTTTAGAGATCTGTTCATGTATGGAAAAGGGTGCAGTGACTGAGCTACAGGAGCTGGGGTGTTCTGCACTTTCCATTTACTTGGACATAGAGTTCATATGCGTTACCCATGCTGCTTAATGGCTGTATGTCTGTTTATAGGGGATGAACAGGTGGGGACAGATGGGAAATAGGGCATCTCTAGCACCACTTAAAGGTAACCAGGGAATGTATTCATACAAATTGAGCTTGTCACCTCCCTATGCAGTGGAGGCAAACTGAGTGACCCTCTGCAGCCTTTTGTTCACTCATTTCTGGAATGTGGGTATCACTGGCTGGGCTAGGATTTGTTACCCATCCTTCATTGTCCTTGAATTGCATGGCTTTGGAGGCCATTTCAGAGAGCAGTTAAGAGTCAAGCCCATTGCTGTGGGCCTGGAGTCACACGTAGGACAAACCAAGTCAGGATGACAGATTTCCTTCTGCAAAGGACATTAGCGAACCAGATAGGTATTTATGAGAATTGGCAGTCATTACATGGTCACTGTTTGGCCAGCTTTTAAATTCCAATTTTCCTTGAATTCAAATTTCACCATTTGCCTTGACGGGATTTGATCCCATGTACCCAAAACTTTATCCTGGGAACTCTGGATTGCTAGTCCAGTGACATCACCACTCCTCTGCCTTCCTGAAGTTGTTCTGTCATGTAAATAAAATTGAAGGTCTCTGTGACTTTGACAGCCACTGGGCAGATCTAGGGTTTGAGACTCCAGTCAGTAATGGCTATATCATCTCACACAGCTCAGTAAGATCCTTCTTTGTGGCATGCAAGCACTTTGCATTTTGCCCTCTGATGAAGTGCACTTGTGAGAAATACGGCCTGAGGCCCCACAGTAGGTATTATCTCGAAACAAGACGTAACAGACACAGATTTCAATTTCAGGCACAAGAAGGCCAGCCAGCAAATAACTATCAACTTGACAACAGGTTCTTGCTGTTAACATAAGTGGCTGTTAACATAAGCTTCTGAAAAGGCTTCTAAAGCAAACAAATGTTCCTTATTCTATTGAATGTTTTTACTACATCTAGAGTGTGCCCTAGATACTTATGGATTAGCCCAATTCAGTAGGTGCTGCTCTTCCTGTACGGCACAGGCAGACAGGTATGCTCTCTGTTTTGTGTCAGTATACTGAGAATAGTTACTATCAAATTTCCAGGCTGTTGTTTTGAAGTGAAGAATTTGTTGTCATAGTGGACCCCAGAATATAGGAAAATAAAATAGCTTTCATCAAATGCTGATTTACAGCCACTCGTCGTAAAGCAGCATTAAGAATGGGGACAGCAATGCCTATGGTGCAGTTTAGCTTATCTCTTGATTCCAAAGGACATTCAAAATAAGAGGAAGCAAGAAAGAAAATTAAACACAGTAACATAAGAGATCATCAATGCCTCTGACATTTCTAAATCCAGAATGTATCAGTATTTACAAGATGATCAGAGGATTAGATAGGGTGGACAGTGAGAGTCTTTTTCCGAGGATGCTGACTTCAGCTTGTACGAGGGGGCATAGCTACAAATTGAGGGGTGATAGATTTAAGATAGATGTCAGAGGCAGGTTCTTTACTAGAGAGTGGTAAGGGCGTGGAACGCCCTGCCTGCCAATGTAGTTAACTCAGCCACATTAGGGGCATTGAAACAGTCCTTGGATAAGCATATGGATGATGATGGGATAGTGTAGGGGGATGGGCTTAAGATTAGTTCACAGGTCGGCGCAACATCGAGGGCCAAAGGGCCTGTTCTGCGCTGTATTGTTCTATGTTCTATGTTGGCGAGTTTTGAGAAGATTTGTAGCTGAGATTGAGTTTCTGGATGTGAATTTGCTCGCTGAGCTGGAAGGTTAGTTTTCACTGTGTTTGCCGTTGTCCAATGTCTATGGCTTGTTGTACTGTGTCTGTCCATTCATGGTCTGTCGCGTTAGTGAGTAAAGTGTTTTGGCGTGAAATTTCCTGGTTGTATTTATGAAGTCTGTTGTGGGCATCATTGATCATTTCTCTAAGCATTCTGCGGCCGTTTTGCTCAGCTATTCTTTTGGCTAGTGGGGTGTTAAGGGAAGGTTGTATTTGAGACATTTAGGTAGTACCTGTTTCCTTAGGCATTCATGCAGGAAGTACAGCTGTTCGCGGGTGGCACTCTGTCAGATGGCACTGGTTTCCCATCTTCGGGCCAGTTTGAGCGTATTGTGCCCATAGGTGCTAGTGAGTTTTGAGAAGATTTGTGGCTCAGGTTGAGTTTTTGGATGTGAGTTTGCTCCCTGAGCTGGAAGGTTAGTTTTTACTGTGTTTGCCGTTGTCTAATGTCTATGGCTCGTTGTAATTTCGCACCAAAAAACTTTACTCACTAATGCGACAGACCATGAATGGACAGACACAGTACAACAAGCCATAGACATTAGACAATGGCAAACACAGTGAAAACTAACCTTCCAGCTCAGCGAGCAAACTCACATCCAGATGTTCTATGTTCTGTGTTCTATGTTCATTAGAAACATATTCATTGTTCCCGAATATATTACAATGATGGAAATAAATGGTATTTGCAGATGTGTTCACATTTTATCAGTAACTGTTGTAGCAACAATAATGCAATGTTAATAATGCACTCAACCTGCACTATTGCATAGCTTAGCAAGATATGGTGGGATGGTAAGTTATTTGCTCTTAAGTTAATATTGTACATATATTATGTGCAATTTGGAGAAATTTTGAAATAATTTGGCTGGTGGTGGAGGAAGGGAACTAAAAAAAATCGTAGCAAAGATAACATAGATAAGAATTTTTCTTTGTACATGGACAGATTTTTATTTAACCATTGTGTCTCTAGTCTAATAAGCAGTTCTTCCTTAGGTGAGGAGAGGTTTATCATAACTGTAATCATGAACCTAATCAAAACAAAATTCAAAAGCAACAGTTTGGTAATTGAAATAAGTAATAATAAATATAGTCATTAAAAAGTGCTGAGCAATGAAACTAAATAATAATGTCGATTTCTGCTCTTTTGGTCGAGAAGCAGTGAAAGAGTGAGAAAAAGAGTCAGTTCCAATTTACGATTGCTACGAAAGTGGGTGGCCACTAGGATCTAGCTGAGCAGTTCGCTTTAACTAACATTAGCCTGAGTTGCCTCTAGTGGGACACATTCCAAGCTGGCCTTGGTGCAGTTTACATTTAAGGTGGGAATTAGAGGTGATTGACTTCCAGCCTGGATTTTTTTCCTGGATCGGCCTGCTTTTCCTTTCTCCTTTCCCTGGCCCCCAGTCTCGGCTTTTTTCTTCTATCTCTCTCCCCCTTTCTCTCTTTCTTTCCCACCTTTCCCAGTCTCTCTCACCGCATTTCACTGTGTGTCTTACTCTGTCCCCTTTAACTTCAAGAAAAGAATCAACAGGGCTTTGGGATCCAAAACTTTAAGGCTGCACTATTACCCCACCAGCAAACATTGAAATGAAAGTGGGCCATTGTTTTCCTACTAGCTGGAGCTCCAAGCTTCTCCAATCACATGCAGATTCTCTTCTGCACTTTATGCTGATATTTTCACCAGGAAGATTGTGGAATCACACATGGGACAGAAAAGAGGGGCAGCTCCTTGAAAGTATCTCTGAGTGTACTATTAATTAAAGTCGATGTCAAGTCAGATGAAAGTCCTTGGTGGGCTGTGGGTTGAGCTCCGCTAATCTGACTTAGCGTAAAGAGGATGTGAAAAGAGACAGAAAGTGTTGGAAACAAAAGTGTTCAACAGTGGAGTGGTCATTCCAATGATTTAAGAAGGGACTTGGCACAAGTAGATTAGAATAGGAAGTTGTGGGATAAAGTAGATCTGGAGCAAGGAGGATGATTGTCAAAATAAGTCTGGCCTTCAGCAGACTATGAAAATCAGTCTGTTAAATGAAAAACAATAAGTCTGCCTATTAAACTAAAAGCCTATAGAGCCTAGGCCTGCCCTGTCATCTCTGTGCGTGAGAGATTTGGATTGTCTACCAGTGTCATGCCAAGAAACTCAACCCCTTTCAATTGAAATGTCTTCCGAAGATCAGAAGGCAGGATAGGCAAATATCAAACATGGACAAGCTCAGTTGAGCTGGCCTGCCAAACATCTACAAACTGAGACAGTCACAGAGTTGTGTTGGATATGTAGCCAACATAAACTTTTTCTGGGGACACAGGCTGGAATGCACCCTTTTGGTAGTCAAAGGAAGCATTACAAAGACGATAAAGTTTTTATTTAGGCTTTAATTTTACCATTCCATTTGCCATACTAATTGCACAATCAAAGTAAAAAGCAAGCACATATCAGAGGTAGAAAGAAAAACTCAACCATCTTGAGTATCTTGACCTATTTCCAGCAGAATCTTCTTGGCACATATTGATATTAGCATCATCACCAGAATTCTACCATTCGGCCCAAATGATCATCATTTGAAGCACAGGTGAACAAGGAATTTTCTACGCTTCTACAGGATTACCTCACTGTCAATTTGATTTAGTTCAATCTTTATCAATCTTAATAGCAGTAGTCTGACTCAGTTGCTAGGTCTGTAGCCTCAAAAGTAAATGTTTGTTTGTTGAATGCCAACAACTAAAATCAGGCATTTGACCTAGGCCAACACTCCAGTGCAATACTGAAGAATTGTTTTGTTGTTAGATGTGCTTTGGACAAATGACACATTGAAATTGAAATGTCATGTCATAGTCAAGATTGATACAAATATACAACTGATGCACTGGCCAATAATCTTTCCTGAATCAACATACTTGAATCTCGTTCGCTGCTTTTTTGTATCATGCTGCATACAAATTGGCTCTGTATTTACCTTCATAACAACAATAGCTATGTTGCAAAGGTAGTTTGGGGGATATTTGGGGTGCCTGGAGAGATGCAATAGACACCATGTAAATGAGCTCTAATTCTGGTCAACTCCCATTGATATGGTGCTGCTGTGTTATTAACAAAGATACACTGCATTGTAGAAATAACATACAGATAACTAAATCACATACAGAAAAATAACAAACATACCTACATTGGAGAGGATGGAAAAATGAATTTGCTGTAGCATATTCCAGAAATTACACCTGAATAAGTTCTGGTAGTGTTAATCTAATAAAAGTAGCCCTGCTCAGTCAGTCAGCAGCTAGGATCTGACAAATTTATATCAGAATTTGAGAATAACTGTTAATACCTCCTCCCCTTGATGCTAATACTTTGGCATTTAGGCTGCTACTTATTACATGCCTAGAAAGTCATCACAAAAACCTATCATTGTATCTTAAAATTTCCAACACATCTGCAGTTGAGAAGATTGTGATGCTTACATCTAACAACTGTCTTTGGAATTGATTGTGAATGGCAGTACAAATCTGAATTGCTAATGTACCATTGAACCCGTTCATAAATGTTTATGAAACTGAATTTCTGTGTAGGTAGCATCTGTCTCAGATTGACCATTATATAGGATAACAATTTTAGGTGAAATTTGTAGGAAATGTTCATATAGCTCATGGATATCTGCATAGAAATGCAGTAACTAATAAAGAGCAATTTAAAGAAGTGTGAAAAAAAGTTAAAAACCAGATCCTTGGCGGTGGTAATCTCTGGATTACTTCCCGCGCCACATACCAATGAGAGAAAGAAGAGGAGGATATGGCAGATGAATGAGTGGCCAAAGATTTGGTGCAGGGGGCAGGGATTCAGATTCCTGGATCATTGGAATCTTTTCTGAGGAAGAGGTGGCCTATTCAAGAGTGACGTGTTGCACCTCAACTGGAGGGTGACCAATATCAAAGCGGGCAGATTTGCTAGTACTACAAGGGAGGGTATAAACTAGATTGGCAGGGGTTGGGATCTTCAGCAGCAGGGAGGCACATGCAAGGCTGGAAGGAGATACAGTAATTAGAAATAGCAGGTTGAAGGGACAGGCCAGGATGGAACAGAACAGGGAGCGATCAATGCCTGTTGGATTAAATTGATAGATGTCAATGCAAGAGGGGTAACAGATAAGGTTGACAAACTCAGGGCATGGATAGGTATGTCAGACTGGGATATTATAGCCATTACAGAAACACGGCTAAGGAAGGGACAGGACTGGCAGCTCAACGTGCCAGGGTGCAGGTGCTTTAGGCAGGACAGAGGTGATGGAAAGTGGCGGGGGGGGGAGGGGGGGGTGCAGTGGCATTTTTGATTAAGGGGACTATCACAGCATAATCAGAGATGGAATAACTGAGGGATCATCTAGTGTGGCTTTGAGGGTGGAGCTGAGAAATAAGAAGGGGATGGTGACATTATTGGGTTGTACTACAGGCTCCCAATATAGTCAACAGGAATTAGAAGAACAAATATGCAGGGAGCCTGGGGAGACTTGCAGGAACAATAGGGCTGTGTAGTGGGGGATTTTAATTTTCCTAACATAGCCTGGGACTGCCATCGTGTTAAGGCCTTAGATGGGGTGGAATTTGTTAAATGTACTCAGGAAAGTTTCCTCAAGCAGTATATAGAGGGTTCTACTCGGGAAGGGGAAAAACTTGACGTACTCTTAGGAAATAGGGCAGGAAAAGTGACTGAAATGACAGTGGGGGAGCACTTTGGGACCAGTGACCACAGTTCTGTTAATCGTAAAACTGTTATGGAGAGGGACAAAACTGGCCCACCGGTTCGAGCCCAAAACTGGGGCAAGGTGAATATTAGAAAGGAGCTTGCAGGGGTTGATTAGAGTAGTTTGTTTGCAGGCAAAGGAACCTCCAACGAGTGGGAGGCCTTTAAAAGTGTGATATCTAGAATTCAAGGTCTATACATTCCTGTGAGGGTGACGGGCATGGTTGGCAGGAGTAGGAAACCCTGGATGTCAAGATATAATGAGGCTTTCACCAGAAAAAAGGAGGCATGGCTCAGGTGCAGGCAGATGGGATCAAGGGAATCCCTGGAGGTATATAAGGGATTCAGGAGTTTACTGAAGAAGGAAATCAGGATGGCGAGAAGGGGGCATGAGATAGCTTTGGGTGAGAAGATTAAGGGTGAATCCAAGGAGATTCTTTCAATTATTAAAGGAAAAAGAATGACTAGAAAGAGAATAGGATGCCTTAAGGACCAAAATGGACATGTATGTGTGGAATTGCAGGAAATGGGCGAGGTTCACAATGAATATTTCTCCTCTGTGTCTACCATGGAGAAAGACACGAAGACTTGGGTGCTGGGGAAAGTTAGTGCCAGTATCTTGGGTATAGCCCATATCATGTTAGAGAAGGTATTGGACATGTTAGAATGCATGAAGTTAGATAAATCTCCTGGTCCTGACCAGATATATCTAAGAATCCTGCAAGAGGCTAGAGAAGAAATTGCAGGGGCTCTGGCTGATATATTTGTGTCATCATTAGCCACGGCTGAGGTCCTGGAAGAGTAGCAAATATTGCGCCCTTTTTCAAGAAGGACTATAGACAATAGACAATAGGTGCAGGAGTAGGCCATTCGGCCCTTCGAGCCAGCACCACTACAAAGAAGAACCTGGGAACTGTATAGACCAGTAAGCCTAACATCTGTGATTGGTAAGTGACTTGAAGGTATTCTGAGGGATAAGGTATACATGCAGGGTTTGATTAGGAGTGGTCAGTATGGCTTCATGCATGGGAGATCATGTCTCACAAATTTGTTAGAGTTCTTTGCTGAAGTGACCAGGAAGGTTGATGAGGGTAGGGCAGTAGACATAATTTATATGTATTTCAGCAAGGCCTTTGATGAGGTTCCACATGGTAGACTGCTCTGGTAGGTTAGATTGCGTGGGATCCAGGGAGAACTGCCAAATTGGATACACAGTTGGCTTGATGGTAGGAAGCAGAGGGTAATACTGGAAGGATGCTTGTCAGGCTGGAGGCCTGTGACTAGTGGTGTGCCTCAGACGTTGGCACTGGGCCCATTGCTGTCTGTTACCTATATCAATAATTTGGATGAGAATAGACAAGGCATAATCAGTAAGTTTGTGGGTGACATTAAAATAGGCGGTATCGTGGACAGTGAGGAAAGTTATCAGAAATTACAGCAGGATCTTGATGAGCTGGGGAAGTGGGCAAAGAAATGGCAAATGGATTTTAATATTGATAAGTGTTAGGTGTTGCATTTTGGAAAGGCAAATCAAGGTAGGGGTTTTGTGGTGAATGGCAGGGCCTTAAGGAAATGTAGTGGAAGAGAGGGACCTTGGAGTTCAGGTGTACAGTTCTCTGAAAGTGGAGTCACAGAGACAGGGCAGTGAAGAAGGCATTTGGTACACTGGCATTCATCAGTCAGGACATTGAGTGTAGAAGTTGGGAAGTTATGTTGCAGCTGTACAGGACGTTGATGATGCCGCAGGTGGAGTATTGTGTTCAGTTTCAGTCACCTTGCTGTAGGAAAGATGTGAATAAATAACAAAGAGTGCAGAAGAAATTTATGAGGATGCTGCCAGGACTCCAGGGACTGAGTTAACGGGAGAGGTTGGACAAGCTAGGGCTTTTTCCTTTAGAGTATAGGAGACTGAGAGGGTATCTTGTAGAAATGTATAAAATCATGAGAGGCATGGATAGGGTGAATACTCTGTCTTTTTCCCAGCATTGGGGAATCGAGGACTAGACGGCATCAATTTAAGCTAAGAAAGGAAAGAATACATGGGACTCTGAGGATCAACCTTTTTACACAGAGCATGGTATGCATATGAAATAAGCTGCTAGCAGATGTGGTTGAGGTGGGTACTTTAACAACATTTAAAAGGGACTCAGACAAATACGTGGATAAGAAAGTCTTAGAAGGATATAGGCCAAGTGCAGGGAAATGCAATTAGGGTGGATGGACATTTTGGTCGGCATGGATCAGTTTGGGCCAAAGGGCCTGACTCCATGCTGTAGGACTCTATGACTGTAAATGAGTGACAACACAAACAGTTACTATATTCTATTATTCATGACATATTATTATAACAGTTAGAGATCATCTATCTTCACTGTTCAGAAAGTACAAGTTCAAATCCAAGGGGTTACTTTGCAGGTGGTGATATCTACTAGCTCACATGACTATTTTAATGAATTCTTAGTAAATCTTGTGGCAATTGTTGAATATTTACTCACAACAGGAGGTGGCAACTTTAAGATAATTGGAGGAATTGGGCAGGAACATGGAGTGAAAAATGATAATCCATAATAATCCAATTAGGCAAAATTCAGATTAATCAAAGAAGCCAATTTTGTATGAAGGGATTTCTCTTTTGCATGTGAACACACAGAACAAAATGATCCTTCATGTAGGTCACAACCTCTGCATGACAGATGTTTGACTTTTAGCATGAGAAATCGTGCAGTTCTGTGTTTAAGTTCTTGCCAGTCTAGTGATATATGTTTATCAAAGTCACTGGTGGTCTCCTGGGCATTTTTCTCATGTTGACAGTTGAGGTGTATTATTAAGACTTCAAATTATCATTGGGAAGGATTCGAAATGTACCTAAAGCTAGATCCCCAGTGCTTAATACAATTAATGGGAAACACGAACATTTGTGAATAGCAAAAATTTTTCCCATTATTAATTCACACTAATATTGAGATCCTTTTTGTTTAACAAGAAATGGAAATGGATACTCGTAAAAACTTTACCTTAACTTGCAGACAGTAGGCTTTTCTATTTATTATATGCATGCTGTATGTGGTGAATTTTTATCATGGGAAGTAAATCAATTATGACACTTCAGACTGTTCATCAGATTCAAATAATATCTGTTCATGGACAGTGAAACAGGAACTAGAGTAAAGATCTTCTAATCTATGTTGATGATTGTCAAAGAATGTCTGCTTATTATGTTAAATCACATTGTAAATGTGCTCTTTCAAGAAGATTTCCTATTATCCCTACTTTTAGTAAAATTGTTTCCATATTTGAAAGAAAGGATATATAATTTCACTCACCCAAATATGCCCCAAGGGGGAATTTTCCTATTTGCAAATAAAATGATTCATTGAATGAGATTCATAGCATTACGTCTGCCAAGACTCGCAGGCGACTTTTCTCACCCAATTTTCCACTCTTTACTCCATTAATTATTCAGTTGGACTCCGAGGTGTCTTTCTGGTGGAATTGTATTGTAAAAGATGCAGAAGTATTCGCCGCTGATGGGAACTTGCAGTGTTCATATCATTGCTCATGCATATAAACCCTGCAGCACACCATTAACCACCTCTCACATTGTGGTTTTCCACTGTTATTACAAAATCAATGTCCCAGAAAGAAAAAAAAATCCCTGTTTCACAGACAGGGAACTGGGGGTGATGGTTGAGATGACCTTTAACCTTTATCCATCTAAGGAGGTCACGCTTCCAAATACAGCCAGCCTGGAACCAGATGGAGAGCTGCGTACAGGCACTGTCCTGGGTTAAAGGGCATTATGATCTGAGCTGATGATCAGAGCTCTGCCAGGGCAGATGCCACCATCTACTACCTTGCACTCACTGGGAAATGGGAACTATGGGTTCTGCTTAAATGGCTTTGTCTGATTACAGTTGTTTTGCTGACAATGACATGGAGGGAATTAGTGACCAAAATGGGATGATCCTAATTGCTGGAGGTCAAGATTTGAAAGGATCCCTTGACTTTCAATGATACTACCATCGCTGAAACTTCCAATGTCAACATCCTAGGATTTATCATTGATCAGAACTGAGCTGGAATAGATTTACAAATACTGAGGCTACAAGAGCAGGTCAGACATTTGAATCCTGCAGCAATTAACTGGGCTTCTGACTCCCAAAAGCCTGTCCACCATCTACAAGGCACAAGTCAGGAGTATGATTGAACACGCTCCACGTGCCTGGATGAGTGCAGCCCCAACAACACTCGAGAATCTTGTTACCACCCAGGTCAAAGCAGCCCACATCCACAAACATCATTTCAGCTAGCATGGTCATACAATTGCAGCAAGATGCACTACAGAAATTCACCAAGCCTTCTTAGATGCACTTCCAAACCCATGAACTAGTGTCATCTCAAAGGATAGCAAATTCATGGGAATACAATCACTTTCAAGTTCCCCTCTAAGCTACTCACCATCCTGACTTGGAAATATAATCCTTTCAGTATGCTGTGTCAAAAATTCTGAAATTGCCTTCCAATCAGCATTTTGAGTGCACCTCTGGCAAATGGACTGCAGCAGTTCAAAAAGGCAGCTCCCATTACCTACAGTAGATGGACTATAAATGCTTGCTCAGCCAGTGAAGCCCAGTTATTTTCTAATCAACCTGTCCAGAGATGTTAGGATAAACCTCAAAGGCTGATGGGACTTGAAGCCAGGACTTCTGGCTCAAAAGAAGGGACATTACCACTGCACCACATGAAACTGATCTCCACAGCCTTTCTCCATATCTGTTAGACAATAATATTGGATATCTACTCTAAATTTAAAATAAATTACGTTGTGGGGTTTGAGCATGGTTAAGTAAACCAAATCATAACTGTGATTGCACACGTTAAAAAAAACATATATTTATATAATAACTTTCACGGTCTTATCCTCAAAATACTTCATGGCCAATGAAGTGTGCATTTTGATATGTACATATGCTAATATGGGTAGGAATCAAGACACCTATTTACACACAACAGGGTCTCACAAACAGCAATGTGACAATATCCAGGTAATCTGTGAGATGCAGGTTGAGGAAGAATATTGGTCATCACAACAAGAATACTCCCTTGTTCTTCTTTGAAGTCATAACCATAAGATCGTTTATCTTGCCTGAGAGGGCTATTAGAATGTCAGCGTAGTGTCTCATCCGAAAGATGGCACCTCTGACAGTGCAGCATTTTGTTAGTATTGCACTACAGTGTCAGCTTGATATTTGTGCCCCAGTCCTGAACTGATTGCAATAAGTTCTAAATTGTGCAAACCTGGCAAAACCTGTATTACACCATATTTGCTCATCCACATTCATTCTTGGTGATGTAAAGTGGCTCCCCGGTGCATTTCAGATTTTTCTGTCTAAATCCCTCTGTGGCCTTACTTTATTCAAATTTCTGTTAAATTCAGCACCCTTCATTCATCTGACAACCCGTCCTTTAATCCCACCGAGACCCATCCTTCAGCTCTACTGTCAGGTGATCCCTCCTTAGAGCCCTCCATTTCTTCAGTTCGCTCTCCAACTAAAAAAAAGGCCAGTCTTTTCGATCAAACTACAGATTACACTCCAAGTTCCACTATTCATATTTTAGCATTAATTCCCCAATAAATTTAATTCTTCATGTGTTCTTCATTAAATATACATCGAAGATGCTTAATAAATGAAACTAGTTGTTTTGCATAACCAAAGTAAATAATAACTACAAAACATCCTAAATATCAAGAATTTTAAATCTTTGGGCATTGGAGTTTCCAATAGTTCATTCAGTGTAACTCAGTGAAAGTTGGCTAAACCAATGCAAAAGAATGTAGAGCACCAAGTACAAGTTGAGTTTAGGTGATTTTTTTTTTCTTAAATTTAAAAGCATTGCAATAGAAGTTGACCCCACCTACAAAACATACACCTGAGTAAATTAATCAGCACTGCGATTTTTCACTAACTGTGCCCATTTGCAGGCCTTTTAAAGAGTGGTTTGGGGATAGTTCTAAAAATGAATCTTGCCTTTTTGGATGCAAAGGTGCGACAATATGAGTTGTTAGAACTGTATAATTGTCAATTTACTAAGAAACCGACTACCATACAGCCATATATTTAACAAACTGATTTGTACAGAGGTCTTAATGTTATGTTCAATTTAAAGTTGAGTTATAAGATCAGGCTAGAGTCTTATTAAAAATTGTTTTTTTGTGAGAAACCATTTCTATTATTAAATCTAGAGGAATCATAACAATATTTCTTAATACAAAAGATTACTTTAAAAGAAATACTATAAAATACTGTGCTGGTTTATGGCAGTTTTTGAGTTTGGTGACATACAAATAAAGTCAAGCAGAATCTTGAGAGAGAGAGAGAAAATTTCATAGAATTGAATAACTCCAGTGTGGAGCCAGGCCATCCAGCCCACACCATCTCTCCCCTGCATTTTCCCCATGTCTAACCCACCTAACTTAAACATCCCTGGACACTGTGGGTAATTCACCATGGCCAATCCACCTAACCTGCATATCTTTAGACTGTGGGGGGAAACCCATATAGACATGGGAAGAATGTGCAAACTCCACAGTCACCCAAGGGTGGAATCAAACCCAGGCCTTGGCACTGTGAAGCAGCAGTGCTAACTGCTGAGCCACCATGTTCTTCTCAAAACTAATGCAATTTCTGGTATAGCTTGGATTGCATCAAAATCAAAAATTCCAAATGCTGAAGGTGCTTTGTATTCTGGACAATAGAGCAAAATAAAACTGTTTTCTAATTGTAGCAGTTTAAGAACAGCAGCCAATTAATGAAACATTATATTTTAAAGAATTGATTAATCTCCCAAAATGTTTTGCTTAAGTGACAATTGTCACATTCCACTATTCCATGATAATTTTTAATAGGAAAATTGATACATTTGAAAAGGGAATTTACAAGAGCAAGAGGAAATTTCAGCAAAGTAGGCATAAAATGGGTAACTCTAGAGGGCACAGCCATTGACATGATAAACTGAATGGCCTCTTATGCTGTGAACTACAATTAATTTATTCTAGAAACTGGAAATAAATGATGGTAAACTGTTTAGGATTGTACGGTAATTTTGAATTATGAATAGCTTAGCACTTTAGGAGATATTTCAAATGATCAAGGTCCATTCAAAAACCAATTCAATTAGTTCCCCTAAATAACAAAGTGTGGAGCCGGATGAACACAGCAGGCCAAGCAGCATCTCAGGAGCACAAAAGCTGATGTTTCAGGCCTAGACCCTTCATCAATTAGTTCCCCTGCCTAGCCCTGTACTCGGAGCCCCCGCAATTCCATCTCTCTTAAGTATTTGCCTACTTCCTTCTTGAAAGATAACGTTGAGCCTGCTTCCACTATCCTATTGGTAATGCATTCCAAATCCAAATCACACACAGTGTAAATTTGTGTCTTTATGTCATCTCTTATTTTTTGCCAATCACCGTAAATTGGTGTCCTCTATTGATTCTTCAGCCATTGGAAACAGTTCCACTTTATTTACTTTATCTGAAGTCTTTCATTATTTTAAACACCTCTATCAAATCTGCTCTTAGCCCTTTTCTGTCTACCTGGATAAAAATATCCCTCATCACTCAAACTATTCTAGGAAAACCCACTTTATAGCCTATCCAAAGCTTTCACAACTTTTCTTAATAGGACACAAATAGCAGTTGGATCCACACCAATGTTTGATTCATGTTCAGCAAATCTCCCAGATTTTTGTACTTTATGCCTCTATTTACAAAGTCCTATATGCTTCATTAAATGCTTTCTTGACCTATCATCACTGGCTTCAACACTTCTGGCTTTCAAATCATCTGCACCTTTTGAATTTGTGCCCAGAGCTCCCAAGTTCAAGTCATCAATATGTATCAAAGATAGTAGTGGCCCTGTACTAAACTGATAGAACTGAATGCCTCTCTGCACCACAAAATCTCTCCCACTTACTGCTTAAAAAATATACAGTGTCGTGAAATCCAATTTTGTGATCTGTTGCCTGCACCAACAGTGGTTTCAAAGCTTGCATCTTTGGAGACAGACTAACTGGGACTGAACTGAAAAAGTCAGCTCGCTGAAAGAGAAATTAAACCTTCAGGTTTCTAGGAAAACTAAAGTGGAAACAGATCTGACCCTGGTTGAAATCAGATAGTCAAAAATCATCAAAGGAGTTAGGGCAGGAAGGGAAGGAGGTACTCAATTTCTTATAATTATTCCAATTTATTCAGTCTGTCCATGAAATTCAATTGGATGGGGGGTGGTGGTTGCTGGGGGAGGAGGGCTGTGGGTGGGTGAAGAATTGGTAGGAGGGGACTAACATGTCACCAAGCAAATGGATCCTGTGGAATGCTGACAAGCTAGGGAATGAGAAGATGTGTTTGGTGGCACATCCTGCTGGAGGTAGTGGAAATGGCAGAGGATGATCTGTTGAATGTGAGGATTGATGAGTGGCAAGTGAAGACAAGGGAAGTCCTACCATTACTTTAGGAGGGATGGGGCCGAGGTGAAGACAGAGGTGTAGGAAATGTGCTAGAGCCAGCAGAGGGCTCTGATGTCACCGATAGTTGGGGGTTCCTTGGTTGAAGAGGAAAGGACGTGGTGGAGGCATTTCTGTGGAAAGCTGCATCTTCAAAACATGCCACAGAGGCAAAGCAACTGGGATGGAGAATTGGAGAGCTTACAGGAAGCTGGGTACCTCCAGCTGGATGCTGCCATTAAGCATATCTTCCCCTCTCCTCTTTGTTAGCATCCCAAAGGTATCATTGCAAAGGTAACATTCCCCCTTTGAATGGTCTGTTCCTATGTCACTCCAAACACTACTTCACCTCTCCCTATAGCAACTGGCTACACAATTGCAGAAGGTGTAACAGCCACCCTTGTGCATCTTCTCTCTCCAAAAACCTCAAACACACCATCTGGATGAAGCAATGATTTACTCGTACTTCTTTCAATTTGGTCTACTGTATTCACTACTTACAATGAAGTCTCCTGTACATTGATGAGACCCAACACAGACTGGGTGATCACTATGAGGAATAGCTCCACTCTGTTGCAGAATGAGCTTGACCTTCCTGTTTTTTTGTCATTTCTAAAAGCCATTGTACTTGGTTACATTTCTGTCCAATGCCTGCTGCAGTATTCCAGCGAAGGCCAACAAAATTTGGAGTATTGGCAGCTTATTTTCTGCTTCGGCACTTTACAGTGTTCAGTATTCATCATTGACTTCAACAACTTCAGAGCATGAATATTCTCCTAAATTTTGATTGTGTCCCCTCCCACACAGTGTCTTGTTTATATGGATTTACTCTCAACAAAGGCAACCTGCTTGACTACTGATACCTATCATTAACAAATAGAGATAGTAAGAACTGCCGATGCTGGAGTCAGAGATAACACAGTGTGGAGCTGGAGGAGCATAGCGGGCCAGGGAGCTTCAGAGGAGCAGGAAAGTTGACATTTCATTTCAGGTCAGGACTCTTCTTTAGTAAAAAAGGAAGGTGGCTTATTAGGGTTTAGGACATTTGCTCAGGATTGAAGAAGAATTTGCAGAAGGAGGATCCAGTTGTCATTGTCCATGTAGGTACCAATGACATAGTATAGATGATGAAGGAACGTCCACATAGTCAGTATGAGGAACTAGGCATCAAATTAAGAGGCTGAATCTCAAAGATCATAATCTCTGAATCAATGCGTCACATGTGTAACCTAGGTCACATGCAAATTAGTATAGTGAAAAATCAGGTAAGTGAGATGAATGTGTAGCTCCTAGACTGGTGTGGGAGAAATGGGTTCTGGTTCTTGGGTCACTGGAACCAGTTGGAACATCGGAACAGGAGTAGGCCATTCAGCCCCTTCAGTTTAGCCCACCATTCAATGAGAGCATGGCTGATCTGTGACCTATGTCTGTACGCCTACCTTTGGGCCATGTCCCTTAATACCTTTGCTGAATGAAAACATATCTATCTCAGATTTAAGATTGATAACTGATCCAGTATCCACTGTCGCTTGTGGAAGAGAGTTCCAAACATCTACTACCCTTTGTGCGTAAAAGTACTCCCCAACACCGCACTTAAATGGCCTGACCCTAATTCTTTACTGTACTGAGGTAAGCGGGATCTGTACCATTGTGATGGTCTTCATATGAACCACTACTGCGGCTGGTGTTCTTGTGAGCTGCATAACCAGAGAAATAGAGTGAATTTAAACTAAACAGTGGGGAGTAAGGGATCAAATTTACGAGGCGGTGATAAATCAAGGAGTAGAAACAAGGCCAAAGAGACATTAATACAATAAGAGATAAACAGACCATGATAGGAAGATCTATAAAGTATAAATCAACAGAAAAGGCTAGAGGTTATAAGAAGAATAAAAGGATTAAAATAAAGAGACAGTTTCCGAAGTACTGTGTTTGCAAAAAAACAGATGACCTGGCGGCATGAATGGAAGTAATTAAACATGATCTGATAGCCATTACAGTGACATTACTGCATGATTTATTTGTACTTCCACACTGAAGCATACAGGACATATAGGAAGGACAAGAAATTGGGAGAAGGTGAACCAGTAGCTCTTTAGGTAATGATGGTGTTAGCACAATAGGGGAGGATTCAGGAAATGTTCAGGAAACAAAGATGTAGAAAGGCTTTGGGTGAGATGAGAAATGATAAAGATGAGAAGTAGCAGCAGTGCACAGGCCTCCTAACAGTAGCCACATGGTTGGATGGAGTACAAAGGAAGATATAATGATATCTGGTTAGAAAGGTGTGGCAATAATCTTGGGAGATTTCAATCTGCACATAGATCGGAAAAGGCAAATGTGTAAAAGGTAACCTAGATGAAAAATTCTTCAAAAGACTTTGGGATACTTTATTAAAGCAACATGTTGTGGAGGAAATTTTGCAATCAAACTGTTAACTGTTTTCTTTTGACAGATGCTGCCTGACTCACTGAGTTTCCCAGCAATTTTTGTTTTGTTTGTTTCAGGTCTCCAGCATCCTCAGCTCATTGTCTTATAATGATACCAGGGAGCAGGCTATACTGGACCTGATGCTATGCAATGAGATAGGATTGATTAATGATCTCATAGAGAAGGCACCCCTAACAGTGACCATAATATGAGTGAATTTAACGTGTAGTTTGAGAGAGAGAGAGTGGATCTGAGAATAATTTTAAAAATTAAATAAGGGCATATATGAGGTTTGCAAGCAGAACTGGCTAAAACAAATTGGCAAATTAAGTTTAAGTAAATGTCAATAGAGATGTAGTGGGAAAAATTTATGGTGACATTTCAGAATGCACAGAATAGATACATACAACATGAAAGAAAGATTTAAGGGGGAGGATCCATTATCTATAATCAATTAGAAAGTTTAAAAATGTAGCAAATTTAATGAAAAAGCAATTAATTGTACAAAGATAGAGGGCAGGTCAGAAGATTTGATAGAATATAAAAAAAAGTGGGGAATGACTAAAAAGGGGGAAAATTAGAGTATGAGAGAAGGCTAGACAGAAATTTAAAAATCATATGGTATGAATTTGTATAAATATTTTAAAAAGAAAACAGCTAACAAAGTTCGGTGTGAGGAACAGACTGAATAATGATAGGCTAGTCAGTCGAACCTTAGTGGTGAGCATATTATGATAATTAATATTGAGAGACAGGATTAACTATGAATGGAAAGACACATATAATCACAAATAACCAGCATGGTTTTACTTTGGTCAGGTCACGTTCTACTAACTGAATTGGCTTTTTTGAGGCAGTAACAAGGAGAATTGACAAAGGTAAGCCATGAATATTATCTACATGGATTTTAATAAGGCATTTGACAAGGTCTCACATGTCAGGCTGTTCTGAAAAAGTAAAAC
This sequence comes from Stegostoma tigrinum, assembly GCF_030684315.1. Taxonomy (NCBI): domain Eukaryota; kingdom Metazoa; phylum Chordata; class Chondrichthyes; order Orectolobiformes; family Stegostomatidae; genus Stegostoma; species Stegostoma tigrinum. The sequence continues at coordinate 29,373,893 of NC_081379.1, forward strand.
CCGTGGGATACTGTGGCCAGTTGTATCCACAACTGGCTCAGTTACAGGAATCAAAGTGTAATTTTTTTTCAAATAAAATTTGGTTTCCACTGTTGATCCAAAGGGTTCAGTTTTAGCTCCCTTGTTGTTTGTGTGATATATGAATGATTTAGACTTAAATGTGGATGACATTGAGAAACCTTCAGAATGACTATAAGGTGGCGCTGTGGTTCATTAGTTAGCACTGCCCCCTAACAGCAACAGGGGCATGGGTTCAATGCCAGCCTTCTCAGCCTCAGGCAACTGTCTGTGTTGAGTTTGCATGTTCGCCCTGTATCTGTGTGGGTTTCCTCTGGCTGCTCTGGTTTCCTCCCACAGTCCATAGATGTGCACGTTAGGTGAATTGGCCTAGGCAAATTGCCCTGTAGTGTGTAGGTTAGGTGGAGTTTTGGGATAGGGTCCGGTGCTGGTCCTGGTGAGGGATACTGTTCAGAGGGTCCGTGCAGACCTGATGGCCTGAATGGTCTCTTCTTGCACTGTAGGGATTCTTTGAACTTCAAAAACTGCAGGGTAGTAAATAGTGAAGAGGATAGCTGATGGCTGAAGGGTGATGTCAATGGTTTGTTTGAATAGGCAGAAAAGTGGCAAAAGGAATTCAAATCAGAAAAGTGTGAAGTTGTGCATCGGGGGAGGGCAAATAAAGCAAGGAAATATACAATAAACAAATGTGTATTGATAGGGTTAGAGGAACTGCATGACCTTGAAGTGTGTGTCAACAGGTCACTGACGTTAGATAAGGTGGCATAACAAGGTATATGGAATGCTTTCCTGCAGTGGGTGAGTTATTGAATACAAAAGAGGTGTTCAATGCCATAACCATACAAGACCCTAGTTAGGCCATAGCTGGAGTTGTGTATGTGCACTTCGGGTCACTAAATTACATAATTGTTCTGGGGACAGTGTAGAGGAAATTTACGATGATGTTGCTCCGGCTTGAAAATTGCAGCTGTGAGGCAAAATTGAACAGGTTTGTTTTTCTTAGAACAGACGAGGAAGAGGATGGCTTAGTTGATGTGTGCAAAATGAGAGGTTTGGAAAAAAAAACAGGCAGTGAAGACTTGTTTTCAGCTGCGGTGGGGTCAATGACTTGGGGTACAGATTTACGGTGACTTCTTTAATGTAATGACTCTTTGGTAGAAGTATTAGAAGGGGACATGGGGAAACTTTGTTTCATCCAGTGGTTGTATTTTGAATTCACTGCCCAGTTTGGCCATTGAGATGCAAACCCTTGACTCATTTAAAAGGAACACGGATCTATACCTGAAATGCTGTAACCTGCAAAACTATGGAGAAAGTGCTGGTAAGTGGGATTTAGAATGGTAGCTAGTATATTCAGCTTTTGCAGACATGATGGGCTGATTAGCTTCTTTCTGTGGTATAACATTTCTATGGTCCTAAGTCAATGCTGGTCTCATAAAAAGTGAACCTGGAGGATTAAGAAAGCAAACAGATATTTTTCAACAGTCTTTGCTTTAAAGAATACAGGTAACATCTCAGGTGAGGCTGTAAGTTAGGAAATGGAAATGTGTAAGGAACTCAGGAAAATTACAATCACCACAGAAGTGGTGCTGAGTAATTTTGGAACTGTGAGCTGATACACACTTGGGTCCTAATGGATTTCACTCAAGGATTTTTAAAGTGGCTAATGAGATAGGTGATGCTTGGTTTTAATTTTCCAAACCTCCCTTGAATTGGGGACATTGTCATCAGATTGCAAGAGAGTAAATACAACTTCTTTGTTCAAAAATGAGGTAAGACAGAATATAGGAAACTACAGACCAGTTGGCTTAATACCTGTCACAGGGAAAATGTTGGAATATTAAAGAAATCAAAGCAGAGCGCTTTAATAAGTTCAAATAATTAATTAGAGTTAGCATGGCTTTGTGAAGGGGAAATCATGACTAATGAACCTACAGGTGTTCATTGAGGAGGTTACATGTACTGTGGTTAAACGGGAACTGTGGATATACTGTGCTCCGTGGTCACATCAAAGGTTATTGCAGAAAACAAAAGCCCATGGGGGGAGGGAAAGCATATTAGCACAAGTAGTAGATTAGTTGGCTAAGAGGATGCCGATAGTGGGCATTAATGGTCCTTTCTCAGGAGGTAACAAGTAGCGTATCATGGCCACGGTGCACGGACCCCAACTGTTTAACAATTTATATAAGTTTCTAAGGTGAAGGGACAGAATGTAATGGATGTCAAATTTGTTAACGACACAAAGATGGATGGGAAGTTAAGCGGTGAAGAAGATGTAAGGAAGCTACAGAGGGATACGGAGAGGTTAAGGGAGTAAGCAAAAATATGAGGAATTGTGAAATCATCCATTTATGGGAGGCAAGATATGAAAAGAAGCAGTTTATCTAAATAGTGAGAGTTTTCAGAATTCAGAGATGTAGGGGAATCTGATTGTCCTGCTATATGACTTGTAAAAGACTCGTATGTAGGTACAGCAAGTAATTACAAAAGCCAGTATAGTGTACTTAATTTACCTTGAAATAAATTATAACAAGAGAGCTTATGCTTCTGTTGTACAAGACCACTAGTGAGACAACATCTTGAGTACTGTGCACAATATTGGTCACCATATTTAAGCAAGAATGTAAATGCATTGGAAGCAATTCAATGAAGATTTACTAGGCTAATATCTGGAATTACAAAGTTATCTTGTGAGAAAAAGTTGGACAGGTTAGGCTTGTATCTGCTGGCGTTTAGAGGAGTACGAGGTAACAATTGAAATATTTAAGATCCTCGGGGGTTTTCACAGGGTGAATGCAGAGGGGATATTTTCTCTTATGGGATATTCTTTGGGTCACTCTTCAAAAACAAAGGGTCACTGATTTAAAGTAAAAGAGATGGGGTGAAACTGTTTCTCACAGAGGGCTGTGGCCTTTGGAACTACCTTCCTGAAAAGGAAGTAGAAGTAGATTATGAATGATGAAATGGTCTCAAGGGTCTGACTGGCCTATTCCAGGAGTTGGGAATAGATAACTATATGTAGTTGCTATAACTGTTTCTCTTAATTGAAGGTAACATTGATGGACCTGTACCAGCAAAACCATTGTGAGAATTGAGAAGGCTCTGTGGGTATATTACCATTGTGGTGGAGGCCAATCTGGTGAAGCCTAGTTTAGTTGGAAGCTGTTGTCAGCTGGACATCAGGCTAAGTCCTCAAAGAAAAACATTTGAAATTATATAGGAGAAGACTCAGAGCTTTGTAGGACTTTGTGGCTGAAATTAGTATCACACATGCTAAGTAGACTCACTAGTTTATCTGGGGAACTTGCCTTGATTCCAACAGCCATTTAAATTATAGTTTATGGTTTCTATCGAATACAAGTTTGTTGTAGGTCTGTTCTCAATCTAAGCTCCCTCAGTAAAGGTTTCAACAAATGAAATTCTGTCCATTGAGATTTTCCATTGGGGTTGTTTGGAAAATGTGCTGCTTTCATTTCATATTGTCTTACTTCATTGAACTACAACAGGTAATTTCCAGTTACCAGGGATTCTTACCAAATACAGATGTTGAAACAATTAGAGTTAAATAGATTTTTAAAAATGATTTCACAATCTGTAATCTTATCCATTCCAGCATGAACAATTAGCAAATGTGAAAAGAGTTAGCGGAACACAAAAAAATGATGTAGCAAAAATAGCTGAGAATTTGCTGGGACAGAACACCTCGGCAAACACGGTTAGTTATATTTTATCCTTCACTCCTCAGTTCATGTTGCAAATTGTTTCAAATGTGAGTTGATAATGGTGCATTGAGGACCATGGGGCAATTGGGACCTCAGTGAACAACAGGATTAACAATCTATCTCGTAATGAGACTTAAATGGAGAGGAGGTTGGATTGGGAACAGAAATGAAATAATTCAATCATACTTTTTCTCTTTTCAAAGAGAATTAGAGACAGAAAAATAATTATGAATTTAAAAATTCACTGAAAATAATTTGCTACCGGCAGAAATAAGTCTGCAGTTAGTAACATTGTAGAAATTTAAATTTTATTTTATATATCTTTATATGACCTTTATGTCTCCAGCCATAATGTTTAATGGTTAGTTTAATTGATTATAAACACACAATCTCTTTGGAAGGTGAGACAAACTGTTGTTTTTGTATATTTAAAGTAGAAAGATACAATTTTTGCTGATTCATAACTCATGGGCTATCTGTTCCTCATTAATAATGGCATGAAGATTAAATTTGTTAACTTGGTGGCAAATTCTGACAGGATTTCTTTGTAAAGTACTTAATGAATTTATTAGCAGAATATGTTTCTTCCATCTCTCACACGTTCACTCTTGACTATTCTCAGATACGAATCGACTTGTTTAACTGAAGTACAAAAAGTATACTGCTAGGTGATCTTTGTTCTCAAATGATTTGTAAGATAAAACTCACATGAGATTTCCCACTTTGACAGAAATGAGAAAAAAATGTACATCATTTAGTTGTGCTACTAAAACTGCCTCATTGTGAAGACAGTACAGATTTGTGGAGAATTCCTTGCAGTTCTAAAGAGACATATTGTAGTAAGCAGTCTAACCCATCTAACAGCTGAAAGTTGAAAATGACCACACATAGGATAAAATAAAACGTGATAGAGTTTAAATATGAATGCTTTGATTCATGGGGAAATGCATATCCTGCATTTAATACAATAAATTTACAAGCAAACTTTAATACCAGTAAATATATCTTGAAATATCTGTTAAATTTTCATTTGCTATTGTGCAGGATTATAGACTGTGATTTTTTCAAAAATCCACAACTGAAGTTATTACATTAATGACTGTAACAATAATTTGTACACATCTCTTCTTCCTGGGTTTGAGCTACAGTAGTTCAACATGGTAAGACAAAGGTTGAGATGTTTGCGCTTGGTCATTGGTAAAATTCTTGATTCTACAGCTAAATCATGGTATGTACTCAGCCCTCAATAGATGAATGTCCTCTCATACAGTCTCCAAGTAATATATTTCAGCAGTTGTTGTCTCAAGTCTCTGTGTTTCCTTACTTACTTCAAGTACTGGTTGGATGTATAAAAGCCCCAACAAGATGGATTTAGCAATTGAGTACTACACTTACTTGTAATCCAGATCTCCATGATGGACTTAAGAATGAAGACATACCTGTCTTGAGACGAATTCCCCTTCAACTGGAGGCTGGAGTCCTCTCCCCTAATTCTCACAACCCCTTTATGCCTCAAATCTGCTTCACATCAATTCCCTGGATCCAATGCACAAGATCCAGGTAGCCATTTGCTTTCACACTTTAGAGTTCTACAGCATGAAGGACAACTATTCATGCAAATAAAGAAACAAAGAGATGGAATAAACAGTTGATCCAAAGAAGAAAATGACTGGAACACCACATCAGATGATAGAAATGTTTATTTCCTAAAGTCAACCAACATTGCATATTTAGTTACCTTTTTGGGGATTTGGTTCTTGAGTCTGAAATTGAGATATAATTACTTTTCTAGCCAATTCAGCACTAGTATAATGTTGATTTTGGGTTTACCAAATGCATAATATATTTTTAAAGGGATTGCAGCAACAAAAATACAATTCTAGGAAGTAAAATACCAACATTCAATAGCTGAGCTGCAAGCTTAAAGATTCATTTATTCCAAGTTGGAGAAAATAATGTAAACCATTGATTGTTTCACGCAACTAAAACTAGAATTAGAAGAAGATCAATTAAAAATCAATGAAAGCTAATTCTTGTTCCATTAAAAATCTATACCTATTTTAAAAATAAAAAGCACTCTGACCATGCTAATTATTTCAATTAGTAACCTCAATTCATCTACATTGAAAATCCTTGCAAACCAATTCATCATTAAGTTGCAATAAAATGCAATCTGTAGAATCAATGAAAGTATTTTGCCACATTCAATTTGTTCTTTACATTTCTAAAAAAATACAGGATGACAGAAGATTTTTACCTGACATTTTGCAATACATAAATATCAACTGTAAGCCTTAACAGTTCTTATGATGTAAATGTCCCATCAATAATTTCCTGAACACATTTTCTGCAAGGGATGAACATTCATGCTATTGGGAAAAATAGAGGTTTATTATTGCTTTCTATTGATCCTGCTGACCCTGTTTCGATATTTTTAAAAGAAAAATAGATTGAACCAGATGAAAACATGGCCTGAATTGATCTAAATGAATTGAACCAGTTGTGAGCCTGGTTAAATTGGGATGAAACAGTAAAATCTTACTGAACTATGGATAATTCATCACTAACTTTTGAAGTATTTTTTCATCAAGGTATAAATATCAAACAGTTTGTCATCCATGTTTTGACTGACAAATTGCATTAAGTGTTTGCAACCAAAGTAATATAATATTAAAGCAATTGATCAAATATTTTTACAGTAAAATGAATAGATGAACCATTTGAGCCTTTCACCTTTTTATAACTTGCTTTCAACATTTTAGCAAATTGAAAAGTCTATTGTTCTGATCCATAAGCGTGGTAATTGGTAGAATTGATATTCTGGAAAGATGAGATCAAATATGTTGAATTCTGTTTTCATCTGAAGCAATCTTGCAAACTGGAACAGTTGACTCTATGAGATTAGATTGATCTTTCAAACTACTCAAATTTGCCCTAAAAACACATTTTATACGAGATTTTGGATACTTGGCTTAATTTTCCTAAAATAGACGACTGCCTGAACTGAAATCTCTTTGTACAGAGATCTCTAATATGAAGAAGCATTTAAATATTTAAGTTTCCTTGGTGGGACCATTTATATCCCAATCTTAAACATTTTCTGGGACTTTTTGTTCCATTACATTACATAAAGAGAGAGTGTATTTGGGATGCAATATATAGAACAACAGAAAGCAATAGCCTGGTAGTAAGCAGAATGCAAGGTATAGGATGTGTGCAACAGGAGCAGAACTTGGTTACAAAGAAGCTTGTATTTTACATTTCAAGCTCTGTGAATTCTAGCTTGAAATTTTACAAGAACATGTTTTGGAATGGGGTTGGTTGGCTTCCTGTTCTGAAATTGAGGTAAGAAAGATGTTGCCAGCCTAAACAACAACATGAAAGTAATGCATTGAATTATTGTAGGCTGACAGCATAGGGCAGTTACGCACATGGTGCAAGGCTGAAGTTGTTAATGGTACGCAAAAATTACCTGTACCATTGAGAAATCAGAGGGCACAACATGGAAAAGTTGGAATCCCAGAAACTGTTTGAGTGAGCCACAGCTGATCTCTTTGGATTGACAATCTTGAAGGCACAGTCTGTGAATATTTCAAAGATAGCACAACTCATGGTTGCTAATTATTCAGCTACTGAATTATTAGTGTTTATCTCACCAGTCCCTCCAATAAATAGTTGTGCTTAAACATGTGATCGAGTATGTGTGATTACTTACTCATAATGCACCATTTATAGTCACCACCAAACTATATCAGCAGAATACTTTACAACACAAAATATCAACAGCCATCGCTCAACTCAAAACAGTTGCCAGCACAGTTTTCAGAAGTAGCTCTGAAGGAGCATTGTGTGACCTACAAACCACTTGTAAAGAATAGTAGTGATTAAATGAGGCATTTAGTGCAGAGCAAAGATCAAGGAAGGAGAATGATTCTCCTGAACTACATAGATAGACCTTTATAAATAGACTGGAAATAAAGTCTGTCATTGGGCTATGAGAACATATGGAAAAATAACGTTGTTTCTTCTACACGATGGTATTCTGGGCTGTATGGAATTAAACTGAGTGAGAGCGCCTACTGAGTCCTACTTCCACAAGCAATATTATCAGCATTCAGTCTGCCAGTAGGCATCTTCAGTGGAGAAGCACTCTGGTGATGTTCTGCTGCTGTTATATATGTTACAACTGTGTTCCAAAGCCTTGCACCTTATCAGAAGCATCTGCCATTAACTTGTTTGTTGTTTATAGAAACAGTACCTCTTTTTGGGGTTAAATGATAGTACAGAACTGTTGCTGTGTAACTTCCCACTTTTCACAGCTGGAAGCCTTTTCTCACTTTGCCTAAACTTTCCTCACTATCGATACATTGAACAGCATCTCCAGCAAAGAAAATCAACAATACTGATATGGATCATCAAGACTACTCACAAAAGGAGAAGAGGAGCAAAATTCTTTGAAATCTGGTCGGAAGGGATAAAACAGAGCTGAAAGGGTTTATTGATAACTGGTAGAAACTGGCAAAAAGTTAATGACAACAAGTGTATATTTTTGCTAAAGAAGTAATCATGATACTTAATAATTTTAAAGCTGGATGGCATAGAAGTGATAGATGTTTGGTGGTTCAACTTTGGTAAACACTAAAGGCTCACTTCTAGTGAATAAGGCTGTAAAATAGCCAGTAGAATACTGGCTTAATGGAAAGAGCTATAGAATGTAAATGTCAAGACGCAATGCTCGTAAGATAACAATTGGTCCTCACAATAAGAAGGATTGAATAAAGGTGGAAAGCATAGAATAATTGGTATGTTGTCTGAACGTAAGAAAAGGAATATAAATACGTCAGTGGCTCCTTGAACTTGCTTCTGTAAGATCATAACTGAACTTCTACATCAACACCATTTTCTGGCCCTATTCCAATATCCCTTGATCCCTAAAACCTACTAATATCCATATTTAATGAACTCATCATCAGAGCACCTTCAGCTCATTGGACTCAAAAGTTGAAAAGTTTCACAACCCCTCTATTTGAAGAGCCATTTCCTCATTTCATCCCTAAATGGCCAACACCTCTTTATGGCATTATGACCCCAAGGGCCGATCTTATCTCCCTATCATTGGTGGGGATCTCAGTGAACCGAGCAAGACGCCTGCCTGCCACCCAGTCCCTCCCCTTGCTCCCACCTACAATTTCACCAGTAGCAGCATTGCTATCTGGTGGTCCACTGCCAATGGCTCAATTGAAGCCCTTAACTTGGCAATTAATGTCCATTTAAGGACATCATTCCACATTGTTGGGATCAAATTGGTAGTGGTACAGGCTCAAGCCAACTACATAGCCTGATAGGTTTCCCTTTATGGGCTGATATTGGGTCATGCCTTAAGGGACCCCTTGGGATCATCGGAGAGCCTCATTGAAGGTGTTAACCCTTTTCACGTTTTACTATCCCATTGATCTCAATCCCAGCTCCAACCCCTTCGCTGGAGCTTTTGTTGGTCCTGGTATGTACAGAGACCCCAAACACTGATGTAATGTGATATGCCACTGTCCTGAAGTGCAAGAGTGCTGGCAGCCTTTGATAGCCCTGCTTTTATGAGGTAGGAACTTCCTGACCTAGAATGGTAAAAGCAGGGAAGTTGGTGTTCCCCTTGGTGGGCTTTCTCTTGTACTTGCTGCTTGGAAGGGGGCATGGTGATTGAAGGTGAATTGGCATGTTGTATAACCCAGTCCCAAGTTCCAGATTCTTGAGCCCAAAGAAGTGGTTTTGCAGCACTCACCCTAACAAGGCCTTTCATTTCAATGAGATCATCTTAACTTCTGCTTTCCTAAACACTAGTGAATAAAAATCCATTTTACACAGGCTGTTCTCACAAGGCAAGCTTCTCATTTCAGGAATTAATCTAGTTGTATGTATTCTAAGACAAGTTTTTCTTTCTTTTTTAAGGAGACAAATTTGTGTACTGTAGCCAGATGCAGTCTCAAAGCCCATTGTAGCTGCAGCAAAACTTCCCTACTCTTAGATTTCATCTCCCTCGTAAATGTGACTACTGTTCCATTTGCCTTCTTAATTGATTTTTCTATATCCTTACTTGTAGGAACTGGGTGTCCTTCTGTATATTACTTTCACACTTTAAAAGTAATCTAGTTTTCCATTTTTCCTCTTGAAATGGATAATTTTGCAATTCTCAATAACCAACCTGTCATCTTCTTGCTTAGTTGCTTCTCTAGTCTACATCCCCATGTGGTCCCTCTGTGTGCTCCACATAACTTATGTTTCCACTGAACTTTGTATCATTAGCAAATTTCAAAATACTGCAAGTTAGTTTCTTCACAAAATCATTCCATAGTTTGTAAATAGCTTAGTTGAAATATTATTTATGCAGTATTAAGTGGTTAAATGTTATCATTCTGAAAATGACCTGTTTATTCCTAAAACAAACTGCAAAGAACTGTGGATGCTGAAAATCAGAAACAGAAACAGAAACTGCTGGAAAGTCTCAGCAGGCCTGGCAGCATCCATAGAGAGAAAGCGGAGTTAATGTTTTGGGTCCACTTCTAAAGAAGAGTCATTTGACCTGAAATGTTAACACTGCCTTCTCTCCACAGATGCTGCCAGACCTGCTGAGGTTTTCCAGCAATTACTGTTTCTGTTTATTTCTACCCTGGTAATACATCTGTATTACCATCAATCGCAGGAGCCTTAGTCTTGTCTAACATTCCCTAATCAGGAACCTCCTCAAATACATCTACTGTCCAAAGATGTACAGGTTAGGTGGATTGGCCATGCCAAATTGCCTATAGTGTCCAGGCAGGGCAGGTCAGCCATGAGAAATGCAGGGTTAAGAGATTGGGTAGAGGGGTGGGTCTGGGTGGGATGCTCTTCGGCGGGTCAGTGTAAACTCAATGGGCTGATTGGCCTGCTTCCACACTGTAGGGATTCTATGATTCTATGATACTGATTTCCCCTTATTCATCCTGCTCATTATACCTTCAAAATCTCAAATAGGTTGGTCATACAGTTCCCTTACATAAAATAAGTTGATTCTGCTGAACCAGATTATGATTTCTGAAGTTCTTGTGCACATCTGCAATAAAATAAAACAATTGCAGCATTTTCCCAACTGTTGACTGTCATTTGCCAACTGGCCTTTAGTTCCCCATTTTTCCTCCTTTTCATTTAAATGGATCTAATATGGGAGATACAAACCACAGAATTGTAAACTACAGAAGAGAAATTCAGTTGTTACCACAATCCAGCTCTTTCTCCTTTACCTGCAATTTTTTTTCAAGAATTTATCCAATTCCTTTTGAAAGCTGCTATTGAATCTTTCTCCACTACCCTGGCAGGCAACACATTTCAAATCTGAACTATTTGTGACATAATACTGATTTCCATGTCACCAGTTGTTCTTTTGTTGTGTCCCTTAAATGTGTGCCGTCTGGTTATCAATGCTTCAAACATGTGAAAAAAGCATCTTTTCTTTATTCACTGTCTCTAAACCCTTCCTGATTTTAAACATACTCAAAACCAGCCAAACCTTTCCAGTCTGTGTATAAGTAATCTTCTACCCCAAAACCATTCTAACAATTTTATTTTCCTTCCTAAAGAATGGTGCCCACAACTGGGCAAAATATTCTAGCTGGGAAACAATAGGATGAAGAAAGACATGAAAATAATTTAATTGTTTCCATGAGAACAGAAATGATGATATGGTGTTTTGTTAGAATTGTTTTAAACTCTACAGAAATTGGATATAATAAATACACCCAGTTTGTTCTGATTAATGTTACTCCATAGGATTAAATGGAAAGAAAAAGGGAGATTTGTTTTAAAACATTGGGCGGATGTGGTTTTTGTGATTGCAGAATGCATAATTGGAGTCAGTGATCGAAGCAGAGCTGATGTCAACTTTTAGGATTAGGTTAGATAAGTGGTTGGAGAAAGAAAATAAATAATGAAATATGGAAACAAAATGGACACCCGAGATTAGGGCTGTGCTCAGGTGGATGATAAACACCACATGTAGGTTGAATGGCCTGTTTCAACGTCTACATAATTCCCTGTGTATATCCCAGAAAGGCATAACACTAAGAGGTCTGTGTTTTTCACATTGCATAGAAATAAAAATTCCAGTTGTCCTAAATTTCTTAGTGGTCTTTCATGCAGGGCTCCCTGTGGCATCATAGTTGATGGCACTAGCATGCTTTGCCATCACTAGTACCTATTCCAGATGGTTAATTACCTCCTCAGGTCTTTGTGCACATTTCTGAGTCCCAAACACCCTGAAGAATCTCAGACCCCATACTGAACCTTTGTGCTCTTGTGGTACAGTGGTAATATCCCTTATGGAATATTTATTTCTCTAACAAACTTGGTAATACTTTTAAATATTCATAATTGTCAAGCTTTTAAATACTAGGTCAGACTGATTAAAATATTTTATTTTTTGCTTCATTTGGAATTCAGAATGCCAAATGAGTTTCTCATAAATGACTTATGACAAATCTATGCCTAGCAAAACTTCATAATAATACTCTGAATGTTTGTTAGTTGAATTTTGAAACAGCACGAATCTTCAAAATTGTAGTAAACACACACTAATGTCTTCTTGGCTATTTTGATCTACATTCATGTTCATCTTTTTTCTGAAGTTGGAGGAGTCAAGAATGCCATCCCCTAAATGACTTGCCTGGACCACTAACATCCATAAGGAAGCAATATAGTCGAATGGAGGCACTGTAAGGAAGACTATGTAGTAAGTCCACAGGTTCATTGATTATGCATGGGTGCCATTGTGGGAAGAAAAGCATTGCCTGTACACTTGTAGGGACGGACAATACACACTGTTAATGACTTTCTTCATCAATTGAAATTCAAACAAGGCATGATTTTCAAAAGGTCAACCAGTTGATGGATCTCGGGCATTATATTCAAATCATGCTTAAATTGTCTTCCAGAGGGACCTAATTACTCTTTGTATTTTTCTCTACAGACCCAGAACCACCTAAAAAAATGAGTAAAATTTTTTTTCACATTGACTTACCAACATAAATAGCAGTCCAGATGTTAAGAATAGTTTGAGCAGCATTAAGGTCATTTAATGAATTCCAGTATAGTTTAATCACAGCAGTATGTCTTTCAGCTACTTCTTAGGAACAGGTTTTGCGAATGCAATTAATTTTAAACACTTAATAACTTATGCAGTACCACTGTCAGTGTGGGTCAGGCTGAAACTTTTGCTACTGTTTCTGACCCATCTTTGATCAGTTAAGAAATCAGGTGGGACTGTATCGGGTACTTGAGGGGCAAGGGCGTAAATAGTGTAGGAGGTGTAAGTCCCTAAAGATGAAAAAATGACGTTGAGAGAGACTGGATGTGTGCAGTTTTGTCTAGCAACCGCCTAAATGTTTCTAATTTCACTGGTTGCTCGCTTCATTAAGTCAATTATTGTGCAGTCATTCAGAGAAATGAACCTCAAAGCTTCCTAAAGCTGAAGCTATTCATTTAATTGTTTCATGATAAATGTTCATTAAGAAATTTGAATGATAAGCACGAATAAGTAGCATTTTAAGTTCGTGCCATGTCCAGGATGTTATTAAAATAATTTGAGATTGCGCAATTCATTGAATTACTGTATAACGAGACATGAACCAGCTTCTACACAGCAATATAGAGTCGAAATATTAACACGGGCGAAGAAAGCAGCTATCTGGTTCTGTGGCAGAACCCTGAATGATGACTTTTCGAAGCTAGAACAGGGGTGGGGTGGGGGTCCACACTGGGGGAGTTGAGGTGGATTTTGGAATTGCTTTGTTCGATTGAAGGCCTCCTCTAACCATTCAGCGCTGTTGAAAGATCTAATGACATTACTGAGAATCTCCCGGGATGCTAGCTAGCCTACACCCCTCACTGAATACCAGCCATCTACTCATTTCTCTCTTTTGTCATCGCTAAAACTTAAGGTGCTCAATTTTGGTGCGAGCTGCTATAACAAGCAATATACTTCAAATGAGCTTATTGCTTATGCACATTTTAGGACATTCTATGTCTTTCACATCGCCATTCTCACTCTTTCACATATCCCCTTCTAGTTACCATCTTTAATCATTCAAATCTGAACAATCGATCGACCATCTTCGTATTTGGAAGATGTTTCCATTTGGTGATTTGATGCCGCGCAGATGATGGGTTGACTGTACCAGGTCCCACTTGGTTTATAACGGTATCTTCTGGTTTGCAAACGTGTGGTTTTCATCATCATTGTGGGGCACGGGTTCCTTCACGTTAGATGTTTCTGATAGTACTTTTTCGATTCACCAATGTTTGAGCTCTCTGTGTCTCTCTCTGTCACACACACACACACACACACACTGTCTTGTCTTTAGTTCATGCCGTCGGTACCTCATCTTGCCGTCGTGTCTCATCCATCACTAATTGTGGCGCCGGTTCGTAATTCCCCCTTTTTCAGTCATCAGCATTACCCTGTTGGGATGTACCTTCAACTTTCAAGAACCCGACCGTCTTGCGTGATATTTTCCTGCCAAGTTGTACTGATTTCAAGCTGCTTTTGGATAATGGCGGATTATCCATCAGTAAATATAACATATTATCCCCAGTGATATATACACCCTCGCAATCCCAGATTATCCACGATCCGCATTCATTGTACTTAGCTCCCCGCGAATAATCAATAGTTGGGCGTGTTATCCCGAAATAGCAGGTGTCCCATAGTGCGTTAACAGGCTATAATATAGTCTAATATAATATGTATTAACGATTAAAAAATAACAAAACAATGATTTGAACGAGTACCTAGTGGCACACACAGATGAAGAGCCGTTTAACGTCTTCTGATGAAGCAGTGAGAATGACACATCCTATTTGCTGACCTGAATTTCCACTAAGGTTCTTTTTATCCCTAAGAGTTTCAAGCTGTAATTGCAATTAGTTTCAGTCAGTTTCCTATCCCTCTGCCATCGGGATCCCAGCCAAGCTTCAAGGAGATTCTTCACCTGGCCATGAAGGAAAAACAACGAGACTGGGCAATCATGTGCCTATAACGGGGTAATTCGAAAGGTTTGACGCACTTACACCTCAAAGCAACTAAACACTTCGCAGCTAAGGAACCTCACAGATGTAGGAGATAGTGCGCAGTCTGGTCCCGAAACTGTCGAGCGTTTTGATAGCACCGGCTATCACTGTGGTCCTGGGGAAGCAGCCGTTTTAAATTTGCTCGCAGCCACCATTGCTTTCATTGTACAAAACAAGCAATCTCTTTGGAACCGAGTGTGATAGCCCGCCATTGCTGGCTAATACCCCGGACTGAAAGTGAAAGGACAGTGCATCATTCCCCACCTGGTTTCCAGTGAGGTGGGGGCTATTTGCATTGCCAAACATTGGCAGCACATCCACTCTCAGACTTCAGCTAGATTTAATTGCTTTGCTATTATTTTGATGTAAAAGTATGCTGCTTTCTCGGGTCTTCTTGTACATGGAGCTGTGAACATGACAGTTCATGTTATGGAGCTCCTGGTGAAATGGGATTCCTTCCCCCCCCCCCCCCCCCCCCCCAGAGAGCAAAAAAAAATGGACAGATTCAGCAAGAACCCTTTCCTAAATAGCTGGAAGCAACCGAAGCAGCAGGGGGAGAAGTCAGTAACTCTGCGCATTGTTGTATGGGACCTGTCCATTTCTGACCCTCCGTCCTCACTGCTGTAGTCTATCCTGACCCATGGTGAGAGTGTGCTTGGGAATACCAACAAGTTGCATCTGCCTCCTACCGTCCATATCCAGTCTCTGGATGATGACCTCTAACTCCACCTCGTTGGGCATGTAGCCCAGTGAGCGCATCGCCATGCCTAGCTCCTGTTTCGAGATAAACCCATTGCCATCGCGGTCGAAGACTTTAAATGCCTCGCGGATCTCTGTCGGGAGAAGCGAAATTCAATGATATTCACAGCACAAAGGTTAATGTACCGCCGGCAGTTGGTTCTCTAACATTCTCATCGCTATACAAGTTACAGCAAAACCACTGGCCAGCACAGACGTGAATTCAACAATTCCTGCTGTTTCCGGTTAATCTGTCAACGGCGCTGAGCCGGCGGTTGACTTGAGGCACTTTCTCAAGGTCTGTGATCAAATCTGTTGCTCTCTGGAGCATTGCGCCCGTGCAACTGAATCAGGAAGGCTATCCTGGCGGCATTTCTCCAAGACAGCAAGGGATTTCATGAGCATAAACGAATATTCCTGTCCATATTTAGTGGCAAACTGTTAAAGGCACGCTGCAGGGTGACTGCTTTCTATACCTGGCAAATCTGTTTAAAGTTATCTCCCAGTGTGGAAAGGAAGGAATTAATCCGGTCAACACAAGGGCCGTCCATGCTCCCAAGGGCTGGTTTTGTTATTTGTCTCTGGAAATTACCAGACAGAGTGATCGATGTCTAAGGTTGGAGATGCCGAGTGTAAACTGGTCCAACTCAATCCCTGGGTTGAGCCAATGGACTGTCCCCAACAATGAAAACGGACAGGGAATAAAATACTCCATCCTTCCCTTCAAATGGCAAATGAAAAACTGCACAGGCAGACGCGCGCTGAATGCCAATGCTCTGTGTTTCCAACTAAACACCCCGACTCTCCTTCCTCGTTATCTCAATGCTCCCGTCGTTATTCCATCTGTGTTTGTGGCAATGTTAACGCTTTATTATGTGAAGGGGAGGGAGGGGTTCTTTCTGATTCTCTCCCTTTCTAATGCACTCGCTCTGTCACTTCAACTGCCTATTCCATCCCCTGCAATGAAACCTCTCCTCAATCAGAATCGGCTGTAGTTTTACCTATAGCAAAGAAAAATGGGCTTCCACTCTGCAACAGTTTGTGTGTGTGTGTGTGTGGAGGGGGTGTGTAGGATGTGACAACGCCGTCAAACGAGGGCTGGAGCGTAAGACAAACATGTTCCAGTCCTCACAGGTAACATGATTAATGTCAGCAATGAGAAAGAGAGAAAGAGAGATGGAGAGACTAACCTTCCAGTTCATCCTCAGGGATGTCTATGGGGTCCTGGTTGGTGAGAATGTCAGGGATGGTATAGATACCCCTGTACATTAAAGTCGCAGTCACTGGGTGCATAGGCATTTTGAGTCTCCAGCTCACACAGACACTTTTACCGGATCTTCATGCAGCGAGTTTGATAAAAGCTTCCCCTCTCTCTCACTCTGTCAGTTCCAGTGAATCTGCGGAGCACGGAAACTAGTCATGTCTGCGAAAGAATCCGCTGCAAACTCTCCCTTCATTTCTTCACGACGCGAGCTGCGAGAACCCCACTCTGTCCTGTTCTCCCCCCCGCCCCCCGCCAACCCCACGCCCACACCCACCCCCTCGCTGCCTCTCCCCCACTGTCTCAGACACGTGGCTCCACTGAGGCAAATTCCATCCGACACTGAGAAGGAGCTGGGAAAAACAATCAGATCAAACAGTCTGCGGCTCCGCTTCCAGCGTCGAGACTTTAACTTGATCTGTAGTTAGGTTCGTGAGGTTTCGCATCGCTAAGGAGACAGTCCTCACACCTCAAACCAAGACTGGCCGCGTTGCAAATCATGAATGATCACATTACCAACCTCAGGGAATTATTGGCATCTTCGGAACGTTGATAAATGCCAACTCACACGCGTCTGATTATCATCAAGCTCTGTCAGTGTATGTTTTACGAACAAATCTTATTCTAGTTCACTGGCGGCTCGGAAAACTGCCCAAGCAAGGGACAGCCGAGCTGCAGGACCTATTCCTTCAGCTAAAGTGCAGGCAGGATATCTGCAAGAAGTGAAGCTTCTGATATCTAACATCCATCTGGAACCGAGCCGTTTGCAAGCAGAAGGGGCGACCGTTCAGAATGGACACACATTTTTCACGAACTGCCGAGGATCAATCTGCTCGGAATCGAAGGAAACGGCACCTTCCAGCTGGATTGTCAGTTTGAGAAGCCAGGAAAGAAGCGAAATCGAAGTCAACTGGAACTTTCCGCTGATCATCAGTTTAAATTCACACGCTGTTATTAGCGTTCATTGAATACACTGTTCTGCACTCGATACGCCAGGATGGGGGAAGGTTTCTCTGCTGTAATCCTTAAAGCTTCTCGTCCTGCTACCATCCCCTGGAGACGGCAATTTTGAAATGGAAATTCGAGCTCCCCGTGACAAATTTAAAGGAATTGCACCGCAATATTTCACTTCTACTTAACAAATAAACAAAATGCGATATTAACCAAACACTGTTTTGTTTCAAATTCTTTAGTGCAAATGACAGAAAAATCCCTCCTTAATGCTGTAACATGATGAAAATCTCCCCCAAGCATAGGCTTTGTCCTTAGCTAGACACTTTTATTTTCCCAGTGCCGGTCCAAAGTGATACCTTGCCCGGGGGACTTGCCTCCTTTTCTAACTGGATAACTTCTCATTCACAAACTGGTTTTCACGGTGAGGATTATCTTGGAGATCCCTCCCTCTAGCCAAAGCTAGGTAAATTTCCCAGTCACATTTAAATCCTCAAATCTTCACAAACTCAATCCCTTAATCTGAGTATTAGCAAATATCCTCAATCTCGTATGGTCAACCATTAAGACTTGCAGTTACTATCTCAAAGCGCTCTCTCTCATACACTTGTGAACTGACCCTGTCTATACAGACCATATGTTGTTTTAGGAAGACTGGTATTCTGATCCTACAGTGAGTCCTTTGGATTCTTCCCTTATCAAAGTCACATGTGAATCACATGGGTCTTATATCCAATTCTGAGAAAGGTCACCGGACCCAAAATGTTAACTCTGCTTTCTCTCTGCAGATGCTTTCAGATCTGCTGCAATTTCTACTTTTGTTTCTGATTTACTAGATCCATAGTTCTTTCAGTTTTTATTTACTCAGGATTATTACAGTCAGTATTAACTCATTTTTACCAAATAAAATAGTTTCAAGATAAAGTAAAATCTCTAACTCTTTGTACATTAAGTAGTAATTAGGGACACGACTATCTGCGTGCTCTAAAATTAAAGTGACTGTTAATTTAAAAAAAGACAGTAACGATAAAATAAATTGAACATACAGCTGGACCAGGAATTGATATAACTTTAATGGAGTTCAGTTAGGACTGTGATATATAGTACTTGATGTCATAGGGCAGTCAAAATGACCCATTTGAATGATCATTTCCAGAATATGAGCTAGTTATTTAATAGGGTTAGTCATGCTTGATTCACGTAATTTTAGTTGGACTGGATACTTCCAGAATTAACCCATTATCTTAAGTATATACTGAATAACTTAGAGACTGATCTGTATACAGTCATAAAGATATACACCATGGAAATGGACCCTTCGGTCCAATTTATCCACACCGACCAGATGTCCTAAGTAAATCTAGTCCCATTAGCCAGCATTTGGCTCCTATCCCTCTAAACCCTTCCTATTCATGTTCCCATTCAGATGCCTTTTAAGTTGTAATTGTACCAGCCTCCATTGCTTCCACTGGAAGCTCACTCCATACACACACCGCCCTCCGTGTGAGAAAGTTGCCCTTTAGGTCCCTTTTAAGTCTTTCCCCTCCCACCTTAAACCTATGCCTGTTAGTTTGGACTGCCCCACTCTGGGGAAAAGATCTTGTCTACTTACCCTATCCATGCCACTCATGATTTTATAAACTTCTACAAGGTCACCCCTTCAGCCTTCAATGCTCCACTAAATAAAGCACCAGCCTGCTCAGCATCTCCCCATGCCTCAAACCCTCCAACTCTGGCAACATCCTTGTAGATCTTTTCTGAACCCTTTCAAGTTTCACAACATTCTTCCTATAGCAAGGAGACCAGAATTGCAGGCAGTATTTCAATAAAGGCCTAACTAATGTACTATACAGCTGCAACATGACCTCCCAACTCCTGTACACAATGCATTGACCAATAAAAGCATGAATATCAAACACCTTCTACACTATCCTATCTCCCTGTGACTCCACTTTCAAAGATCTATGAACCTGCATTCCAAGGTCTCCGTTCAATAACACCGCCGGGGACCTTACTATTAAATGTATAAGTCCTGCCCTGATTTACCTACGTGTGTACAAATGATTTAGTTTTTATCAGTGATATATTTTAGAAGGACCGTTGTTACCAATGTGTTTTATTTTCTGACATTTCTATTAGAAAGGCAGAAGCACAATAAAAAATGAGGAATGTGATTTTTAAAAATGCTGTTATGATGCTGAATATGTTGGGCATAAGTCTCAAAGACTGGAGGACCTTGTCTTGATTAATTGATTGGCTTATTGGCACGTATACTGAAGTAAAATGAAAAGCTTTGTTTACAAGCAGTTCAGATAGGTCATAGTAAGCAAAGAAGCCAATTATGCATCCACGTTCCAAATTCTAGAAATGTGGAAGGCTTTGGAGAGTGTACAGAAGAGATTTAATAGAATTTAAAAAAAAACAAAATAATTATGGATGCTGGAAATCAGAAACAAGTAAAAAACACCAACAGAAATCGCTGGAAGAAATCAGCAGTTCTGGTAGCATGGATTGTACACATCTGTATATAAAACATTCACAATCAACTGTGGTAAAGATTCCCAAAGATTTACAGCCCCCTGAGTAAAAAAACATTCTTCTCACCAGGGTCATAAGTACATTCCCTGTTATTTTGAAATTTCTCCCTATGGTTCTCGACTCCTCATCCAGGGGAAACATTTTACATGTATTTACTCTGTCAGTTTATGTATTTTGTAATATTCAATTAGATCACTCATCGCTCTTTGAAACTTCAGAAAATAACAGAAATAGTTTCCCCAATCTCTATTAATAGGACAGCCTGACCATCCCAGGAAGAAGTCTGGTGAACCCTTGTTGCATTCTATCTGTGGCGAATAGTATCCTTTCTAAGGCAAGGAAGCTAAAACAGCACGCAGTACTCCAGCTGGGGTTTAACTAAGGTGCTATATAATTGAAATAAGGCTTCACTACTTTTATGGCTAAATCATCTTGTTAAGGTATCATTAGTCATTCTAATTGCTTACTGTGCTTGCATGTTAGCCTGCAACTTGAAAATGAGACTGGAAGAAGGTAAGCAACAGGTTTTATTTTTACAGTTTTTACTCCTGTCAGAGAATAATTGAGAAAATTTAGTATGAAATTGTTGTAAATTTTTCCTATATTAGTTGCAAGTTTTAAACAGACTTGGAGAAATATTATTTCTATGTTTATGGTTATAAGCTAACTAAAGTAAATGAACACAAAGTATAGCATCTTCAAGTTTGTTTTTGTGCTACTTATTAGCTCACGTAACAGTCAAGGCAATTTTAGTGAGGTCAGATAACCCACGTCCTTAGGGATTGTTGAGATTGCAAAAAAAAATTGGCAGGGTTTATGTTGGATTGTCACTGAATAATCTGTGCACTGTATGCTCCAATGAGCAATGGATACATTTATATTTGGATTCATACAGCAAGCAGAATGTCAGTTGATCCTGACCTTTCCGAAGATGATGAATGAAGTTTTTGCCACCTGAAATTCTGGGAATATGTTTTGTACTGTTAAAAGGTTGAAGAGGAGTTACAGCTACTTTCCTTTTCTTGGTATTAGTGGGGATTAAATGTAAACAACTTGTTAGACGCAGCTGTGATGACAAAAGTTTGAAGATTTTGTCCAAATTTGTAAGTGATGATCTCAGACAGGATGTATGTCATTCTTTCTGTTCAATTTATCTAAATGTCTTTAGATCACAAAATCAGAAATATATGATTTTTCGGTACAGCCTGACAAATATGTGATATTGTTCCGTTACTTTATTAATCATCAAATGAATAATAAATTTATAAATAACATATAAGTTGATTTGTGATACCATCCAAAATGGGTTACGTTTATTATATAGGACTTCTCACCAACTGAAAAAATGTTAAAATCATGTATAAACTAACATAAACTAACTAAACTTACATCTATTGAGCATTTAGTCTCAAAACATCCAGTGCACAAACTAAAGAGTCGCAATGGAAGAGGATTTCATTCCAATATTGAATGGAGTAGTGATCGTTTAAGCGCAGAGTCAGGCAAAAAAAGACAGAAGATCTTTGTCGATGTTTCCTGCCTACGAGGAACGAAGCATTATTGCACGAAGTGAGTCAAGTGGAGTATATCACAGTGGGGTAACATCTCAGGAATAGTGCTCATAGAATCCTCAAGTTTGGAGTAAGGAGTAATCTGAAATAGTCATAATTATCTGGACATGAGGCAATTTCAGGAAAGTGAGGAGGGGCCTGGTCTGTGTAATTGGAGTCAACATCTGATGCGGAGAAATATAGCACAATGTAAGCATCCTTTGAAGAGGAGAAAGTTCAGGGACAGTCTTGATGTACTCACGCAATGGGAAGCCTAATAAAGCTGTGCTTCCTCAATGCTGAAGGATTTAAGAGTAAGAAAAGCTGAGAAAAACATATAGCAGTAGTCAGCTTGAAAGAACAATAGAAAATCAGGCTGAATCTAAAAATATGAGGTGAGAAAGGAATGAGAGGAAAACAGACCGTATGAAAATGTATTGGCAGCTCTATAAAAGATAATCAAAAGGAACACCAAGGAAGATGAGATTTTCAAAATAAATGATTATACATCAAAAAGAAGGCTGGCAGTACTATAAGTGGACAAGTGGCTTGTTCCAGATGTGATGAATCGAGATTGTTGAGAAAAGGAACTTGAATTGTTGCTGGCTATACCCGTCCAGTCATCCTCAGCTACAGGGGTTGAACCAGAGGACTGGAGGATTGGAAATGTTACACGACTGTTCAAAAAAGAAAGAAAGATATATTTTGCAATTACAGGCAATCAGTTTAACTTCAGAGGCAACAATCTGGGGGAAAATTAACAGCAGTTTGGGCAATTACAAACAATGAAAGGGCAAATCTTGTTTGACTAACTTGATTGAGGCTTTTGATGACAAAGAAACATATGAAATAGGAGCAGGAGTAGACAATTCAGCCCAACCCTTTGAGCCTGCTCTGCCAATCAATGTAATCAATGTGGCTGATCATCCAACTCTGTACCCTGGTTGCGCCTTCTGTCCATACATTAACGTTAAGAACTATATTTAACTTCTCTTGAAAGTATTCAATGTTTTTGCCTCAACCACTTTCTGTGGCAGACAATTTCACAGGCTCACCACACTCCGGGTTAAAAAAAAATTCTCCTCATCTTAGGTCTTAACGATCTATGCCACATCCTGGTTCTGGACACCCTGGTCATTGGGAACATCTTTCCTGCATTTATCCTGTCTAGACTTGTTAGAATTTTATAGGTTTGTATGAGAACACTCTTCATTCTTCTAAACTCCATTACATGGCATGTTGTAAATGATGGATTGAGACAGTGCATTTGAAGTGTACATAGTTTCAACAGCATTTGACAAGTTACCATTTGCTAGGCTTCAACTTCGCTTACAAGCCTATGGAATAAAGGAGAAGTAGTAGCATGGATGCAAAAAATTGGCTCAGGGTTTGAAGTCTGGGACTTGAGTTTTGTGGACTGGAGTAAGAATCAATAACATGGACATGGGTATAGAGAGCACAATTTTGGCATTTGGTGTGAAAATTGTAAGTGCACTGAAAAATAAGGAGATAGTCATGGAGTTCCAAAAGGACACTAACTGAAGCTGCTGGAAAAGCTCAGCAGGTCTAGCATCATCTGTGGTTTTTTTTCTCCACAGATGCTGCCAGACATGCTGAGCTTTTCTAACAACTTCTGCTTTTGTTCCTGATTTACAGCATCCGCAGTTCTTTCGGGTTTTTATTTAGTCCAAAAGGACATTGACTGGCTGGTGGACTTAGGGCAGATGAAAGTCAATGTGGAAAAATGCAAGCTGATACATTTCAGTGGGAAGAATGAAGAGACAATATGAACTAAGGGCTACAATTTTAAATAGGGTTCAAATGAGGAGGTGTTTTTGCCCAAATCTTTGAAGGCCACAGGAATTGTTCGCAAAATAGCCATAAATCAAATGAGATCCAAGACTTTATAAATAGGATGACAAAGTGCAGAAGGCAAGAAATTATGCTAAACCTATACAGAACACTAATTTAGCTGCAGCTGAACTGTTGGGACCAATTTTGCACGAAGCAGCCAATTATGCATCCACATTCCAAATCCTAGAAGTGTGGATGGCTTTGGAGAGTGTTCAGAAGAGATTTAATAGAATTTTAAAAAAACAAAATAATTATGGATGCTGGAAATCAGAAACCAGTAAAAAACACCAACAGAAATTGCTGGAAGAAATCAGCAGGTCTGGTTGCATCTGTAGAGAGAAAACAGCGTTAACATTTCATGTCCAGTGACCCTTCTCCAGAACTGATGGTAGCTCGGAAACGGTTGGTTTTTATGCAGAGGATAGGGTGGAGGGAGATAATGGGAACAGCAGATGCTGGAGAATCCAAGATAACAAAGTGTGGAGCTGGATGAACACAGCAGGCCAAGCAGCATCTCTGTGCTCCACACTTTGTTACATAGGGTGGAGGGAGGAGTTAAGGAGTAAATGATAGGTGGACATAGAGCCCAAAGAGAGAGAAGAACAGTCGGAAGACAAAGGAGTGGATAATGGTCAGCCTAGGAGAATGATTAACTGCTAATGGAGACCATTTGTGACTAACAATAGGTGGCTAACACACCACCCATGGGCTACAGTTCCCTTTAGCATCTATTCAGTCTTTTCAACAATTTCAGATTTAATAGAATGTTTAAAGTGATGAAGGCTTAGAGTTAAATGAAGAGATAGGAAACGCTAGGTTCTTTTCCTGAGAACGCAGAGAGCCAAGAGGAGATTTCATAGATTGAAAGGTTTAGATTGAATTATCAAGCGACAGAAAATAAAAAAAGTGAAATATTTCACAGGCGCATAAATAAGACCAGAAAAGTCGGGTTAGGAATAAGGTTGCTGTGGGACAGACAGGTTAAAATCACAGGTAGCCTGTGTTAAAGGGCAGAAATACTAAATAATTGCTTTGCTTTTGTACTAGCAAAGAGATGGACAAGAAGTCAGAAAGTGAGATGAGAGATGGTAAAACTGCATTTAAAATATTTTAAAAAATTTTAAAACACTTATCAAACTCAAAGAGGAATGAACTCCTGGTCTGGACAGATTGTATCCAGATTTGAAACAAATGTAGAGGAAAGGTAGAAACAATGTCACATGTAGTGAATAATTCATTAGATAAATAATGTTGTGCCAGAGAGCTGACAGAAAGCTAATTTTAAGCATATATTTAAGAAAGCAGACAGAACATATCTTGCAAGCTCTAGATCAGTCAGTTTAGCATGAGCAGTAATAAAATTCTATTAAAGAAACATCTAGATGCTGGGGTTGCATGGTGGCTCAGTGGTTAGCTGCCTCACAGCACTAGGGACCTAGGTTTGATCCATCTTCGGGCGACTGTCTGTATGGAGTTTGCACATTCTCCCTGTGTCTACTTGGGTTTTTGCAGGGTGCTCTGGTTTCCTCCCACAGTCCAAAAATGTGCAGGCTAGGTAGACTGGCTCTATTAAGTTGCTCAAAGTATTCAGGAATGTGTAGATTACGTGCATTGGCCATGGAAAATACAGATGAATGGGCCTGGGTGAGATGCTCTTCGAAGGGTTGGTGTGGACTTGTTGGGCCAAAGAGCCCGTCTGCCTGCTGTAGGGACTCTCTGATATAACCTTGAAATTTGCCTCTCAACTCGTGGTCAAAGACATCATCTCAAGTACCTCATGCCATCCATTCTCCAGCCTCTTGGAACCTATGCAACGTTCTGTTTGCCATTTTATAAAAACAACATAAAGGCAAAAGAGAGGTTTACAAAGATGATAACAGAAAGATGAGTTTTTCCAGAAAGATGAAGCTATATCTTTCAAGGAGGGAAGAACGGGCGGGATTTCTTTTCTCTGGAAAACAGAGAAAGGTCTTTTAAAATCACGCAAAGTTTTGCCAGTTTAACACAAATTCATTGATTCTGCTTGCGGAGAAGAAAAAAATTAAAGGCATTTACTGTTTTGGTTAACTTACGTAAGAAAGGATACAACTTCATTAGAAGTAGTTCTAAGAAGGTTCAATCCAATGATTCCTGAGATGAATGAGCTATCTCATGAGGAAAAGGTGGATTGGGTGAACCTATATCATAAGGAGTTTATAGGAATGAACATATTGAAATATGCTAGATGAGTTGACAGGGTGGAAGCTGGGAGTACATTTTTCCATGTGATATGTTTTAGAATTCAAGGACTTATTTTGAAAATAAGGGATTTCTCATCCAATACAGAGATGAGGAGAAAGTTTTTAGTGGAATTGTCTTCCTGAGAAAGCATTAGAGCTTGGGTCATTGAATATATTTAAAGCTGTGTTGGTTAGATTCCTGACTGATGAAGGAATGATTGATAATGAGATTAACAGGAAAGTAAAGTTTTGGTCATATTCAGATCAGCCTAGTTCATATTAAGTGCTGGAACAGGTTCGAAGGGCTGAATGGCATTCTCCTGCTGCTAACTTCTACATTTCTGTCTATCAAGGTAAGACAGGCAGCAATACATCAAACCAGGAAATCAGAAGAATCTCCCTGACCACAGAGATCGGTAAGAATATGGAATTTGTTATTACATGGAGTGTTTGAGGCAATGAAATTGATTCAGGGAGGGGCTCACAATACAATTGCTGTTTGACAGAACCGGCACAGAAATGATGAACTGACTGATCTACATCTGTACTGTACTTTAGAAAAAAAGGGCAATCATCATTGACAATAAAGTCATTGCAGATCATTCAAAAGTTTTTGTGAATGGCAAGAGCTTCTACTCCACTGACATACACCCAGTGTACAACCATGCACTCATTCAGGTAGGTATGTGCAAGACTGCCAGGCGGATGCCATGCTGCTTGTCCAGTCTCTCTTACCTCCTCCCATCTTGAAGCAGTCTTACTGGCTGCCTGCTCCTGGTATTCAAGAAGTACTCACTTTAAACTTGGCTGGTGACACTTGTGAGGATTCCAAACTTTGACGCCCAGGAGCACGCGAATGAAGGCTATACAAAAACCTGATGTCATTGAGCAAGCTAGCAGCACGTCACGTCTAAGGTCTGGAGGAATGCCCAGTAATGCTGTGAGCAGGTTAATGGCCGTCTGTGCTCTGCCAGACTGAGCGCCACCATCTTCTCTCTGCTACCTCACTCTCACTCTAATTCCACTTTTGCACCCAATAAAAACCAAAAGAATTGCGGAGGTTGTAAACCAGGAACAAAACAAAGTTGCTGGAAAAGCTCAGCAGGTCTGGCAGCATTTGTGAAGGAAAAAAACAGAGTTAATATTTCGGGTCCTCAGTTCTGAGGAAGGGTCACCCGACCTGAAATTTTAACTGCTTTGCCCTTCACACATGCTACCAGACCTGCTGGGCTTTTCCAGCAACTTTGTTTTTGCTGCAACTGCACCTGTCTGCCTCCAATTCTCACGGTATTTCACTCTCACTACTACATGCAGCACCTTCCCTTAATTGTTCTCACCCACGTATTCCCTTCAACTACTCACCCTGCATTCCCTCTGAACTGCCTAAGCACTCACTCAAGACACCTCACCAACACCCACGCCCCAGCTACACCAGCTGCAGGAATAGCTGCACCAACCACTTCATCTCAATTAATCCCTTCCTTTGTCACATTCCCGGAGAAAAGAGCCCACAATGGGTGTAAAGAGAGAGCTACCTGGGTGCTGAGGTGCCCAACATTTGTCTCTTCACTTCCTAGGAGGGGAAAATCCTTGAACACATAGGAGAGAATGCCGAGTACCCCACGGTACCAGTCATTAATAGCTTCATGAAAATGCACATAGAGGCACAGGAACAGCAGAGAAACTTAGCAAACTGGATCGGAAGTTGGAGGAACCCACCAACACAATCTGAACCATGTTCATGTGCTCAGCTGTCTCCACGGACAGGTTGGTGGTTGCCATGGGGATCCAGCTCCAGCATGGTCAGTGTTTGTCACATAGATACACTGATATACATTCCATTGCTGTTCCCATCGATACCTGGCATCAACTGTGAGATGTGATGTTGCTCCAGGTGCCTGTTCCTCACATGGGCAGTGCCAGTAGGTATCTAGCTGATGTGGGAACCACACACATGACACCTCAGAAATCTTCTCTCAAGACACTCCAGAGATGCTCGGCCCCTCTACCCTGCCTGCAGGTTGTAGGACCTTGGAATGTTAATCATGGAGGCGAGGAGAAATTTCATAGCTTACCTGTTATTACTTTTGCTTCACCTCCATTACAAACTTTAATGTATTGAGTTCAATGACATGTTAAAGACTGACGGCCAGGATTTTAGTTTACATAGTTAGTCACTGCATAGCATTCATCTCCACAATTTTGTTTTAACAGATGTCTTTAACTTGTACTGTGTCAGTATCTGATCATGTACTTGCATCTTGAAGGACCTCAGATCGCTCACAAATAGATGCTACTCTCTCAGAATTGGATAAAAAGATATGTTGCTCTGCCCACTCTGAGTGTGGTAGCAGCCACTTTTCAATACTACTGTGCATTTGTGCTTCAGAAGAGGATACAAGGCAACATAGGCCATGCTTCACAGAGTTAGTTGCAGATAATTCCAGGTGACCATCTTCAAACCTTCATGGCCCAATCAGTTTTTCCCGCCTGACAACTCCATTGGCTTTGACCCTCTTCACATTCCAACTTTTCCATTTAACTCTTTATCTCCACACTTTAATCCCTCGCTCCAGGTCTATGGATTAATTATGTAAAATATTGGTTTTCACTAGCTGTCGCCTAGTGAAACCAAGGCAGTAGTGTCTGTCAGTGACTCCCAGCTCCTGCAGTGCCCTATGTCCACCCACCCCCTAATGCCACTCATCCTTCTATATTGAGTCACCCCTTCACAGTTACTGTCATGTCTGCACCTCAGCATGCTGTGTCCAATTCCAACAATTGACTTCTCCATCACAGCAGTGACCCCAGATAACTCCCACTGACTTTCAGTGATTAGACCCACAGGAATGACTGTGATCCAGTTTCTGACCAACTTGGAATGACAGCTTGAGTGGATGACTGACCAACCTCCTTCCTGATATCTGCGCAGCTTCCAACTGACTTATTGCTAATCCCTGGACCAGTTCCACTGGATGTGCAGGACAAACTGTGGCCTCTCCCTGGATTGTAAGGATACAGAGCCTCTGACACTGAAGGCCCTACATCACCAACTGACTGTGTTCAAGCCCCTGAAATGATATCAGAATGTGCCAGTACCATCTGACTGACAACAGTTCCCCTTGACGTGACAGGGTAATACTCCTGTAGGACATTGCAACAAGGCCATTTGGTGTGGTTACTCGGCTATCCACTGGAAATTACTGCAGATGTAATATTGGCACAGCACAGTACTACACTGCAACATGTCCACTCCATTCATTGATCATTGCCAGAAAACATCACAAGCTGTCTAGATTTCTGCCTGTGCTAAAAGGCAAGTTAAGGCAGATATACTATGAGCCTTAAACAAGACAGCAATGCATAAAAAGACAAGCAGAAACAAAACAAGAAAAGAATAGTGGACTGAAAGTAGCGTGCGTATTTAGCTGCTTCTAAGATCGCAGGCTTGCTTATAACTTTATTATAGTTATTCCATTTCAGTAGGCTAAGATTCTACTTTGATTCTTTGTGGATCTTTATATTTAGATAAGTACATGAATAAGAAAGATTTGGAGGGATATGGGCCGAGTGCAGGCAGGTGGAACTAGTTTAGGTTGGGTTGGACCGAAGTTTCTGTGTTGTGTGATTCTATAACTCTTTAAGTCAGAGATGCTATGGGCATCCAAACGTAAGGCGAGTGAGGTGTTAGGGAGCGCTGGCCAAGATGGAGACCCAGAGCATGTGCCAGCAAGTTGTAGCTGTTAAGCACTCTCTCAGTCTATCATGTCAGGAATTGATGCCATCTAATTTCTCTCTACTGCCTGGGAAAATAGCAAATTACACATATATATGACGTGAGATTAGGTAATGATGAGATGTTAATACACACAAATAGGAACCATACTGTGCACAAGTGCAATTCTCACCCAGACATTAAAACCCTTGTGTGCAAAATCCAACTGGTTTGCCTTAATGTTGAGAGTCTGATTTTTCCATTCTCACAAAGCTTTCTCAGTTGACTTGCCATTGCTCGCATTGTTCAGTGGTTGGCAAAACCCTGTCCACAGCCTTTCATTTTATTGCTGGAATTGAATGTAATTGCATTTTGAGAACTAAAAGTTAAAAAGAACAATTGCTTTTACTGTTAAAACCAATTAAGAGAAATGTGCTTACAGTTTGCATTCATACATACAGAACATTTTTTACAACTCTAATTTGTCCCCAGTATATCTGAAAAGCAGTTAATAGATTTCACTTCGTAAGTTTCAATGGAATCCATGGATGAAAGGTGAGGGACTGTAAAGCTTTTAAGGTAGAATAAGAGAGACTAAATCTAGTCATTTTAGATTGAAAAATAAAAGTTAAATGTGAAATGAAGAAATTACAAGTAAATTCACGTATCAGGGTATGTGTGCCTTTCTCATGAGGTTTACCAAATTCATACAGATTGTACCTAGAGACTCACTAAATTGATTGAGTTTTTGAAGAAGCAATGAAGAGGATTGATAAAGGCAGAACAGTTGACATGATCCATATGGACTTCAGCAAGGCATTCAACAGGGTTCCTCATGGTTCACTTGTTAGCAACGTTAGATCACATAGAACACAGAGAGAACTGACCATTTGGATATGAAACAGGCTTGAAGGTAGAAGACAAAGACCAGGGGTCAAGGGTTGCTTTTCAGACTGGAGGTCTGTGACCAGTGGTGTGCCACAAGGATCGGTGCTGTGCCCACTGCTTTAAATGAATGATTTGTATGTGAATGAGGGAGGTATGGTTACTAAGTTTTCAGATGATGCCTAAATTGGAGGTATAATGGACAGTGAAGAAGGTTATGTCAGAGTACAATGGGATCTTGATCAGATGGACGAATGGGCTGAGGAGTGGCAGATGGAGTTTAATTTAGATAAGTGCTGCATTTTGGAAAGGCATATTAGGGTAGGACTTATACACTTAATGGTAAGATTCTGGCGAATGTTGCTGAATAAACAGACCTTGGAGTGCAGGTTCATGGTTCCTTGAAAGGGGAATCCCGGCTGACAGAATAATGAAGAAGGCATTCGGGTATGTTTGCCTTTATTGAGTATAGGAGTTGGAACGCCATGTTACAGCTTTTCAGGATGTTGGTTAGGCCACTTTTGGAATACTGTGTTCACTTCTAGTCTCCCTGCTATAGTAAGAATGTTGTCAAACTTGAAAGGGTTCTGAAAAAATTTACAAGGGTGTGGCCAGGGTTGGAGGGTTTGAGCGATAGGGAGATGCTGAATAAACTGGGTCTATTTTCCCCGAAGTGCCATTGTAGGCTGAGGGATGACTCATAGAGGTTTATAAAATCATGAGGGGCATAGATAGCATGAATAGGAAAGGCCTTTTTCCTCAGGGTGGGTGAGGCCAAAACTAAAGGGCATAGATTTAAGGTGAGAGGGGTGAGATTTAAAAGGGGCTTAAGGGGCAACTTTTTCAGACAGAGGATAGTGTGTGCATGGAATGAGCTACCGGAGGAAGTGGTGGAGGCTGGTACAATTACAACATTTAAAAGGCATCTGGATGAGTATATGAATGAGAAAGGTTTAGAGGGAAATGGGACAAATGCTGGCAAATGGGACTAGATTAATTTGGGATACTTGATCGCGTGGAAAAATTGGACCAAAGACTTTGTTTCCATTGTGTACAGTTCTATGGCTCAATGACTCCATATTAAAAGCAGATAGAAATGAATTACTTTTTAATTAGGGATATGTTGAAATAAATCTTGCAGTGAGAATCTGAGCAACTTGCAGGTCAAAGGCTTTTACATGGTCTTTTCGATCCTATAATACTTGGATTTTGTCTTGATACATTAGAGGTGTAGATTTCAGTCTTAACTTGTCATTGTCCAGAATTACTTTGAGACTGATGTTACCCAAAACTGTTATTAAGTAGCAAATCTAATTGGATGATACAAGAGCAGGGACAATTTCTAATTATAATCTAAACTTTGATTACACCCTTGAGACATCTTCCTTTAAGTAGTTATATGTTAGTAGTGGTCAAGCAATTGCTGGATGGAGCACTCATTGTTTTCCCAGAAAGATGAACTCTGGGAGAATTTAATCCTAAAAGCAGAGATAAAAATGTCAGAATGTTATTCAAACAGAATTTCACCATTTGCCCATAGCAAAGCTATAGCTCTGTGTGATGCCCAATAGTGTATAGAAATAAAGATACAAAGTAGGAAGAAAAATTGAAACAAATCAGCTTACATTTATCAAATGCATTTGATGACTTCAGCATGTCCCAAATTGCTTTAGTGCCAATGGACCACTGTTGAGACGATGTCACTGTGGTGATGTGGAAGTGGATAAAAACATAACACAAATAGGGCTCAATCTTATGATTCATTCAGCAAAGTCCAAGTTGTGTCAAGTTGAATGGAGTGTTTCCTGATGCAGGAGCCATCTCCAAAAGGCTGTAATGCACCCAGCCAGGTTCTGTTGGTCAGAGTTGCCCTGCATGGTGGATGACATTTACCCTGGGTGTGGCAGACAGGTGGAAATCCTGGCTCTGATTTGCAGGCCAGACCCTGGAGGACCTGTTGTACAGGACATTCTCTTTGCTTTAGGACCAAGTGGTGTAAGTAAGTGTAGTTCCTGCCGTCCCCTCTGTATAAGAATACCTTTCTATTTTTCCCCTTTAAAACACTCAAGGATAGCAATCTGGACAGACAGCAGTGCAAAAGTGGAAGGGGAAGAAAAGAGTGATGAAGAAGAAACACCAGTTTCAACAAGTGGCTTGAAGCAGTTACGTTGTGCTAGGTTTAGGCAGTGACTTACAGTGATTGGGAAATGGTAGCTGGCACTGCTGTTGGATGAACCATGCATAACAACTCATCCGGAGACAAGACATACTGGTTGTCATGTCCCTTGCTACTCCTATTCTCTTGTTCCACTTTCTTAATTTCTCACTGTACGCTTAGTGATAGGGGCTGTGCCCTCATAATGCTGAGGTAGTGCAGGAAGCAGCAGGTCATATGGATTCATGAGATATTCTCTGAAGAGTCCTGTTGGATCACAACAAGCCAAGTATTGGAGAGAAGGGTCTAGGCCCGAAACATCAGCTTTTGTGCTCCTAAGATGCTGCTTGGCCTGCTGTGTGCATCCAGCTCTACATTTTGTTATCAGGTTTTGGAGCTGTTGGTTAAGCACCCCAATGATCTGTTTGATGACATTTTGTGAGGCAACATGGCCTTTTTATACCCATGAGTGTGTAGGTTTTGTAACTGAGTCATGATCCAAGTGGTGGTACATCAGTGTGTCATCAGACAGAGCGATGACATTATGACTGCTGCCAGGATATCCAACATTGGTCTGCATGATATGCTGAGCATGATCACATACCATTTGGATGTTGAGGGAGTGGAACCATTTGCAGTTGCAGTGTAACTCTGTATTTACATATTAGATTTAGAGTTTGCTTCATTGTCACGTGTACAGAAGTATTGGAATACAGTGAAAAGTTTACAACGTTGCCCCACATGATGCCGTCTTAGGTTAAAAAGTACCTAGGTACAAATCTTAGGTACAAAACAGAGAGTTAAGGAAAAAAAGTGACCTTATCTTACAGTTACTCATTGTATTAGTTAGAAAAATGAAAAATTAAGTTAAGATGGTATACATTACAGTCTTTCTATAAAGTGCAGCGTGGGAGCTCCCGCATATGGCCTGACTACCTGCACCAGTCCCCAGTCTGATAACTGTCCCCACTCCTCTCTGCATTCACTGGTAGTCACCACTCTGCTTGGGCCTCCAGCCCACTCTGCATCTCTGCTCTAAGGAAACTTCTTTTCAAAACCACTAATAAAAACCTTAAAATAAATGGCGGAGGACGAATGAGAAAAGAAAAAAAGGAAAAGGAAAACATGGACAGAATGGACGAGCCCTAGGCTAAGGAGCCTGGACACTGATTACTCCGCTGCTGCCATCTTGTGGCAGTCAAATGGCACCACGGGGTTATCAAGGTTCTAGCCAAGCTGTGTACTCTGCCTACCTACTTCAGAGGGAGCACAATGTATTTCCCTCTTGTGGGGAGCCGATTTCAGCAGCACTATTACACTGCAGTGAGTGGTAAACTTCAAATTGATGGATATTTTGTTTGATGGAGCCTGGAGGAAGGCCAATGTGAAGGTGTTTGTCATCATAACCAACTTTACAGCCACTGACAATGCAGTCCCCATTGTTCTCTAAGGTTGCAGACGTGTTTGAAACATGTGCCAGATTTCAGTGAAAGCAGCACCCATCATCATGCACCATTTCTCTCTGGGATTGATGTGGGAGAATTGGTGTGATTCATAGCCTCATGCTGAGAGCCATTGTTTTCTCCCCACTCCATCTTCGAGCAGCTTGTCCTCCTCTGTGTCATCTCGCTCCATCCTCCCGTTCATGCTGCAAAGTGCGTAGAAATTACAGCACTGCGGATTGGAGAAAATTGAAGTGAGAACAAATGCCTTTGCCATGTGTTATACCATGACCCTGAAGACGCCACTAATTTCAAGCATCGCGACAAAAGTTCCAAAAACTTCGAGTAGCATAATAATGGTAATTTCAGCTCAATCAGCGTTTAAATCAAAGAATCCCTACAGTGTGGAAACAGGCCATTCAGCTCACAAGTCCACACCACACCTCTGAAGAGCATCCGAACCAGACCTATTAACCTACCCCGGTTTCCCACCTAACCTAAACATCTCTGGGCACTATGGGCAATTTAGCATGACCAATCTACCTACCCTGCTCATCTTTGGACTGTGGAAGGAAACTGGATCACCCGGAGGAAACCCAAGCAGACGGGGGGAGAATGTGCAAACTCCACACAGACAGTTTCCAAGGGCTGGAATCGAACCCGGGTCCATGGCTCTGTGAGGCAGCAGTGCTAACAACTGAGGCACTGTAATCTCAAAGCAATTATTTGATGTCTTTAAATACTGCTGCTGGGTGGTTGATGGATGAAAAGAAAATGCTTAGGTGATTTAGAGATGTGAAGAGCCATTCAGTTGTTTGTAAAAGCAGGGTAGAGGAAAACAAAAGGGAAAATAAATGGAAAATGAAATAGTATCAGAGATAATGGGAACTGCAGATGCTGGAGAATTCCAAGATAATAAAATGTGAGGCTGGATGAACACAGCAGGCCAAGCAGCATCTCAGGAGCACAAAAGCTGACGTTTCGGGCCTAGACCCTTCATCAGAGAGGGGGATGGGGAGAGGGAACTGGAATAAATAGGGAGAGAGGGGGAGGCGGACCGAAGATGGAGAGAAAAGAGAAGATAGGTGGAGAGAGTATAGGTGGGGAGGTAGGGAGGGGATAGGTCAGTCCAGGGAAGACGGACAGGCCAAGGAGGTGGGATGAGGTTAGTAGGTAGATGGGGGTGCGGCTTGGGGTGGGAGGAAGGGATGGGTGAGAGGAAGAACCGGTTAGGGAGGCAGAGACAGGTTGGACTGGTTTTGGGATGCAGTGGGTGGGGGGGAAGAGCTGGGCTGGTTGTGTGGTGCAGTGGGGGGAGGGGATGAACTGGGCTGGTTTAGGGATGCAGTAGGGGAAGGGGAGATTTTGAAACTGGTGAAGTCCACATTGATACCATATGGCTGCAGGGTTCCCAGGTGGAATATGAGTTGCTGTTCCTGCAACCTTCAGGTGGGATTATTGTGGCACTGCAGGAGGCCCATGATGGACATGTCATCTAAAGAATGGGAGGGGGAGTGGAAATGGTTTGCGACTGTGAGGTGCAGTTGTTTGTTGCGAACTGAGCGGAGGTGTTCTGCAAAGCGGTCTCCAAGCCTCCGCTTGGTTTCCCCAATGTAGAGGAAGCCACACCAGGTACAGTGGATGCAGTATACCACACTGGCAGATGTGCAGGTGAACCTCTGCTTAATGTGGAATGTCATCTTGGGGCCTGGGATAGGGGTGAGGGAGGAGGTGTGGGGACAAGTGTAGCATTTCCTGAGGTTGCAGGGGAAGGTGCCGGGTGTGGTGGGGTTGGAGGGCAGTGTGGAGCGAACAAGGGAGTCATGGAGAGAGCGGTCTCTCCAGAAAGCAGACAAGGGTGGGGATGGAAGAATGTCTTGGGTGGTGGGGTCAGATTGTAGATGGCGGAAGTGTCAGAGGATGATGCGTTGTATCCGGAGGTTGGTAGGGTGGTGTGTGAGAACGAGGGGGACCCTCTTTGGGCAGTTGTGGCGGGGGTGGGGTGTGAGGGATGTGTTGCGGGAAATACAGGAGACGCGGTCAAGGGCGTTCTCGATCACTGTGGGGGGAAAGTTGCAGTCCTTGAAGAACTTGGACATCTGGGATGTGCGGGAGTGGAATGTCTTATCGTGGGAGCAGATGCGGCAGAGGCGGAGGAATTGGGAATAGGGGATGGAATTTTTGCAGGAGGGTGGGTGGGAGGAGGTGTATTCTAGGTAGCTGTGGGAGTCTTTGGGCTTGAAGTGGACATCAGTTACAAGCTGGTTGCCTGAGATGGAGACTGAGAGGTCCAGGAAGGTGAGGGATGTGCTGGAGATGGCCCAGGTGAACTGAAGGTTGGGGTGGAAGGTGTTGGTGAAGTGGATGAACTGTTCGAGCTCCTCTGGGGAGCAAGAGGCGGCGCCGATACAGTCATCGATGTACCGGAGGAAGAGGTGGGGTTTGGGGCCTGTGTAGGTGCGGAAGAGGGACTGTTCCACGTAATCTACAAAGAGGCAGGTATAGCTGGGCCCCATGCGGGTGCCCATGGCCACCCCCTTAGTCTGTAGGAAGTGGGAGGAGTCAAAAGAGAAGTTGTTGAGGGTGAGGACGCGTTCAGCTACGGGGATGAGGGTGTCGGTGGAGGGGGACTGGTTGGGCCTGCGGGACAGGAAGAAGCGGAGGGCCTTGAGGCCATCTGCATGCGGAATGCAGGTGTATAGGGACTGGATGCCCATGGTGAAGATGAGGTGTTGGGGGCCAGGGAATTGGAAGTCCTGGAGGAGGTGGAGGGCGTGGGTGGTGTCACGGACGTAGGTGGGGAGTTCCTGGACAAAAGGGGAGAAAATGGAGTCCAGATAGGTGGAGATGAGTTCGGTGGGGCAGGAGCAGGCTGAGACAATGGGTCGACCAGGGCAGGCAGGTTTGTAGATTTTGGGAAGGAGATAGAAACGGGCCGTGCGGGGTTGGGGAACAATGAGGTTGGAGGCTGTGGGTGGGAGGTCCCTTGAGGTGATGAGGTCGTGAATGGTGTTGGAGATGATGGTTTGGTGCTCGGGTGTGGGGTCATGATCGAGGGGGCGGTAGGAGTTGGCGTCTGGCCTCGGCGATGTAGAGGTCAGTGCGCCATACTACCACTGCGCCACCCTTGTCTGTGGGTTTGATGGTGAGGTTGGGGTTGGAGCGGAGGGATCGGAGGGCTGCCCGTTCTGCAGGGGAGAGGTTGGAGTGGGTGAGAGGGGTGGAGAGGTTGAGGCGGTTAATGTCTCGATGGCAGTTGGAGATGAAGAGGTCGAGGGAGGGTAGGAGGCCTGGGGGTGGTGTCCAGGAGGAGGAATTGTGTTGGAAGCGGGTGAAGGGGTCAGTGGAGGGAGGGTTAGGCTCCCGGTTGAAGAAGTAGGCATGGAGGCGAGGACGGCGGAAAAACTGTTCTATGTCCAGTCGTGACTGGTATTCGTTGATGTGTGGTTGTAGGGGGACAAAGGTGAGCCCCTTACTGAGGACTGACCGTTCATCCTCAGTCAGTGGGAGGTCTGGGGGGATGGTGAAGATGCGGCAGGGTTCAGTGTGGCTGTCTTCTCTGGGGTTGCTGGCTGTGGAGGTTGTGGGCGGAGCGATGAGGTTGTCGGCCGTGGACGGGGTTCCGTCGGCGTCGGCCGTGGGCGGGGTTCCGTCGGCGGTTGGAGTATCGGAAGTTTTTCCGCCGTCTTCGCCTCCATGCCTACTTCTTCAACAGGGAACCGAACCCTCCCTCCACTGACCCCTTCACCCGCTTCCAACACAAGTCCTCCTCCTGGACACCACCCCCAGGCCTCCTACCCTCCCTCGACCTCTTCATCTCCAACTGCCATCGAGACATTAACCGCCTCAACCTCTCCACCCCTCTCACCCACTCCAACCTCTCCCCTGCAGAACGGGCAGCCCTCCACTCCCTCCGCTCCAAACCCAACCTCACCATCAAACCCGCAGACAAGGGTGGCGCAGTGGTAGTATGGCGCACTGACCTCTACATCGCCGAGGCCAGACGCCAACTCTCCGACACCACCTCCTACCGCCCCCTCGATCATGACCCCACACCCGAGCACCAAACCATCATCTCCAACACCATTCATGACCTCATCGCCTCAGGGGACCTCCCACCCACAGCCTCCAACCTCATTGTTCCCCAACCCCGCACAGCCCGTTTCTATCTCCTTCCCAAAATCCACAAACCTGTCTGCCCTGGTCGACCCATCGTCTCA
The DNA here is from genome assembly GCF_030684315.1 of Stegostoma tigrinum. Taxonomy (NCBI): domain Eukaryota; kingdom Metazoa; phylum Chordata; class Chondrichthyes; order Orectolobiformes; family Stegostomatidae; genus Stegostoma; species Stegostoma tigrinum. The sequence continues at coordinate 29,412,252 of NC_081379.1, forward strand.
CTCTGCTCCTGCCCCACCGAACTCATCTCCACCTATCTGGACTCCATTTTCTCCCCTTTGGTCCAGGAACTCCCCACCTACGTCCATGACACCACCCACGCCCTCCACCTCCTCCAGGACTTCCAATTCCCTGGCCCCCAACACCTCATCTTCACCATGGGCATCCAGTCCCTATACACCTGCATTCCGCATGCAGATGGCCTCAAGGCCCTCCGCTTCTTCCTGTCCCGCAGCCCCGACCAGTCCCCCTTCACCGACACCCTCATCCGCCTAGCTGAACTCGTCCTCACCCTCAACAACTTCTCTTTTGACTCCTCCCACTTCCTACAGACTAAGGGGGTGGCCATGGGCACCCGCATGGGCCCCAGCTATGCCTGCCTCTTTGTAGGTTACGTGGAACAGTCCCTCATCCGCACCTGCACAGGCCCCAAACCCCACCTCTTCCTCCGGTACATCGATGACTGTATCGGCGCCGCCTCTTGCTCCCCAGAGGAGCTCAAACAGTTCATCCACTTCACCAACACCTTCCACCCCAACCTTCAGTTCACCTGGGCCATCTCCAGCACATCCCTCACCTTCCTGGACCTCTCAGTCTCCATCTCAGGCAACCAGCTTGTAACTGATGTCCACTTCAAGCCCAAAGACTCCCACAGCTACCTAGAATACACCTCCTCCCACCCACCCTCCTGCAAAAATTCCATCCCCTATTCCCAATTCCTCCGCCTCTGCCGCATCTGCTCCCACGATAAGACATTCCACTCCCGCACATCCCAGATGTCCAAGTTCTTCAAGGACCGCAACTTTCCCCCCACAGTGATCGAGAACGCCCTTGACCGCGTCTCCCGTATTTCCCGCAACACATCCCTCACACCCCGCCCCCGCCACAACCGCCCAAATAGGATCTCCCTCGTTCTCATACACCACCCTACCAACCTCCGGATACAACGCATCATCATCCGACACTTCCACCATTTACAATCCGACCCACCACCCAAGACATTTTTCCATCTCCACCCCTGTCTGCTTTCCGGAGAGACCACTCTCTCCGTGACTCCCTTGTTCGCTCCACACTGCCCTCCAACCCCACCACACCCGGCACCTTCCCCTGCAACCGCAGGAAATGCTACACTTGTCCCCACACCTCCACCCTCACCCCTATCCCAGGCCCCAAGATGACATTCCACATTAAGCAGAGGTTCACCTGCACATCTGCCAGTGTGGTATACTGCATCCACTGTACCTGGTGTGGCTTCCTCTACATTGGGGAAACCAAGCGGAGGCTTGGAGACCGCTTTGCAGAACACCTCCGCTCAGTTCGCAACAAACAACTGCACCTCACAGTCGCAAACCATTTCCACTCCCCCTCCCATTCTTTAGATGACATGTCCATCATGGGCCTCCTGCAGTGCCACAATGATGCCACCCGAAGGTTGCAGGAACAGCAACTCATATTCCGCCTGGGAACCCTGCAGCCTAATGGTATCAATGTGGACTTCACCAGTTTCAAAATCTCCCCTTCCCAACTGCATCCCTAAACCAGCCCAGTTCGTCCCCTCCCCCCACTGCACCACACAACCAGCCCAACTCTTCCCCTCCACCCACTGCATCCCAAAACTAGTCCAACCTGTCTCTGCCTCCCTAACCTGTTCTTCCTCTCACCCATCCCTTCCACCCACCCCAAGCCGCACCTCCATCTCCTTCCTACTAACCTCATCCCACCTCCTTGACCTGTCCGTCTTCCCTGGACTGACCTATCCCCTCCCTACCTCCCCACCTATACTCTCTCCACCTATCTTCTTTACTCTCCATCTTCGGTCCGCCTCCCCCTCTCTCCCTATTTATTCCAGTTCCCTCTCCCCATCCCCCTCTCTGATGAAGGGTCTAGGCCCGAAACATCAGCTTTTGTGCTCCTGAGATGCTGCTTGGCCTGCTGTGTTCATCCAGCCTCACATTTTATTATCTTGGAAAATGAAATAGCACTTCTGGAGGGTAAGGGAGGAGTTCCATCCTTCCTAATACTGAATGCATGTGCAAATGTATTACGTTAAGTGAGGTATTGTGGTTGAAAAAGCCTTCAATATAGTCAAATTAGCATTCCAAATGACTGACATCATGGCCTGCCTTCTCTGGATACCTACAATGTCCACTCCCAGGTCCTGCACTAACAGCCTGCACATTCCATGCTGGAAGTGGACATGCATGATGTGGATGCCATTTTGGACCTGAATTGGCACCATTGACACTGAAATTACAGGCATTACCTAATTGAAATTTGCAAACAATTAAATAGAAACAAGATAGTGTTGAACATTATTTTCCCTTTGATGTTGTGCTGCATACCAACGTTATCCAGCTCTTAATGTTAGCGTTATTACATCTTCTAATGGAGGGTGATATATCTTTCAAAGTATAAAAGGCAACATTTCTGTATTCATGAGCAAATCCATCAGCAAGGAGAACAACAAGCCCAAACAACATAGATAGAGTTGACACTAATATCACACTCATAATGTTCTTAAAGTATCTCAAGTATCATCTTCAAACAATCTGAGCTTCAGGGCGTTTTCAAAAGCAATACATTAAGGCAGTATATTTTTCACATTCTCTAAATGTAATGATGATGTCTGACTCTTTTGTTTGTGATAAGCGAATTGTTATGGATTCTAGAGGTGATTTGTGTCTACTTTCCCCTCATTTCACAGAGAAAAGAAATGGTATGAGTTACCCACTGCAGTGCCTCTCACCGTTCTTTTTGATGTAAATTATTCTTCGCTAGAAATAACTATTCTCCGTGCCGTTTGGAGAATAAATGCCTCAAAAGTCAAAACTTGTAAATTCATGTTTGTTAGCTAGAAATATTTCCATTGGAATTGCACAATATTTTATGCCTGACAATCTTCCATTCAAAGACATCACAAAATCTAACAATTTTGCTTTAAAATTGAATTATTAATGATTTGAATATAACTTGCTTTACAATTGATTAGGGTTCAATTTGAAACAATTTTCTATGCTGTTGTCCATTCTAGATAGAATTTCATAAAATACAGAACACAATTTGGCTTAACTTGCCAATTCTGATGTGTTTATTGCACATGCATGTGATGCTCCAACTCTTCACATAACCCATTCAGCACATCCTTGTATTCCTTTTGTCATCATGAACTGACCTAGCTTCCTCTTAAAAGTGTCTGTGCTATTCATCTCAATGACTCCATATTGTTGCAAATCATAATGGCAAAGAAAATGGTTGCACCTTTACATTTGGTATTTGAATGCATCTGCTCACAACAATTCTAAAATAATTAGCAAAGAAAGGAAAAATGAAATGAGTATACGTTTTTCACACATTAAGTAGTTCAAGTCTAGAATGCATTGTGTGATACATGATGTGTGATTTTTAAACAATATAATATCATTTATTTTAGAGTTTGGTATTTGGACTAGTGGCATATGAGTTTTGATTTAAGTGTCTGACAGGGTTTAGTAATTAACTTATCAAGGTATGATCTTAAACTTGAATGTTTCAGAGAGCAGATTGGGGCCCCTCCTAGAGTCATATTGTGAGTTTCTCTCCATTGTGAGAAACTTACAATCAAAGACAATAAACACTGAAAGGCATTAGCTTGATTTTGGCACAGCGTATTCAGGAATTAACTTTTTTGCTTAGGATAAACCCATAAATTGGAAAGCTTTTGGGCAGTTTGCAGAAGACCCATCTGGGGACAGATGTAAGAATGATAACCCCGGAGAAAGGAATTAGCTCAGGAAAGTTAAGACATAGGTCACCTGAGTGTGAGGACTTTGGTTTTGAACATTCTAGATCGGAACTGTATGCAAAGTTTAAAACATAATTTAGCCAAACTTCTAAACAACTTTCAAATGGCTTTTCTGCTTTACAATTCTAACTCTTTAGAAAGTAACCACAGATTTTTTTAATGAGATAACAAGGTGTAGAGCTGGATGAACACAGCAGGCCAAGCAGCATCAGAGGAGCAGGAAAACCGACGTTTTGGGTCTAGACCCTTCATTAGAAATGATGATGAAGGGTCTAGGCCCGAGACGTCAGCTTTCCTACTCCTAAGATGCTGCTTGGCCTGCAGTGTTCATCCAGCTCTGCACCTTGTTATCTCAGATTCTCCAGCATCTGCAGTTCCTACTATCTCTGACACAGTTTTTTAAATGTATTTTTTTATGGCCTTGTTAAACTGAGTTGCCACTAACAATGATTTATGAATCTATATCTTGGACGCCCTATCTTGCTCATCTCATTTAGCTTCTTATTTTTCAAGGGGTACATGGTTTCTTTATTCCTTTTCTTAAGATGTGAGAATTACCATTTTTATTTTTGCATATCATTTTATTAAAGATAAGCTTTCAAAACTTCATTAAAAATGCACCACCAAATAATCACAAGTAAAAAAAAACTCTTTGGTAACTTGGGATGACTTAAAACTAGATTACTTTCTTTCTATACACTGGATTGCATAGAAAATGCTGAAAGTCAGATGATCCCGTGCTGATTTGGAATCTTGTTATGCATGAGGGTGTTTCAGGGAATTCAGGCTATATTGTTAGAAGCAGCAGCATAGCCTCAGCATTTCAGCACCATTGTCTCATACAGAAGGGTGTTACCACACATGGAGCAATGACTTAGAGACTGAAGCAACAAAATCTTTTACAACCAAATAGAAATGAAACACCAACAAACTTGACAATTATTGATTTAATACAGGTATGCTTGGACGATGAGGCTCCCATTTTGGAAATAAAATCTGTTCCATAATTCTTTTGTTGTAAGTTTTGATCATGAGTTGAGACAAAAATTGAAACTTTTTTATGATTTGAAATTAGTACTAGTTTCCTTTATTCCTTTGTGATATGTAAAGAGTTGGCAAAAATATCTCAAGTGGAGCAATTCTCACACAGCTTAACCCAATGCAACCATTTGAAAGAATTGTTTGACTTGCTTGAGTAGGTCTGCCAAGCCATTTCACTCGAGTTTTAGCAATTTTTGCAATATGTTCATATGTCAGTTTGTTTGACAGGTTTTCATAAAATGAGCAGACAGTTCCTTAAATACACTTTAAATCTGTAATATCTGAAGCCTGTATTTACCAAATCAGAGATTCAATTTGAAATCTTTGAAGAGTGATAGCCAGCCCATAACGTTCATATAATGAGAAAGGGAGGGGAATCGCTACATCACCTTTGAATAATAATGGTCAGGCTTAACAACTGCTTGAAAATCACATTGTTTATTGCAATTATTTATTTTGTATGAAAGGAAAGCTAGAGGGCATGGGTTTAAGGCATGTGGGGAAATGTTTAAAAGGGACCCAAGGGACAGCTTTTTTTATGCAGAAGGTGGTACTTGTATGGACCGCGCTGCCAGAGGAACTGGTGGAGGCTGGTACAAATACAACATTTAAAAGTCATCTGAATGGGCACATGAATAGGAAGGGTTTGAAGGGACATGGGTCAAATACTCGAAAATGGGATTAGATTAATTTAGAATATCTGGTCAGTCTGGACGAGTTAGATCGTAGGGTCTGACCCGTGATATACAATTCTATGATTCTATGGCTGAACCATGTTTTCAAATGTCTCCAATTTTATCGCCTTCCCGAAGTTTCTCTATCACTACAGTCCACATCTCTGCACCTCTGTAATTTTAGCATCTTGCATTCCTGATTTTCATCATTCCACAACAGGCATTTAGATATTCAACTGCCCGCAGCCAAATATTTGGCCACATGTCCTAATATCTCCTTATGATGTTTTAATTTTAAATGTGCACACATCAAATTAAAGTTAAAGGATTCATATAAATGTAACTTGTTCCTCTCCCTGTATATTGCTGCTGATTAGTAATTATTGCAGCAGCCTGATAAGCCTAAACTGAGATATTCGAAGGACATATTAGGTTGATCTAGATATCTGCAAAAGTGTAAGAACTATTTAAGGTATAGAACAAAGTTGCTTAGAAGGCCGAGCTGGGCCTCAAACTGAAGAGATTTTGCCGGAATCTTTGACTGGTACTATCCTTGTAACACCCAAAATCAGACCACTAAAGATAAAGTAAAGTCACCATAGCCTACCAGACTGTAGAGCTGCTCTCTTACTGGAAAGAGATGGCTACTGGTGTTTAACATGAGGGTGGCCACTCCTCAGGAAAGGGGAGAGGTTGAGTAGGAGATCCTGGCCATTAAAAAAAACAAAAGTCTTGATGATCACAGAATGCTGGACTAGTTGTGTGAAGCATGTTTTTGTATGAATAATTTTGAAAAATGAGAGACATCACTTCTCCAATTAGTAATTATTCAGTCATCCACAATCTATGTATGTCCTTTACTTTCAAAGATGCGCCATAGGAAGCATTCTATCTGGATGCATCATAGCTTGGTATGGCAACTGCTCTGCCCGGGACCATATGAAACTATAGATAGTTATGAACACAGCCCAGTCCATCATGAAAGCTAACATTCCATCCATAGACTACATCTAAATTTCTCATTGCTGCGGAAAGGCAACCAATGTCATCAAAGACCCCTCCCACCCCAGTTATAATCTTTTCTAACCACAAGCTCCCATTAGGTGGAAGACACAAAAGCTTTCACACACATACCAACAGGTTCAAGAACAGCTTCTTCCCCGCTTCTGAGTGGACCTCTCAAATTTCAAATCTAATGTTGATCTTGGTTTTTGTGCGCCTTCTTTGCAGCTGTAACTTTGTATTCCTACTTCTTTTCAATCACCCTGTGATCTTTTTATGGTATGATCTGCCTGTACTGCACACAAAACAAAACCTTTCACTGTACCTAGGAACATGCAAGACCAATAAATCAAATCAAATCAAATTAAAATCAAATGATGACACCAGAGCTGCAAAAGAAAACAAATGTTGCAGTAGAGCGATTGAAACTCAATTCAACATGAAGGAAACAAAAGTCGGATTGTGTCTGATACCCCACTTTTCCATTATCACCATTGCAGAAGGTTAAAACCAGCCCTCCATTATCTCTAATTTATAGAGAAGTCAATGTGAGCTTCTCCTCAACAAGTTTTTAAACTTTTTTTCTTTGGCTTTTTCTCAGTTAAGACAGAAACATTTGAGATATTAGACATACTGTCGGAAAGAACATTTGAGTTGGCTAAACACCAATAGAATGGATATCAGAAGTTTTAGCTCAGGAGACAAAAAAGCTAACCTTTTATTGAAGGATGATTTAAAGGTGCTTTCCAGTATCATTTTAGACTTAGGAATTTACCATGGAAAGTATTCCATGCTATAGTGTAGCAAAAAGAAAGAGGGTTTTGTAGCCTTGTACTGTCACAAACAGCTTTTATTGAAATGTTGATGTGCGCTCATTTAAGATTATCATCCCACCTAGGTGACAAAAATAAAATGTGCAACAGAAAAGCAGTTTGCTTGTAGGTGAGAACCCAGCGCAAAGCCAGATTTGTTAGGTGGGCAGGCTTAAGTGACAAGCCTTAAGTGCTTCTTTCTGAGTGATAACCTCTTTTACAATATTCTTGATAATAAAGTGTGAAGCTGGATGAACACAGCAGGCCAAGCAGCATCTCAGGAGTACAAAAGCTGACGTTTTGGATCTAGACCCTCCATCAGAGAGATGGCTGTTACTGCTGCTCCGCATTACCTCTTCTTTCATGAAAAATCTACTTGAAAAATCTAAAAGCTATGAGAATCTTGAGTTATATTTTTGCCACTCAATATCCAAGTGAATTTTGTTTCATTGGTGAAACTCTTTAGGCTCATTCATCAAATGTAAACCTTAAAAGTATTATTTCAATTTCCTCTATAATTCTTTTCATTGCAATGCAATACATGACTGCAGATAACACTCAAATATTACTGAAGCCAATAATCTCTATGACAGCACCCTACTTTATGCAATTTTGGTATAGAAGGAATGATTTCACAGTATTCATGAGTTTAATTCCACAAGAAAGGGCTGAAATATGAGATAGTCTGTTAAAGTGGATTAAAGTAAGTGCCAGCTCTGTGTGTGGGCTAAACTGGCTTGGTGGTAGTGGACTGTATTGCTAGTCTGTATAAAAGTCACCCAGTCTTTTCAAATGAACCATCTCTGTGAAATTATTGAAGGACTTCTTGAGGTAGTCATTATAATTATTGGCTAAGGCTATTTGTAATGTGTCTTGTTGTATTGAAGCGATAACACATTTTTTATGGTTCTTATCCCTTCCCATGACCTTGGTCAAGTGCCTATTCCAGAGGTTCCACCAATCCTTGGTATCAACAGTTGCTCATGTATCTGTGAGCTTTGTTGGTGAATGATGGCAAGCTACTTGACTGTGGACTGTAACACAGCTATACTCTTGGCCTATAGTCATCACAGGTCACCCCGTGCACTTCCTCATGGGTGTAACTGGATGATTTTCCCTTTCCTACCTCAGTGCAATTGTAGAACCTTCACTGTAGTGCCTGCTAACATCAATTTGTTTGGCATGAAGCAAGAACTGAACATGGGTGTTGTGTTGTACTTCTTCAATGACTACACAGAGCCCAGACAGCCTTAAAGTAAAACTCAGTCTTATTGCAATTGATTAGGAAACATTTAAAAGGAAAGTTGAAAGTTGTCTTCCAAATGTTTACTTTTACCCATGGAATTACACTATAACTCCACCTACAATTATGCAAAGTGCCTACATTTCTAATTGGCTATTACCAGCTGTGATGCCCTGATTCTCCAGAAGATGCCAGGCCAGCCCCATTTTCAGGATTGCATCCATAGGTTACCCTAGTCACGTGCCCTGAATCCTCGCTGAGTGTTTGTTGACTATTGCCAATCGATTTTGAGTTGTTTTTTAAAACTATGTGTAGATTCCTTGTTATCTTATTGAACTTGCATATATCTTATTATGTTTTGGTCTTATTGATATGTGCACCAGCTGTTTAATGGGTGCACTTGTTCTCAGTTGGGAGCTTTAGCTTTTGCATTAATGTGAGTGTGTCCTGAAAGTACTTGAGGAAACAAGGGATGAGGGTCCTCTCTTTCTCCATCCTGTCTGCAACACCACTTTTCATCCTCCCAGAGCAGAGGAGCTGGGTTGTTTCAATCCATACATAGAACTCCCATGTCACGGCAGCAGATGTCCTGAAATTCTCGGGAAGGTTTACACAGTTTGAAGGAGGCAGTACCAATGCTCTGGGCCCATTTGGGATCTTGGCCAGCAAGCGATAGGTCAATGTGGATGCCAACAGTAACATGCTCCACCTGCGCTCCAGCTTCACAATCAGAAGAAGCTGAGGCTATTTGACCTACATTGGTAAGTTTAGAGTGTGCCAAACCTGTGGGAGGTCAGGGTACATGGCAGCATATGGGGAGGTGATAGCCTAGTTTTATCATCGCTGGACTGTTAATCCAGAGACCCAGATAACATTCTGGGGACCCGGGTTCAAATCCCGCCACAGCAGATGGTGGAATTTGAATTCAATAAAAACCTGGAATTAAGAATCTAGTGATGAGCATGAACCCATTGCCAATTGTTGGAAAAACCCATCTGGTTCACTGATGTCCTTTGGGGAAGGAAACTGCCACCTTTACCTGGTCCGGCCTACATGTGACTCCAGACCCATAGCAATGTGGTTGACTCTGAACTGCCCTCTGGGTAATTAGGGATGGGCAATAAATGCTGCCTAGACAGCAATGCCCTCATCCCATTAATGAATTTTTAAAAATGCAGACTGCAAAGTGACCGTCTGCAGGACTGTACACAGGAGGGGCACGAGACTAAGCACTGTAAAGAAGCCATGAGATGCAACCTGTTTGGGGAAGCAGAGCACATAAAGAAGGCCTGCCCAAGATATGGTGCCACATACAGTCCAATGAAAGTAAGTGGCAATGTGAACCATGGGCCCCCAAAGGAAGCAAGGTGTCACCCTCCAGCAACTGAAATGACAGGTACCCAGAAGGAGGGATAGACCCATGAGGAGAGAAAGCAGGCCAATGCAGTGAGAAAACAACCAACTCAACCTTCACCTGAACAAATGGAGTCAATGGAGGAAGAGGAAACAATGAAGGAGTCATGGACAGAGGTGAGGAATAACCAGAAAAGAAAACCACATGCAGCCCCCACTGGCCAACAGCAAAATGCAAAGAGGCAAGTCCAAAAAGGACACAGCCGCAGCTTCTCTGTCAATGAAGATCTGTCAAGGGATAACCAGACAAGAAAAAGTCACAGCACCATGGGGGAGAAGGTGAGGAGTACCACTGAAGCCAGAAGTGCTGAACATCATGAGGGCCCCAGTGAAACCCCAACTCTAGTTGTCCAGAACTAAGCGTTGCCCACTACCCCATAGGTCTGGGCAGCTGGGGGCAAAGACACTCTGAACAAGGAGCAGAACACAAAGGCTGGTTTGGAACTAGACCTTCCTGGCTTTGACATTGCCCCAATGACACTGGATCAGGCCAACGCCACCCATCCCCCACCCCCACAGGGAGGAACAGGACAGCTCCCTCACCTCTGTGACAGTGCAATAGTTTACTCACATCACCATGGTGGAACTTCTATTGTACTATTTGGTAATCTTAAAAGTCTTTAAAAAATGGGTTTTTCAAAATTCCCAGTATTGCTGTGCAGAGCAGCACTGCTGTGTGCTTACATACCTTTGGACTATGGGAGAAAACCAGAGCACGCAGATACAGGGAGGCTGTGCAAACTCTACACAGAGGGTGCGGTTGAACCTGGGTCCCTGGCGTTGTGACGCAACAGTGCTTAACCACTGACCCACCCTAGCAAAGAATTATGAAACTAATGAAGATGGAGAAAGTGGCGTATGGGAGATAGCTTGTTATATAAAATAACAGGAGTTTCTACAAATGTTTAAGTAGAAAGATTAACTAAAGCCATTGCTGGTCCTCTAGAGGGAGAATCTGGGTGTTTGTTTTGGATACCCACCAGCTTCGCTCATGAAATGACAATTAATAAGGACTGCCCACTAGATACAGTGCAACAACTACAAAAATGAGGGTGCAGTGATTGGAAGGAGGTCACCCAGATGGATCTTATAGATTAAGATATAGACTATGATGAGATCTGTTAACCTGGTCCAATCATGGTGTCCTGGCTGACAGATATAAACAGCAGTGTCAGGGTTTCTGTGCTGTTGGAGCTGGCTCTGTGCTTTCTAGGTCAGTGTTTTGGACAACACATGGGTAAATAAAGGGTCACTTGGTGATGGGATACTGGCCTTTGTGGAGTTATTTCATGAAAACTGGAAACAGAAGGAAGAAAGGAACTAAGTAAAAATAGCATTGGAAGGGGAAATTGTACAATTCAGCCCCAATAATGCCTGCCTCCCCCTCAAGGCTTTGGAGGTGCTTATGGACACTGTGTCCCCTCTCTAAGGATATCTAAATGTGAACGTGACTGTGGAAGATGGGCAGGCATTGAGGAATTATGATCCCCTCCAAAGCCTGCTGCTTTTACCTGAAGATGATGATGACCTTAGATGCTGATCCGGGAGTAGGTCTTTGAGAAGGTCCTCTGATGTGCTTGATTCCCCTCCACACCAGGTGTCTGAAGATCAGGAGCATGGGGCTAAAGTGCAACCAAAAGAATAGTAACACTTTAAATTATTAAACAGGGGTGAGGTGTCTCAGTCCCAGTGTACACATGGCCCACGGAATCCTCAGTACCATAAAATAGAAGAGAATCTGGCCTTGGTAAAGAAAGATGTTAAAGTTGGATGCTGTTAATTGATTGTTTAATGTCTTGATGTATAAAGGGAGAACAGCTGAGCCTGAGGTAGAACTGTTTGGATGGTATCGTTAGTAACTCTCAGCACAAAGAAAGCCAAAGCCTATTACTTTATGTTTGACCAGCTTGGTTAGGATCTATGACCAATGGGGAACTGATAATGGAATTGGTGGTGACATTAAGCAGGTATATCACAATAGGAGACATTGTAACTTCCCGATGATATCTGCAAAACAGCAGATAGAGGGAAGAGAGGCTCAAAGGAATAATTTAAAACAGTTACCATCGCTAAGGAAATGTTTCTGGGAAAACTTTTAGCCTTAAAAGCTGACATGTTCCAGCACCAGACATCCTGCATTGTGGAGTCTTGAAAGAAGTGGCTGCAGAGATTTTGGAGGCATGGCTTATCTTCCAAACCTCTTTAGATTCTGGCAGGGTGTCAACCTTTTAGAAAACAGCAAATGTAAAGGTCGAAAGGGTTGAATGAATGATAGCTAAATTTGGAAATGACACCAAGATAAATGGGAAAGGAAATTGTTCAGGGAAGGTAGAGAGTCTTAAGTGTGTTGGCCCAATAAAAATGTGAAATGGAATGTAATGTGGGAAAAAGGTGAACTTGACCACTGTGACAGGAAGATTAGATAAACAATATACCATTTAAATGGAGAGAGATTGCAGATCTCAATGGCAAGCAGGCATCTGGGAGTTCTGATACATGAACCCACAAGAGGTTGGTATGTAGGTACAGAAAGCAAATAGAATATGGAGGTTTATTGCAAGGGGATTTGGAATTTAAGTGCGGAGAAGTTTTAATGCAGCTATAAGGGCCTCGGATGAGATGGCATCTGTAGTACTCTGAGAATGCTTCCTTGTGTTGTGAGTCCAGAACTGAGGGGGCAATGGTCAAGAATAAAATCCCTCCCTTTTAAGATGATGATGAAGAACAAATTTTTGGCTCAGAGGGTTGTTAGTCGATAGAATTCTCTTCTTCAGAAAACCGTGTAAGGTGAGTCATTGAGTTTCTTCATGGCATATTTAGAGAAGAGATTCAGGGCTTTGGGGACAAACAAGACAGTGGAACTGAGACAGCCAAGAGGTCATCCATGATCTTAATGAATGGCAGAACAGCGTTTGAAGGGCTGAATGGCCTATTTGGCTCTGAAGTTCATCTGATTGCCACACGTACGCATTGGAATTGCTAGGTGAGGTTCCTTTCGAGTTGTATGGTTTGGAAAATCTATGATAAATCTCCCTTTTCTGATTTTGTTGGAACCTAAAACTAACCCCTCGTGTGCTACGATGTACAATGCAATTCACATGTAATCTTGCCAAATTTCAGTTGGAGGGAAACAATAATTCTCTCCTGATATATCTGCTATAAATATAAGCAGTGCCAACTAGAAAGGATATCTTTATTATGGGAGCAGAAAGACCCAATGTCTCTTTGAAAGTTGTCTCAATGGCCTCCTACTAAGACTGCAATGCAGTCTGCTTCCTTCATTATATTTAAGCTGAATTATCACACCTTACAAGGCTGGTCCCTGTCAATCCCTCACAAAAGGGTTTGCAGGGCACCTATCTCTAAGGTTACCCTTTATTATCTTCAGTAAGGTCCAGAAGCTGTGACCAGCATAGTTTATTGGTGTACCCTTGCTTCCCACAAATACCACATTATTTCTCTGCACATGACAATTTTTGAAAAAATGTCCCAATTTTTCAAAGTTAAAACAACGCCTCCCTGCATACTCTCCCAAATTTCTGTTCTGCTAACATAATTCTGTAATCATTTTTCAAATCCTACCTCTATCTGATTTTCACTACTTTGTTTAAATTGTTACCTCGTAGCTTTAGCAATCTTTTATTTTGCTTAGTGCATCATACAGTCTTCACACAATTACCTTTTCTCATCTCTCTCCTTTCTTTCATTTTAATTCAAGTTATCACACTGAATGGAAAATTCTCTAATCCGTGTTTCCATCTTTAAAAGCTGTAGTTTTTTTAACAATGTTCCATTTTATAGTCAATTGTCCACAGCCTCCATGAAGATGACCTTTGATTATTTTTATCCATTTTCTTGAAGTTTGATCCCATTTTGCCCTTTTTGGAAGTGATTAATCTCCCTTATATTTTTCCTTTGTGATCAAGCAACCATGGCCCCAAAATTAGACATTTTAAGTTGACCCTCAGCTGGAGAAATTGAACCTGACAGAAAATCAACTAAACTAAATTAAAGACAGCAGCTATTAACTGCAGAGAACAGTGAAAACTAGGGTCATAGAGGTCATAAAAATTTGGAGGAACCAGTTACAACCAGGTTGAAGGTTGTGTATTGGAGAAATATCATTCAGAGTTTCTGGCACCTTGACTTGCCAGGTGTGGCAACGGTGAAGGGTGTTGGTGCAATGCCATTGGATGTTTTGAACTCCACTCATGACCCCCATTGGCCACCGACTACAGAACATTCAGGAAGGTCCTGGGCCAGGGGGATAAAAACGCTCACCTGGAACACACTCCTTTAGTGAAGACTTGAAAGACTCATAGTGGAAGACTGAGGGTCGATGCACAAAGACTCAGGAGAAGATGCACCCTGACCTACAAGACCCACCTTTGTGGAAGACAGCCAACCCCTACATCACAGAGAGGAAGGAGATTCTAAAGGCCTTGCTCAGACATGTGGACTGTTGCAAATAATATCCTTCTCAGATGGGTGGAGTTAGATAGAGAGTAAATATTGTGAGAATTTGGGAAAAAAAAATCACATGGTATTTTAGAAAAGTACAGCACAGTACAGGCCCTTCGTCCCACGATGTTGTGCCGTGGAATAATCCTAATCCAAAAATAAAATAACCTAACCTACATTCCCCTCAATTCACTGCTGTCCATGTGCATGTCCAGCAGTCGCTTAAATGTCACTAATGACTCTGCTTCCACGACTACCACTGGTAAACTATTCCATGCGCTCACAACTCTCTGGGTGAAGAACCTCCCTCTGATGTCTCCTCTATACCTTCCTCCTAACACCTTAAAACTATGACCCCTCGTGGCAGTCAATCCTGCCCTGGGAAAAAGTCTCTGGCTATCGACTCTATCCATGCCTCTCATTACCTTGTACACCTCTATCAGGTCACCTCTCTTCCTCCTTCTCTCCAGAGAGAAAAGTCCGAGCTCAGTCAACCTCTCCTCGTAAGACAAGCCCTCCAGTCCAGGCAGCATCCTGGTAAACCTCCTTTGCACCCTCTCCAAAGCCTCCACATCTTTCCTATAATAGGGCGACCAGAACTGGACACAATATTTCAAGTGTGGTCTCACCAGGGTTTTGTAGAGCTGCAGCATAACCTCGTGGCTCTTAAACTCGATCCCCTCGTTAATGAAAGCCAAAACACCATATGCTTTCTTAACAATCTTATCCACCCTGGGTGGCAACTTTAAGGGAGCTATGCACTTGAACACCAAGATCCTGCTGATCCTCCACACTGCCGAGAATCCTGCCTTTAATCCTATATTCAGCATTTAAGTTCGACCTTCCAAAATGCATCACTTCGCATTTATCCAGGTTGAACTCCATCTGCCACCTCTCAGCCCAGTTCTGCATTCTGTCAATGTCTCACTGAAGCCTGCAATAGCCCTCGATACTATCAATTCCTTATTTTTAATAAGGAATATTTAGGTAATGAATTTGGGTTGAACCACAAACCAAATTCTGTGTCCTTTTTGTCTGCCTCATTGACAAGAACACTTTGGAAAAGTGTTTTTAAGACATAATCCAGTCAAAGTGTCCAAAGCATAGACAAGCCTACGACAACTCCTCTTTTGTTTGATGCTTGTAAGGTTTGAATCTGTACAGAAACTACGTACTACTTAAAAATGTAGAGATTCTTTATTCAGTGCTGTACTGTGAAATTGTCAATGTAAATTGATGATTATGGAAGTAATTTACCTCTTAGCTCAAAGCTCAATTACATTCACATTCTTAAATAACAAGGGTTTATAGTGGCTTGATGCTGACAACTCCCTGACTTTCAAGGATTTTAGTAAAAAATGGACTTTCTCTTTTTACTTAATAGCACCAAATGTGATTCAAAATGAGATGATCATCTAAGTAAATAATTCTACAGCAATTTACAAGCAAAGCAGACCCAATGTGTAGGATGTAGCACATTTAAGCATGTTTGTCTTTGCTCTAATATATTGTGCTGCTTTTATTCCATTACTTCATGACTCAATACATCAGCATTTATCCAAATTAAACTCCACCTGCCACTCCTCAGTCCATTAATCAAATTGATCAAGATCTCTTTTGTAATCTTAGATGACCTTCTTTACTGTCTATTATACCACCTACTGTCTATTATACCACCAATTTTTGTGTCCTCACAAACTTACTAACTATGCCTTCTATATTCTCAGCTAATTCATTTATATAAATGACTAACAAAAATGGACCCAGCACCAAACCCTGTGGAATACCACTGGTCATAGGTGTCCAGTCTTAAAAACAACTCTCCACCACCACTCTGTCTCCTGCAGTTCAGCCAATTTTGTATCCAATTTGCAAGGTCACCCTGAATCCCATGCGTTTTAACTTTACTGATTAGTCCATCATGCGGAAACTCATCAAAGGCTTTGCTAAAGTCCAAGTGAATAACGTAGAATGCTCTGCCCTCATCAATCTTCTTGGTTACTTCCTCAAAAAACTTGATTAAGTTTATCAGACACAATTTCCCTAGCACACAACCATGCTGACTATCCCTAATTATTCCTTGCTTCCCTAAATGCATATAAACCCTATCTTTCAGAATCACCTCCAAAAATTTATCCAATGGGCCCCATAATTTTCTCCTTAACTTCCCACAATTTCCTAGGATACACTAGATTTAATCATGGAGATTTATCCACCTTTATATTTTCTAATACCTCCAGCACTTCCTCTTCTGTAATATGAACTGTTTTCAAAACATCAATACTTATTTCCCTGAATTCTCTACCCTCCATTTCTTACCCCAAAGTAAAAACCGATGTGAAATATTGATTTAAAATATTTAATATTCATTTAGTTTAAACATTTCATTTAATAATTCAATATTCCATTCATCAATTCCCCATTATTCGCTGAGTTTGAATGCTAACTTTACCTGATTTGTTGTGCAAATTCACCAGGATGCTACCTGTTGTTAGGAGGAAATATGCTCCAATCTAAGGCAGCCCATGAAAAATGCACATTTTTGAAAATTCGTTCACATGATGTATTTGAACAACTTCCCTGCCTTGGTTCCTTAGGGGATAAAAAAGAGTAGATATAGATTATATTTTTAAAAGAAAACAACACAGCAACAAGTGCATGTTTAGTATTTGAGGTCTTTTAATGTAATAAAAATAGGATTCAGTCTATTTTTATTAAAAATGGTACTTGACTAATTTTGGACCGGGAACCCCAGTTTCTGAAGATGCTGCCAAGAAATCTACAGGTCAGAACTGTAGTCAGCAGCTCTGAGAAATCTGAACTTGTCTAACTCATCGGCTGTGGTGAGAACTTCAACTTCATGGGTTGTTGTGAGATGTTCAAGGTTAATATGCTAATAAACTTTAAACTTTTTAAAAGCGATCATTTTATGCTTGCATTCACTAGTTTGGAAAGTAAAACCAATCTGCATCACTGACCAAACTAGCAACATTGCTGTTTACACTATATATCTCATAGCGTCAGAATGGTCCAGCTTAAGTCAGTGGTGGTGAAAAGAAAGTGATAATTCATTTCAAATCTTCCCTACTGACCCTTGTGAGGAACCATTCAGCTTAATGTTGGTACTGAATTCATCAAAAACATCCCTCACTAGAAAAATTAGCTGCTCATCAATGTAAAAGAGAGGCTGAAGATAGGGATTATTTGGTAAAAACTAGATATTTGGAGAAGTTGGTGAGGTGGGGGAGGGGTTGTTGTGTGGAATAGGTGATTTCCCCCAGCTCTTATGACTGTACAGGAACCAGTTGGTGTACTGAATGGACGCAGTCTTCCAGACTGCTGAAAATATACATCAACAACAGCTGAAGTCCCATCTACCAAACGTCGGGCCTGCATCTCCACCAGTTCTGAAGAAATCATTTTGGACTTCCAAACAGCAAACTGTTTCTCTCTTCACAGATGCTGCCAGTCGTGCTGCTTTTCTCCAGCACTTCTGTGTCTGTATTTCAACCAATTGGTATGAAATGCGCAGAATTTTCTTCAAATGTGAAGTGTCCCTGTATAGATTTTCGTTGCCCTCCCTCCAAAGACAGAACATTCTTCCTGAGACCAGAAAGCTCATTCACACCTGGCAAGTCCAGAAGTGAATCTGAAGAAGAACCAAAGGACCACCACACACATTGCTGTGCCTTTATCCAACCCTATCTTCAATTCTGTATTCTTGCAATACCATACTTTTCACTGTATCTCAGTACATGTGACAATAATAAATTAAATCCAATCAATCAGTACGGTGATGTTCAGCTCCTGTATTCTTCCTCTCAAAGAGCATAAACTCTCAGTTTCCCACATTACATTCCATCTGTTGTGTTTGTTCCCATTTGAGTAACCAGTTTACGTCCCTCTCGGAACGTTTTGTGTTATCCTCAGCATTTTTCTTTCTACCCACTTTATTGTCATCTGCAAATTTGACAAGAGCTCAGTCATTTCCCTCATTCAAGTCATTGAGGTGATTCTTAATTTTTTTTGGCTTATTCTGAGTTGGCTGAAGATATTTTGGAAGGCTTTTGGCTAGAAGGCAACTGAGTTCTCCAGCCATATCTTACCCAATATACCGCTTTAATTAGCTGCCATGTCCCTATCTCTTGTGCTCAATTTCTGCCCAATCTTATTATGTCCCCTCCCAGAATGATTCGCCTTTCAGCAGAGATCCACTGAAATACCAGCACTGCCCCCCCTTGCTCCCATGCCATCTTGAAAAAACCCTTGTGCATCTGGCAAGAACCATCAGCCTGGAGCAGCTGTGTGTGGTTACTGCGATTTTCCCCAGAAACAGCAAACAGGGAAAATTGTTGCTCTGTTTTGCAGGTGGGATCCTGGAGGTCCTGCTGGATTGAGTGGTGCCATTCTGGGACTTGCTCCTCTTTTGGGAGCAGTTGAGGAGACTGCCATTTCAGGCCTTGGCAACCTGGTCCAATGTTGCCATTCAAGCTAAAACACTCTCATGCATCTGGAGGGATGCCCAACGCTGTGGGAAGAAGGTCATTGTCCTTCCCCTTTCTGCCAGGGTGAATGCTACTATCTTCTATCAGCTACCTCACTCTCACTCTGCTACTGTACCCATCTCCTACCAAGGCTCTACCACTCTCACTATCACATGCAACATCTTCCCTCACTTGTAAATGCCCACTCCAACCCCTGATATCTCTAACCCAGCATACCCTCTGATCTGCCTTTTACTTGCTCGGGATACCTCCCCCATCTGTACCAATTGTAATAGTTAAACCACACGCTTTCATCTCCAGAAATGCACAATAATACCTGCCTTTCAGACTTGTTTCAAAATGAGAACAGCCCACAAAAGGGCAGAAAGAGTCAACGTGGGTAGTGGTATCCAACATTTGGCTCCTCGTTATTTGGGGAGGGTCTTGACTCTGATTATATCAGAGGTTGCCCTTGACCTACTGTGCTGGGATCCCCTACGAGAGGTTATTCCCCGCTGACTGGACTGAAGTCAGTTGTCAAGCATGTCACATTTCCCATCTTTGTGTCTGTGCTAACCAGCAAGTCAAGTCAGGGGTGACACGAGTCAGGCATCTCTGGCTGAGGTGGCAAAGTGTAAAAAGGAGGGAAAGATGCAGCCGTTGTGAGAATCCAGGTAGACTCAGAATGAGTGAGCGAGTGCTATGACAGCAAGCAATCAGCAGGGTCTGGTTCAGCGAATCCCCAATCACACAGTGTCCTTGCTGCAGCATGAAAATGGTAGTTTCTGGTGCAACCCATGGTGCATCTGAAGTGCCCAGTTTCCAACATGGCTGTTGGTTTGGAGCAAATGGTGAGCTGAACCTGCTCTGGTTCCTTATCGAATTTTCCTGACGTTTCGTTTGTTTGGTAAAATGGGGTAGCTGAATACAAATGCAAATTGTGTCATTACCAAGGTGTTTAATAAGTGTTAATCTCCATCAATTAGCTTCTCATTGCTGCCTTGTGAAAATCTCACCATGCTACCTTTGAAAAGCATAAAAGCATAAGATAAAGCACTGAGATAGGTATAATTTGATTCCACCACATATCTTACCACAGCCCATATTGCTCAAACTCCTATAAAATTCCATTCATTAATGGAATCTGAAAATAACTGTAGCCCAGAACTGATCCCTGTGGGATGCCACTAGTTACAGATTACAATCCTGAGGATGATACCGCTACTCCAATTCTCTTTTGTTAAGTAACCAATCCTCTATCCATGCTAATACTACCATGCTAATACCCAATGAGTTCTTATCCTAGTAAGTAGCTTCATGTGCAGTTCCTTAATTGAATATTTTTTGGGAATGCAAATATGATGCAATTACTGGTTCCCCTTTATCTATCCTGCTTGTTACCTCCTCAAAGAATTCTAATGAGTATGTCAGGCATGACTTCCCTTCCATGAGGTAATGCTAACTCTGCTTGGTTCTATCATGGATTTTTAAATGCTCAGTTACTGCATCCTTTAATATTATGATGCTAACATTTTCCCAATAACCAACAGCTAGCATTTTTTTCCTTCCTTTTTTGATTAAGAATGTTACATTGGCAGTTAAAACTGAAATATATTATCTTAGGCAACTTGATATGATACTAATCTGCAGCTTGCTTGGTGATCAGACAGGTTCATCCCATTTGCTTCTTCCTGAACTCTGAGAGTCTCATCATCTTTGCAATTTCTTCTTGAGGTAGATGTGCTGGGGAAGAGGCTGTTGTCCGCTTACTTCTGGATTGTATCTTTCTAAACAGTATCTGTACAGAAATGCAGTGGATTTTGCTGAGATTCATCCTGAGTAGCTCCCTGATACAGGACTCTATGCTCTATGGGTTGTTAATATCAGCTGCAACTGGCAGACCATGTAGTCAGTGAAATATTCTCTTTGGCTTGTCTTTTTAAATTTGTTTTACAGTTTTTTTTCGTGAGTTTGCGATGAATCACAAACAACTTGAGAAGAAGAAACAAAAGGTGAAATGATGGTGAGTTGACAGTCTTTATTTAAACTATTACTTTTGTTTCAAACTATGGCTTCTAACTCTTAGCCAAAAGAATTACCCCTTTTGCAAGGTTAGGCAAGTCTCCCTTGTTAAATGTTTGGTGAGTTAACCCAAAGTTTGAGTATATGCAGGCTGTGAAGAGGCTACAGTAAAGCATCTCACAACATCTGATTGAATCAAATTCCATTATTAATGCATGACAATAATGGCTGTTGCTAGTTTTTTTGCAATGACATGCCATGATTCTGTCCATTTCCATTAGCTTGTAGTCACTAAATAATTCAAATTTGTTTTAACTGCATGGGACATTAAAGTTTTTAATGGTGCTTTGTGGTTTTGGAGTTTCAATTTATTTTTCATACTGTGTGAATGACACAGACTGTGTGAATGACAGTTTTGTCAGAGGCACTGGGAAGACAAACTCAAAGGATGGAGTAATGCTAGTGATTTTAGAAAAAATTGACCTCATCTGTTTCATACTGTAAGTGGGGCACAGACTGCTGAATATACTTTAGTTATTTAGCATTCTTCAATTTATATAATCAATAAAGGAAAATATCCAACGCTATATAATACTCATGTTTATCACAGTCCTAAAAGATTTATTTTTAATCATCCTCTCAGTCTAATTTTTTGCTCAATAATTTATTTGCATGTTTTACTGCTGCGAGAATTATGATCTTGGTTTTCATGGAAGTTTAGAAAAGTAGCAACAGCAATTGCAGCAACTGATACCTTAAGCACAAGTCTAAATGGTGTTTGTAATCAACTAAGTGTCTGCTTTGGGGATTTTTAGGGCGTATTTCTCTTTATAAGCTCTAGCAACTTATCTCACACAATTCTCAGCAGCTTACTTCATCTGTTCACCATGCCTATATGACACACTGCCGACGGCTGATATTTCCTGGGAATCCTGGTGCCAGAGCCATTTTTAAAAGTGCTGTGAGCCAGAAGATAGCCCTCACATTTTCTGTGTGTGAAGGGTTTGCCCCAGAGATGGCTGAGACAGGCACATTTAGACATTACTTTGTTGACAGTGACCTGTGATCCTGGTGCATGGGTTGGAGTGGAGGAGGCTCATTTCCTTTCCTCAGGTACTGTGGAGGAGTCCAATGTGCCAGACCTTGCTGACACCTCCTATCAAATGTTTTCTTGGCACACTGACCTTTGAAGTCCATGTGCAGCACTGACTTCCAAATGGGACATTAATGTTTCGGCATGCTGATCAGCCTACACAGAATCTCAGAGCAGCTACACAGCTTGGAGGGAATGTTGGACATTGCCAGCCTGGCAAGAAGTTGGCACTCTGACCAGTGCGACATCCATAATCTAGAGGGAAGTCCAACAATGCAGGAAGAGGGTGCAAGGCCTTTTGCACCTAGCAAAGGTAAATAACACCATCTTCTCTCAGCTACTTCTTATTCAGTCTAACTGCTGCAGCAACCACCTCCCACCAAAACATGTGTTCCACTACTCTCATTACTACATGTAACATCTTCCGTCACCAACCCCAAACACTCAGACTGTGATCGCTGCATGCCCGCTGTGCTGCCTGCTCACTCACTCAAGAAACCTCAGAGCCTTTCCCCTGCCTACACCAACACTAATAGCTATCCAGCCAATTTCCATTTCACTCAGTCCCCCCCTTTTCTCTCGGTCTTGGAGAAAACAGCTCACCACAGGGAGCCAATAATGCTATAGCTGTGATTGACATTTCATCTCTTAACCCCCCAACGAGGAGAGGGACCTTGCCTTAATGCAGGAGGACTGTGGCCACTCGTGAAGATGCTATGATCTCTATGTCCTGGCAACCAAGTAAGATTCATTGTCATATGCTGTGCTGCTATCCCACTGCTGCCAGTGTGAATGGATTTTTAAGATGCCCACGCTTCTATTCCTTTCCCACAACACATTCACTTGTGTTTCCTGCAACCACCAGTGGCATTCACACAGTCTGTGCTGGGAAGAGAACAGCCCTCAGGTCATCATCCCTTCCTCCATCTCTGAAGAAGGAGCCGCAGATCCTTTGGAGAATGCACAGGCAACGCTGTATCCTGCACTCTCTGCCAGCTCAGACGCTGACTCCTTGGTGAGTACATTAAGCTACAGTACAGCCAGGAACACATTCTGGTAAGCACCTCACTGCCACCTCTCCTCAGCTTGCCGAGGAAGAAATGTCCCACAACAATGGCACTTGGATGACTGCCAGAGCACTTACTCAGTCTCAAGCAGGAGAGGACCATTAGGTGATCATCAGTTCCTAACTTTACACATATGCACAGGAAGACAGGTTTGTCAGAGGCACAGGGGAGACAGACTCAAAGGATGGAGGGGTACCCAATGCCATGTTGTGTTGCCTTAGAGATGTGAGTGTCTGACAGCCTCTATAGACAGGTTGGCTGCTGCCATTGAGAGCCAGGTCTCCCACACTGAGTCTGCTGCGTGTATATACACAGCTCTGTACTCTATTGGTGCTCAGTCCAAATGGCATGGTAACAGCACCCCACATGCCCCTTACTGACAAGGATGCAGGGTGTTGCTAGTAGGTACCTAGCCAGAGGAGAAATGACATGCAAAGTCCCTCCCAGAGGTCTCCTCCCATGAATCTGATGCCTGGCCCTTCCACCCTACCTGTCACCTTTCCCACTGTGAGAGTTCAAGCCGAGAAAAGTGAACATGCACCTGGGTGCATAAGATGGTATAACCCTGTCTAGGTGTTGGCTATCCTTTCCATAGCACCTGTACAAGCATGAAACTTTGTTGGGATAGAATGGGGAAGAGCATTGAATGTTGTGTTTCATCTGTTTGTAATGACAACTTTTCTAAAACAGAATGAGCTGCTAAGAAAGATTGAAGCATTAAGCAGCACTTGCAGTTGAGATGATGCAGGGGATGCGGGCCTCAGCAGTGCTGAAATGTTTGCGGGTCTGTGAAAGAAGACTTCAAAACTCCGTTCTGTTGAACAGGCTTCCCAAAGAGGTCCTTTCTGTGTCTCTGTGATTGAGTGCCTGCTGTGAAGGAGCTGAAAATACTGTTCTGTCTGAAGAACATCCTCATGTTCTTTCTCAGCACAATGTTGCAGTTCTCACGGACCACATTGTCCATCCCATAGACTCAGTGCGCCATCCAGTTGTAGAGCAGAGATTTTGAAGTATAAGTCATGCCCTTTATCTGGGTGATACTGGTTCAAAACCCCAGACATGAGCTACCTGGAAAACTGATGTGGAGAGGCCATTTCATTTGGCCCCAGTGGAAGGAAGTTTTTCATTGCAGAAATGCTGGGCAACATGACATGTTGTTCTGACTTCCAGTTCTGCCTCTCTCTCATCTGCATGGCTTTGCATGAAAAGATCAGTGGCTTTCCTGAATCTTTGCCTTTTTTTATTCATTCGTGCGATATGGACATCACTGGCTAGACCAGCATTTATTGCCCATCCCTAATTGCCCTGTGGGTATTTCAGAGTCAACCACATTGCTGTGGGTCTGGAGTCATTGTAGGCCAGACCAGGTAAAAATGGCAGATTTCCTTTCCTCAAGGACATTAGTGAACCAGATGGCCTTTTCCTGACAATCGGCAAAGGTTTCATGGTCATCATTAGATTCTTACTTCCCGATTATTATTGAATTCCAATTCCAACATCTGCCACAGCAGGATTTGAGCCCAGGTCCCCAGAACATTATCTGGGTCTCTGGATTAATAGTCTACTGATAATATCACTAGGCTATTGCCTACCTGTGATGTACCTGTCGTTGGAAGCTCTGCATTAGGGGTTGGTTCCTCATCAGCTGATGGTTTTTGTTGATCTTGGACACGAGTTCCTTATCCATTCATGTAGCAGCCCTTGGTGCAGTGTACACAGGTACAACCCCAGCTTCTGAACCTCAATTCTTAGGGTGTAGTCCCAATGAGCCTATGTGGGCAATTTCAGAAACGAAGCATCTCCTCATTGATGGGATTATTCAGCAGTCGGAGCAAACACAAATATCATTGGACGAGTGTCCTCCAAACATTGGGACATGGAGGTATCTGACAAAGCTGCCAATGGGAGGACTCAACATTTACATTGCATGTTGTGGCCCTGACTGAGGTGTTTGTTGCTCACATCTCATGATACACATACTGTAGATGGTTGTACGTATAGCAGCAATAATGAGAAGCACTCCCCCACACCCAAGAAAGGCAGCTTTCCAAGACGCACTACAAAAATACACTCCCATCTATAAGGACAAGGGCAGCAAACACATGGGAACATGACCACTTGCAAGTTCCCGTCCAAGCCACCTCTACATCCTGACTTGGAAATATATCGCCATTCCTTCAGTCACTGGGTCAAAATCCTGGAATTCTGTCCCTCACAACATTTTATGTCTAACTTCAGCACATGGACTACAATAGTTCAAGAAGGCAGCTCATCACCACCTTCTCAACGGCAACTGGAGGAAGGCAATAAAATGCTGACCCAATATACCATGAATGTAGTATGACACCCATATGACACCCATATACTATGAATGTAAAAAAACGTTTAGGACATGGCGTGGGCATTTTGTTATCTGAGGTGTGAAGTGAGAAGCTGCTGTAGCTGGTACAGGTAATGGGGCTTGGAAGCTGATTGCTGTTTTGACAACCAAGGGAATATTTCTAGACCTCAAGACATTACTTGTACCTCACAGCCATTAGTGAGATTGATTTGTCATGTTGAATAATGTGGTCAAGAGTGTTTATGGCCAGGATTTATAACTGCAGCAGTAGATCAATGGGTAAGATCTATGTATAGCCTTTTGTGATTGCAGATGTCTTTCACTTATACTGTGTTGGTTTCTGTTTAATGTTACTGCCCTCTTAAGAGCCTCACAAGGCCTGGAAGTGGAGTAAAAGATATTCTTCACTATTCTGACTTACTTTGCAAGTGGGCCATGAATGAAGGCTGTCTTCCTTAGCTTGACTGAAGACAACTCCCGTTAGAGATTCAGAAATGGTCATGTGGTTAAAGCACAAAATGTGCTTGCCAAATACATCACTAGCACATCATGTCAGTGTAACATTGATGTAGCACGGTACTTTAAAGCAACATGCCTGTCCCCTTGACTGATCACTGCTCTCCACCAGAACAAACTGCCTGGTTTATTGCCTGTGCTAAACTGCAAGGCAAAACAGAAGCACCATGATCCTGTATGCTCTGAATGAGATAGCAAACTGCAAAACATCAAGGCAGAGACACTGTGAGCAACTAAGTGGGCAAAAAGTGAGTGAACACTAAGTGGGCAAGCTACAAGCCTTGAGATGCCTCCTGTTCCAAACCATGATTTGGGTGCCTGGCTCGAGCAACAGCATTATATTGAATGGTGATGTGCTACAAATTACAACAAGGAAATGGGAACCTATATTGTAAGGGACTCAGAGGCTCTGTGTTGGGGCTGGTGTGTGTTCAATGATGACCTCACTTGTTGGGGGAGGAGTTGCAGTTGGTCACTGTCCACAGAATATGCCCTGAGATGTTGGGAACTGCTGTTTAAGATGGAGGTCCAGGCAGCAAGTAGTGAGCTGGACACCAAGTAATCTCTCTGACTTGCACATTCAAAATTGTTGCCATCTAGTTTCTATCCCACAGGTGGCAGAATGGGAAACTGCACATCAATGATTTAAAGTTAGGTACTAATGAGATGTAAGTGCATTCAAATAGACCTCTGGCTGCTCATTAATGAGATCCTTGTTACACAAAATCAGGTTGCAGAATCTGACTTTCTTTACTTAACTTCAAGAATTTCACTTTTTCAAAAATTGCCATTTTTTCCTGACTGACTCGCCATTGCCCACATTGTCCAGGAGCTGGGAAAATTCAGCTCAGTCTTGAATATACTTCCCATGATGGTGAGCAACTGAACTAAAAGTGCAATGGAATGTAAACAGTCCATAGTGTAATCTGTAATCATGATATGTTTAATTGTTCTTAAAATGCGGACAGAATTCTAAAGTGCTTTGAAATACAGTTTGCAGCAGTGTTATATTTAGAAATCAGTAACTGGGCATGAAATGCTGAAGATGTAAATGTAATTTTGGAGACCTTGAAGGTCATGTCACGCCTGAAATTTTGATACTTTGTTCTAAACATGTTTCAATGTTTGGATGCTGTCAATGTTTTCGCTTTTTAGGCTAACATAGTTATCAAGAAAGCATTAGAAACATTTTGCACATGAAAAATAAAAAACAGCAGTTCATGCTTCAATTGAATTTTAAAATGTAAAATTAGAATAAATGGGATAATATCCTAGAATAGGAAAGAAGCAGATTTACATAATGTATTGAAGTCTCAACGCCCTATTTTGCCTTTTTTTGGACATTGAAATAATTGATTATAGGCACTATACATTGCAATCATTGTAATAAATGTAAAATACATAAAGATATTGTTTTCAGGATCAAATACAGGAGTTGCCTTATCTACTGATAGCTGACCTTGACTGAGTGTCAACTTCCTCCGCATACAATTGGCAGAATAAGGAGTTGGATCTGTAGAGCAAGTAGGATGGTGCTTTGGATCAGAGAATTGCACAGAACCTCAGCAGAGGGCATATATGGCACTCAGTTCAATTGGCAGAGAAGGGCAAGCAGTGGAAAGAGCCTTTATCAGCAGGAGCCTTATAAACATTCAAAATGGGCCACATGAACGTGTTGTCAGTGTAATTCATCGTGAGTCAATGCAGCCTCTCAGATAAAAGGAAACTGACAAAGAGAAACTGTCACCTGTGACTTCAATAACCTTCCCGTCGAATGCACACAACTTAACTGTGTGACTTTACCTGACCTACCTGTAATAGTTCTTTGGATTTGCAGGATGAGTCACAGGGAGCTGCATTGCTCAGAAGTTGTTCTTCTCTGTTGACATACTTGACTTTTCGAGGTGGAGTTGGAGGAAGAAAGTGCCAAAGCCAAAAATATAGTGTCCAATTTTTAAAGTCAGAGGGGCCAATCTTTGAGCTGGGATGATGTAACTGAGGTCCTAAAGGCAGGCTCTTGAAATTGCTGCTTGGAAAGGAAGAGGAAGGGTGTGCTCAATGGGAGTCGTTCACCCAGTGCTCCTTCATCCTTGAGCACTTGGTGGGGTCAGTGTGGCTCAGGAGCTGGCACAGGCAGCCCAGCGGCAGGAATAAGAGAAAGTGCTTTGACAGGAGGCCAGGCAGTAATATATATATTTGGGTAGTAATATCTGTTGCACACTAGATTCCAGACTTCTTCCTGGCCTGCAAGCAAGTTCACCAACAGAAGGACAAAATACCACCATGGGAACCAGGAATCAAATTTATTTTATTACAGTCCTGGATCTGATCACTGAATGTATGTCATTATCAGGCTAGGGAGTAATAACTTCTAAGTTTGAAGTCAGTGAAGTGTGAGACTGAGGTGACTTACTAAGAAATAAAGATAGAAGATTCTACGTTTTTATGCAAACAATAATAAAATTTACTACACAGATTTGAAACAGCAATACAATCTCCAATACTTGTACAATTTAAACGTTAACCCCCCAGAATTAATGAGAGGTAGATATAAGTAATAGAATGTGTTCAAGCATGTCACAACAGATAGAAAATGCCAACAAAAGAGGTGTCATGGATTTTGCCGCAATTCTTGCTCCAATGTTAGCAAAAACAGTGAGTCAACGAAAGTTATTAAACTTCAGAAGGGATTATAGCTTTTCACTGTTATCAGTCTGGTATGGAAACTCCCTCTCAAGAACAATTTCCGCTTGGACTGCCTGAATGATTGCTCCCATTCTACTAAATCACCATCTGTTCCTGGGTATAGCTATCCTAGACTCCAAAAACTGCACTCCAGTTCTTGCTCACCGGCAAAACTCTAGCAGTTCACTGGCATCTAGCTTTACCAAGATAGAACTACCTGCTTTTCTTCCTTGAGCTTTAATCTTGCTCAGTTACATTAAAAAAACTGTTTGCTTGCATTTAACCCCATTGCTCGGCTATATTGAACAAATAATTACACTCACGCTTTTGTGTTTCCCCAACTTTCAGGAATTCTATCGCCAAGGAGTTATCTAATTTATAATAGGATTTCTGACTGAGTTTTTTTACACAGAAGCTGTGGAGTTCGGTTGCCTTCCCAGCAGTAAAGCAAAAGACAACATTACCTAACATGGATAACAAGGTGTAGAGCTGGATCAACACAGCAGGCCCATCAGTATCAGAGGAGCTCGAAAACTGACGTTTCGGGTCTGGACCCTTCTTCAGAAGTTTCTGAAGAAGGGTCCAGACCCAAAGCATCAGCTTTCCTGCTCCTGTGATGCTGCTTGGCCTGCTGTGTTCATCCAGCTCTACACCTTGTTATCTCAGATTCTCCAGCATCGGCAGTTCCTACTATCTCTCTCACTACCTAACATGGTATCTCTATCTCACATACTCACAGACTTTCCCAACTGCCTATAATTTTTGATCTCCTTCTCAGCCACCATAGAACTATCCTGATGGTCCTATTGAAAGTCTTGGACTTAGGTCCTATTTCTCAGTAGAATTGCATATAACTAATACTTTGGAGCAGGCAAATGTGACCCTTTGGAACTGAGGATGCCCTGATTGTTATATTCTCATAGAATGCTGCCTTCTGCAACACAAAAGAGATGTTACAAAGAGAGGGATTCATTACAATTTCGTTTACAGTTATGTAATTATACCAGTTTGAAGTCCATACTTGCCTCCAGTTGATTTTGTTAGAATCAGTTACAGGCTTACATTATGGAAACATGCCACTCAGCTCATCATGTCTCTATTGGCTGTTTCTTAGAATGAACCAAATCTAAGTGAATGTCTCCAGACCCTTCCCCTAGTCTATATCTTCTGTTTCAAATATCTGTCCAATTTTCCCTGAAAGCTAGAAATGGTCTTTAACTTTATCCATTCTCTGCATTTTGTGTTCCAGGACCTTTTTACATGAAGTGATTCTTCCCAAACTGCCTCTTCACACTTAGGGATAATGGGAACTGCAGATGCTGGAGAATCCAAGATCTGATGAAGGGTCTAGGCCCAAAATGTCAGCTTTTGTGCTCCTGAGATAATGCTTGGCCTGCTGTGTTCATCCAGCTTCACACTTAGGCCTGGGTTTTGTGATGGTAATTCAATTCATGCCGCTATTGAAGAACTGTTAAATGACTACTGAGAGAGTCCAAACAGAATTGAGTGTCTTTCCTTCCCTGTGACTGAGATCTCTGCCAGCAGAGGGTCCACCCATCACAAGCTGATGCCAATCAGAGACAAGCAGCTAGATGATTGCTGCCAGCACCAGCATTGGAAGGAACACTTTCAGACCCAAAGCAAAGTCCAGTGAGGGCAGGATGGGCATCATGGAGTAGGAGCCCACGGGATTTGGGAGGTAGGAGGGTCGGAGGCAAAATCAAGAGACTTGCCCCTCCCCTTCCCAATGCCAAGTCTTTCAACTGGGGCAGTGCTCGATTCCAGGAAAACCACACCACGCTCACCTCCTTTCTCAAGGCCATTTCTGAATGCACTGTGCAACACCCTGATGCACCTTGAAATTGTGGTATCCTGAGGACTGTCGAGCAGCTCATTAATTCTGCATCAGAGTACTTCTGATTTAGTCAGGGAAGGGTCTTTCCAACAGGGAAATGGTCCTTGAGCCTAACCCCTATGCTTCCACCTATGAAGGGTTGCATCAAATCCAGCCCTTCAGCCTTGATTTCCACTCTTAATGTTCCCTTAATCTGACTTGGTAAAGTCTGGTCTGGGAGGACTCATTTTTAGTCCAGGATGTCAGTCTTGCCTGGAAGGGAGGCCAGGTGAACCTAAAACTGGAGCAGAGGCTGCTGGCTGCAGATATGGACACAAAACCTGCCTTCCTACAGATACATGGTGCTGAAGATTAATATAGAACAAGTAGAATCAAAAAAGGCCTTTCAGCTCTCATCCCTCACGTCCCTTCCCTCCCACATCAATTCCTTATGCTCCAACCATGCTAACCCTTATCAACCTCCTATTCCCCATCCCACGTTTTCATCCTCTGTCCACCTCATACCTGTAATACTATTCTCTGAATTTTAGAAAATGAGGAGTGAATTGCTTGAAGTGTATGGGAAGGATGTTTCTTAGCTGAGAATAAATAAAATTGTATTTCAGACATCACTATAATCAGAAGCATATACACTTGTGAAGACACAGAAACTACATTTAAATGCTATCTCCTCAATTATTTTCTTAAACATAAACATTTAATTCGAGTGCAAATAGCATTGAACCTCAAAAGCCTCACGTCAAAAATGCCAAAATCACTTGTAACATTCAATAACTGTATAATGGGAGGCATCACACTGTGACAATGGGTCCTTGTGAAAACGTTCATGTTGCACTAATCCAGTAATGGAAATTGCCAGGCTAATGTCAGTAAACTGAAGTAAATAGAAAGCATCTTGTTTAAAGTTCCTCAGAATTTAAAAAAAAAAGTTGAAAGGCCTGAAATTTTAAATGTCTGGACAGTTTTGATAGACCCCTTCGATAACTTTGGCAGTTCTTTGTCAGTTTGACAGTTCAGATGGATTTCTGGATATTTTAGGTATATTCACATATATTACCAACAACCTCAAAGAGCACCTGACTCTTCCAAAAGCACCTGACTACTCCTTCCACAAAGATATGCAGGGACTATATCCAAAGGGGTATCTCACCCCTCCTGGCTATCCCAATGAATCCTTGAAGTTCAGACCAGCTTTTAGCTGGTCTAATGTGTACACTGCAGGCTCAACATGACAACAATATAATACTGTACTTTGGCTGCCTGTGTAGGGGGTGTTTGCTCAAAACGTGACTGACACCCCTCCCACAGAATGAGAAATGCCATTTGCAGAGGCAGAGAAGTTCTTGGTTACGTTGAAAGTCTGATCTTTTAATCAATTTGTCCTTGTGTCTATCTTGCCAGAGGAATCGGTCTGTCCCCAATTAATCTGACAGAACTCTACTCAGAGCCGTCTTCTAAAGCACTTCCTAAACATCATTGTTTCAATGTAATGTGTCTTGGTCACCGCATCATAGGAAGGATGTGTTTGCACTGGAGGGGTGCAGAGGAGATTATGGAGCAGCTTAGCAATGAAGAGAAGCTGGATAAGTTTGGACTGTTATCTTTAGAGCAGAAAAGGCTGTGAAGGAAGCTGATAGAGGAACATAAAAGTTTGAGAGGCGTGGACAGGGTGGATAGAATGGAGCTATTCCCATTAATTGAAGGGTCAATGACACGAGGGTTTAAATTTAAGCTGAAAGACAGGCAATTTAGGCAATATTGAGGAAAACTATTTTCATCAAGAGTTTTGTGGAAATATGGAATGGGCTGCCTGGGAGGGTGTGTTGAGCCTTGTACACTCGCAATCTTTAAAAAGTACTTGGACGAGCCATCTGAAATATCATAATGTACATGGCTGTGGGCCTCATGCTGGAGTGCAGGTTGGATGGGCTGTAGGGTCTCTTCTGTATTGTCAGATTCTAAGTAATAGATATAAAAAACAAAGAAATCATGCATATTATTTTAACGTATTACATTATGACTATCCTGTAAGTTATATGTTGAATTTAAACTGAACACGTCTGTATGAGGGTGGGTCTGTATGTGAAGTGGGTCAGTGGGCAATGTAACACTTTGTTGTTAACTGGTGCCTTTGATTTGTGTGTCAATTTTAGTGAGTGTCTTCTTTATGTATCTTTGTTTCTTAAAAAGTTTCCTTCTCAGTGACCTTCAGTCGTTTGCAGTGAGATTGTGAGATACGTGATTTATCCTGCCCTTGTTGTAGATCAATACCTTTTATTATTTCACAACCAAAGACTTAGGCATAAACACTGCCGAGGATTACTGCTCACATGACCAAAACACTATGGCTATAACGCATTGGGAAGAATTTCAATATCTCAGCTACGTTAACCCATAAAAAACTGAAGTTAAAATAAAGTATCAGCTCAAAAGAAAAGAAGGCTTATGTTTGTGCAATATGTACTTCAGCTACCAGAGACATCCCCAAATTGCACCATTTATAATTAATTATGTTATAAGGGGCGTCATAGTCATACAGGCATTTTGCGTATAAGCAGATGCTTCAATCAATAATGACATTGACGACCAAAGAGTTCCTTTTTGATGGGGATTGTTGAGGAAAAGGATTGCAAATGAGGTTATTGGGAGAACCTCCAAATTTTCTGTATTTAGTACCATGCAACCTTTACCACTTGATGAAAGTTTGGGGGCTTCAGTTTTATGGCTCATTCAAGTTTCCAGATTAGACATGCAGCTCTCCTTCATTACAGTGTGAACTTTGAATTTGTGCATGTGCTTTGGTGTGGAGCATCGGCTCACTGAAGTGGTTCTACTTGTTTAGGAGATGACCTCCAATGTCACTATCTTACAGATTGTGCCCATTACTTTATGCAGTGAGTTAATCCAAAGGAAGAAACGTACATGTATGAAAGAAAGGATTGGAGATATACTGTTCAGTCTGATAGAAATGAAGGATAATTCTCAGGTTTTAATAGAACAATGGTCTTTATGGAGATCTGAACTCAGCTGGTGGACTTAATGTTTGAATATATCAGAGTGAAAACCAGAAAATGGAAATGCTTGTTACAGTACAACATTTGCATCACTGAGTTACACTCAACAAATCTGCTGAGAAGATCTGATATATAAGAATGCATTCTGAAAGTTAGAAGTTCTGTTTTGACAAGGAACATAACATAAATCAATACGGTCAGCCTACTTTCTGTCATTATTTCACCAAAATCAAAAGAAGGGCTGTCATGCCCCACCTGAGGCAGTTTTGATAGCGAGGGGATTTTTATTCAGCTAGGTGGGTGATGGGTGGACCCTCACTCTCTTCCCAAAGCCTCACTGATTCAGTCCTGGGCAGGCGGATTAGTGTACGGAACATCCCGCATTCCTACCTATTGAGGCCCTTAAGTGGGCAATCAATGTTCATCTTAGGACTTCATTCTGATGGTGCTAGTGCTCATCCAGCTGTGGCAGGACATGTGCTGTTTGGGAAGCCCAAAAAAGCAGACCCTGTCTGGATTCTTTGTAGGCTTTTAGGGTTGGGATCTATTGTTCTCAAGCAGTCAAGGGTCAAATCTAGGAACCTGGGTGCCTAATGAACAACACCATCATCCCCTTGCTGCTGAACTCCTTACACATTCTCTCTGCACGACTGCCTCTTCCACTGTGGCTTGAACTCCTCACCAATCCTGGATCTCAGGCAGCTGCATTACTAATAGCGTCTACCTCCTATGATTGGCTGGAGGCCCTCAGTGGTAGGATTTCCATTCCAAAGATCCTTGATCATGGTGAAGGCCACCACTGCCCAGTTAAGTGCCCAATTGGCATTTAGATCAGCAGGCCTTTCCGAAAGTGTGTGATCTGGAGCCGTAATTTTCAGCCAAAAGCTTCTGACAAGTTTTCATTGTCCAACAGTTGATTTTGGTCGTACTAATAGATGCTTGATGATGGCTTAGGGTATGTGCAAACATTTTTGTTTTTACTTTTCTTTTCCCCCATATTTATCTTGTGAATTTTGCATCATTTGACACAGGACAGAGAAGAGATCTTGCTGGTCAGGCCACGTAGAAATCTTTCAGAATTAAAACTGCAATGTGTATATGCCAGCAGCATAACAACTCTTTTGACTAAGCTTTGCTAACAGGAGTACCAGGTAAGATACATGTGTGGATCCACATCAATGGAACGTACACAATAGGTCTGTCAATAACATATGAATGACCTTCTAAAACATGCTAAACCAGATAAATATTCTTGTCAATTAGTATCTGAATGCTGTGATCTTGGTTCCAATTATTCAATGAAAGATGACAAATATAGAATTTGCATTTTGTAAATGATAATTCCCTACTTACATGATATGAGTGTGTTAATTTGATCTATTAAAATTGCAAACAAAAACAGAAATTGCTTGAAAAGTTCAGCCAGTCTGGAAACATCTGTGGAGAGAAGTCAGAGTTCGCATTTCGGGTCTAGTGACCCTTCCTCAGATCTGATGGTAGCTAGGAAATGCTGCTTCTTTAGGCAGAAGATAGGGCAGAGGGAGTGGATAAGGACTAAATGATAGATGGAGATAGAGATTAAAGAGAGTATAGGATTGTTGGACAAAGGAGTGGACAATGGTCAGTTCAGGAGAACGAATAGCTGCTAATGGGGGCTGTTATGGGTGACTTGAGTTGTTTGTAATAACAGACCATGTAATAACAAGGCCTGATGTATGGTGTTGGAGTCAGAACATGGGAGAACGTGCCTGAAACCCAAAAATTGTTGAATTCAATATTGAGTCCAGAAGGTTGTATAGATCCTAAGCTGAAACTTGAGCTGAACTTCACTGGAGCACTGCAATAAGACTGAGACAGAGCTGTTGGCCAGGGAATAGGGTGGTGTGTTGAATTGGCAGGCAACAGGAATTTTATGGTCTTTTATTGTGGACAGAACATAGTTGTTCTGCGAAGCGATCACCCAGTCTATGCTTCATTTCCTCAATGTAGAGGAGACCACATTGTGAGCAGCAAATGCAGTATTAAAATTGCATCTCAGTTTAGATTTATACAGGTCTCACTATGAGTAATTGCAGCAATGAAGTATAATTTTACTCAAACCTCATCATGCATATGCAGGGAATTCAGTATAAAACTACAATTAAATAACATTGAAGTGATACTGCTGTCATAAATCATCCTTGACACAGGGACTCTGTGGTGAGTTGAATGTGAATTTAGTGCACAGGTTGGTGCAGGAGGAATCTAGGTGTTCATCCAAGACAAGCTTGTAACAAGCATTTTACAGAAATTTCTTCTTTTCAGAAAGAGAATTGAGGAAGGTGAGGAGTATACAGTTCCTGTTTGATGAGAGGGGAAAGTCCAAACAAACGAATATTTATTAAGATCATCCTTTGATGTAATAATTAATTAAGATGATATTTGCCACAATTGGAGCCGTCTTAGTTAGCACAACTTGAATATATACAATTCCACAAAGCTTGGTTGGTCGTTATTATATAACATTGGCCCAGTTTGTTATGTCAGTGCTGAAGAAATAACACTTACTTCGCACTTAAGATAATAAAATGTGAGGCTGGATGAACACAGCAGGCCAAGCAGCATCTCAGGAGCACAAAAGCTGACGTTTCGGGCCTAGACCCTTCATCAGAGAGGGGGATGGGGGGAGGGAACTGGAATAAATAGGGAGAGAGGGGGAGGCGGACCGAAGATGGAGAGTAAAGAAGATAGGTGGAGAGAGTGTAGGTGGGGAGGTAGGGAGGGGATAGGTCAGTCCAGGGAAGACGGACAGGTCAAGGAGGTGGGATGAGGTTAGTAGGTGGCTGGGGGTGCGGCTTGGGGTGGGAGGAAGGGATGGGTGAGAGGAAGAACAGGTTAGGGAGGCAGAGACAGGTTGGACTGGTTTTGGGGTGCAGTGGGTGGAGGGGAAGAGCTGGGCTGATTGTGTGGTGCATTGAGGGGAGGGGACGAACTGGGCTGGCTTTGGGACGCGGTGGGAGAGGGGAGATTTTGAAGCTGGTGAAGTCCACATTGATACCATATGGCTGCAGGGTTCCCAAGCGGAATATGAGTTGCTGTTCCTGCAACATTCGGGTGGCATCATTGTGGCACTGCAGGAGGCCCATGATGGACATGTCATCTAAAGAATGGGAGGGGGAGTGGAAATGGTTCGCGACTGGGATGTGCAGTTGTTTATTGTGAATCGAGCGGAGGTGTTCTGCAAAGCGGTCCCCAAGCCTCCGCTTGGCTTCCCCAATGTAGAGGAAGCCACACCGGGTACAATGGGTACAGTATACCACATTGGCAGATGTGCAGGTGAACCTCTGCTTAATATGGAAAGTCATCTTGGGGCCTGGGATAGGGGTGAGGGAGGAGGTGTGGGGGCAAGTGTAGCATTTCCTGTGGTTGCAGGGGAAGGTGCCGGGTGTGGTGGGGTTGGAGGGCAGTGTGGAGCGAACAAGGGAGTCACGGAAAGAGTGATCTCTCCGGAAAGCAGACAAGGGTGGGGATGGAAAAATGTCTTGGGTGGTGGAGTCGGATTGTAGATGGCGGAAGTGTCGGAGGATGATGCGTTGTATCCAGAGGTTGGTAGGGTGGTGTATGAGATCGGGTGGGATCCTCTTGGGGCGGTTGTGGCAGGGGCAGGGTGTGAGGGATGTGTTGCGGGAAATACGGGAGACGCGGTCATGGGTGTTCTCGACCACTGTGGGGGGAAATTTGCGGTCCTTGAAGAACTTGGGCATCTGGGATGTGCGGGAGTGGGATGCCTCATCGTGGGAGCAGATGAGGCGGAAGCGGAGGAATTGGGAATAGGGGATGGAACTTTTGCAAGAGGGTTGGTGGGAGGAGGTGTGTTCTAGGTAGCTGTGGGAGTCGGTGGGCTTGAAATGGACATCAGTTACAAGCTGGTTGCCTGAGATGGAGAGAATGGGAACTGCAGATGCTGGAGAATTCCAAGATAATAAAATGTGAGGCTGGATGAACACAGCAGGCCAAGCAGCATCTCAGGAGCACAAAAGCTGACATTTCGGGCCTAGACCCTTCATCAGAGAGATGAGTTCACTCTCTCTGATGAAGGGTCTAGGCCCGAAACGTCAGCTTTTGTGCTCCTGAGATGCTGCTTGGCCTGCTGTGTTCATCCAGCCTCACATTTTATTATCTTGCCTGAGATGGAGACTGAGAGGTCCAGGAAGGTGAGGGATGTGCTGGAGATGGCCCAGGTGAACTGAAGTTTGGGGTGGAAGGCGTTGGTGAAGTGGATGAACTGTTCGAGCTCCCCTGGGGAGCAAGAGGTGGCACCGATACAGTCATCAATGTAACGGAGGAAGAGGTGGGGTTTGGGGCCTGTGTAGGTGAGGAAGAGGGACAGTTCCACGTAACCTACAAAGAGGCAGGCATAGTTGGGGCCCATGTGGGTGCTTCTCGCTTCATTGGTGACTGCCCAAACCACTTTTGGAGGCTTTTAAGGTGCAAGGAAGCTTTCATCTGGACAGCAATTCCTCCATATCTGATATTAGCCTAGTGAACAAGGTATAGTGGGACTTGATGGGGTAGATGCAAAAATTGGAAGAGGTTGAGTACATTGGGCCTATGCTTTGAAATATAGAAGAATGAGAGGCATTCTTTTTCAAATATGCAAAGTTCTTGGGGACCTTGACAGGGTTGATTGGGGAAGGATTGATTCCCCTTGTGGGCGAGTCTAGGGCCAGTGGGCAAAATCTCAGAATAAGAGTTCGGACACTTGAGACAGAGATGAAGAGGAGTTCTTTTCACTCAGCGGGTAGGGAATCTGTGGAATTCTTTATGGCAGAGGAATGCTAAGGTTGGCCCATTAAGAATTTTCAAGGCTGAGGTAGACAGATTTTAATGCAACTGTGACATACACTACATTGGACGAACAGGCAGAAAGCAAGCCACCAGGATACATGAACATCAACTAGCCACAAAACGACATGACCCACTATCACTAGTATCCTTACATACAGATGAGGAAGGACACCACTTTGATTGGGACAACACATCCATCCTAGGACAAGCCAAACAGAGACACGCACGAGAATTCCTAGAAGCATGGCATTCCAACTGGAACTCCATCAACAAACACATTGATTTGGAGCCCATCTACCACCCTCTGAGAAAAAGAACAGGAAATGACATCACCAATGCAGGAAATGACATCAACACAGGAAATGACATCACCAACCCAAGGAAACCGGGACACAACACCAGCGCTTCACCGGAGGCTCACTGATGATGTTACCTAGAATGGTGATGAAACGTCTGAACATGAACGTTCTAGCTCAGCGAGTAAACTTACATCCAGAACCTCAACCTGAGCTACAAATCTTCTCAAAACTCACCAGATTTTTAATGATTTAGGAAATCAAGGGTTATGGGAAAAAGGAGGAAAGTGGAGTTATCAGATCAGCCATGATCTCCCTGAATAGCAGAGTGGATTAAATGAGCTGAACTTATGCTCCTTCTACTTACTTATGCTCCTACATTTTGTGGTCATACAGTCCTTTCTCTCGTGTTTTCCTTGGGATGACATGGTGGCTCTATGGTTAGCACTGCAGCCTCACAGCGCCAGGGACCCGGGTTCAATTCCAGCCTTGGGCGACTGTCTGTGTGGAGTTTGCACATTCTCCCCGTGTCTGCTTGGGTTTCCTCCGGGTGCACCGGTTTCCTCCCACAGTCCAAAGATGTGCAGGCTAGGTGGATTGGCCATGC
Organism: Stegostoma tigrinum; assembly: GCF_030684315.1. NCBI lineage: Eukaryota > Metazoa > Chordata > Chondrichthyes > Orectolobiformes > Stegostomatidae > Stegostoma > Stegostoma tigrinum. The sequence continues at coordinate 29,451,484 of NC_081379.1, forward strand.
TAAATTGCCCATAGTGTTCAGGGGTGTGTGGGTTGTAGGGGCATGGGTCTGGGTTGGATTCTTCAAGGGACGGTGTGGACTTGTTGGGCCGAAGGGCCTGTTTCCATACTGTAGGTAATCTAACTGTAACCAAATTGATCATCCACACTGAGGGTCTCTGAGCTGTAACTGGTCAGAAATGCACAGTAAAAATATACAAAGTGTGGTAGATGTTTGGAACTCTGTTCCACAAATGGCAGTGGATTCTGTATCAGTTGTTAGTTTTAAATCTGTGATAGAAAAACTTTTGTCGAGCAATGGTATTGGAGGATATGGAATTAGGCCACATCAGCCATTATCTGATTGAATGGTGAATCAGGCTCAAAGGACTGAATGGCCCACTCCTGTTCTTATGTAAATGGTGGGGGAAGGCGTATTTCAGGAGATCTAGATAATCAGGTTCCTCAAAATGGAAAACATGCTTAGCTTTGCTTTAGCAGTCATGGTTTTTGTTAGGCAGGGAACATTCTACAAGAGACCACAACCTCAAAACAGGGTGCCTGCTTGCTGTTCAATCCTTATTCTAGGGCTATGAGGAGTGGGGGCTGTTGTGTGTTTGGTGGTTTGACAGCAGTTGGGTGGACTGTGGGAAGTCAAGGGAAAGCATTTACCATCTTCCTGAAATTGCCCCCAAATCGTGTCAGATATCCTAAGGCCTGAAAATAATGGCTGACCAGAGCTAGCTTTAGTTAACGGGTGGGGGGGGGGGGGGGGGGGGGGGGGGGTGGGGGGGTGGGGGGGTTGCGCAAAAGAAAGGTCTGTGTTCTGGAGGTGATAAGAAAGTGATTGCTCTTTACATCAAGTCAGCATTTGACCAAAAAATCCCTCTACAGTTTGGCATTAAGCCTAGCAGAAAGGAAGTTCACTGTAGTTGTTGGAGGCCAAAAATCTGATCATAAGAACATCATTGCAGGACTTCCTCAGGATAGTGTCCTAGGACTACCTACCTTCAGCAGTTTCATCAATTACCTTCCCTCTTCAGCATCATAAGGTCAGAAGTGAAATTGCTTACTCTTGATGGCATAACGTTCAGATTCATTGTAACTATTCAGGCACTGAAACTATCCGTATTTTCATTTAACAAGACCTAGCCAACATTCAGTCTTGGGGTCCGAAGTGGCAAGCAACCATCCCGCATAAGTGCCAGGCACTAGCCATATTCAACTATCTTATCTTGTCATTCAATGGCTTCATCATCACCCAATCCCCACTATCAACAGTTCCTGGGGATTATCATTGATCAGAAACCAAACTGGATCAGCCATATTGAATACTACAAGAGCAGATCAGAGGTTGGGAATTCTTAGGTGAGCAACTCATTTCCTGACTCCCTAAAACCTGTCCTCTAACTACGAGGCACAAGTCAGGAGTATAATTGTATACTCCCCAATTTACTTCCAATAAACTCGTGAAGCCGTACAGAACCCATGCAAAGCAGACCACTTGATTGGCATTCCACCATAAACATTCACAAGCTCCAGCACTAGCACAGAAGCCGCAGATACATACCATCTTCTGCAACTTGACAATGTTCCTTTGACACTGACACTTTGACAGCAATTCCCAAGCTTGCTATTTCTACCTTTCAAGGAACATGAACCACAGACGCATGGGAATATCACTTACGATTTCCTTCCCAACTGACCCTGACTTGAATTTACATTGCTGATCCTTCAGTATCACTGGATCCAAATCCTGCAACTGCCTCCCTAACAGCACTGTGGATGTTGCTACATCACGTGGACTCGAAATATTTTTAAGTTGATAGTAGACGGCATGAAGTTGGGTTTTGATTTCTAAAGTTTTAAAATCTTGCCTGACCTCAATTTACCCACATTTGGTCACTAAAGTTTAGCTCCCAAAATCTAAATCTGATGAAAAAGGGAGGAGATGCCTTGTGGTATTATCACTGACCTGTGAATCCAGAGACCCAGATAACATTTTGGAGACCAGGTTTGAATGTTGCCATGGCAGATGGTGGAATTTGAATTCAATTTTTAAAAAGTCTGGAATTAGGAATCTAATGACGACCATGAATCAATTGTTGGAAAAACCCATCTGGTTCACTAATGTCCTTGAGGGAAGGAAACTGCCATCCTTACCTGGTCTGGCCTACATGTGACTCCAGACCCACAGCAATATCGTTGTCTGTCCTCTGGGCAATTTGGGGTGGGGAATAGATGCTTTCTAGCCAGCAACGCCCTCATCCTGTTAATGAATAAAGAATAAAGGAAGTATAAAATGGGAAATATAAAATAGATTTAAATCATGTGTAAAATGTGAAATAAATACAGTTGAATATAAATGGAATTAAAGGAGAGTGATAAAAGACAGGCTGGATTTTATTTTTTAAATATATCTTTACTAATTACCTACAGTCACTTGGTAATATTGAACTTGAATTGCATAACTGAAAAAAGACACAAGGTTTGACAACACATTTATGCTGAAAAATGTGTGCTCCACGTAACAAGCAGATATGGACTATTTCAACAGCTCAGCTACATAACCTGAATCTGAAATAAAAATAGAAAATGCAAGAGAAACTCAGCAAGTATGGAGCATTGGAGGTGAGGGAAACAGAGTGAACGTTTTGAGTCCAATATGACGTCTTCAGAACTCAGAACTGAGTTTCTCCAGCATTGTCTATTTTTATTTGTATCAGCCTCACTGTTAGTCTTGAACCAAAATTCAGTCTATTTTAATTGAGTCTCCAAGGGTTCAATTTTTATTCAATTGGACAAATGACCATTCAAAAGTTGCAATCTTATCAGCTATATTTATGCATGAATATATAAGGATGAAACTAAATAAATATATGATCAATCCAATAACAATACTGAACACAGTGATCTATATAACAAGATAATCAAGTGGATACCATGTCTATACTTACCCAAAGGAAAATGAAGTGATAATTTGAGGTCTCTGCTTTGATAAGAAGCCTATTATTTCCTACTATTTTAAACTGAATGACGTCAGTTTTTAATGGAACCCACGTGGATTATAGGAGACATTCCTGAAGACTCATTTTGATTTGGTAAATAATGCTAATTGTTTTGGTGAATTGCTGGGAGAGCCTACCTCGGACACTTAATGATTTTACATAAAAGGTAATGCCCTTCATTGCCTGTTATTAGATATACAATATGTGGAATTCTATGAGAATACTTAACCCATTTACATGTAGAAACATGTAGAGACTATTAGATTTATGTTAAAAAGGGGTAGGAGTCAATAACTTTGAGGTTTAAAGTAGACAATAAGTGTGTCATCCAAAGAATCCAGAGAATAAAAACCTCAAAAGCCTATTGTTTTGAACAAACTGTAAACTTCAGTATGTCACATAGACCTGTAATACAATTTACAATATATGTACAGCTCATTTCTAACACTCAGGATGCAACATATAGAAAAGATGGATATTACACAGTGATCAAACACCCCACCTAGCATAACAAATAGCAAATGCATTCAGGACAATGAAATGTGAGGCTGGATGAACACAGCAGGCTCAGCAGCATCCCAGGAGCACAAAAGCTGACGTTTCGGGCCTGGACCCTATGAAGGGTCTAGGACCGAAACGTCAGCTTTTGTGCTCCTGGGATGCTGCTGGGCCTGCTGTGTTCATCCAGCCTCACATTTCATTGTCTTGGATTCTCCAGCATCTGCAGTTCCCATTATCACTATCGCAAATGCAATCAGGACAGATCCTCCCAGCAATTCCTCCCAGGAATAAATGACATGATGGGTCATCCGAGTTCATTAAACTTTACAAGCGATCACTCTTCTTCACCTTTGCTGATCCAGGCTTGAAACTCATTCTTACTAGCTTTTTTATTGTCAGAACTCAGAACCAGTATCTCCAGCATTATCTATTTTTATTTCTATCAGCCTCACTGTTACTCTTGAACTAAAATGCTTTCTATTTTAATTGAGTCTCCAGAGGTTCAATTTTTATTTATCAGACAAATGACCGTTCAAAAGTTGCAATCTTATCAACTAGGTTTGATGCATAAGGATGTAAACTAGGTAAATATATGATCAATACAATAACAATACTTAACACAGCAATCTATGTAACAAGATAATCAAGTAGATAACATGTCTAGGTTTACCCAAAGCTTCAATAACCGTCTATTGTGGTGCCTATGTCTGGAATCTCCCAGGTACAGTCAAACCGCTCAGAAACAGGCCCTTCAGACCAATCAGCCCACACTGACCATTAACCCAAACTAAACTAATCCCATCTGCCTGTGCTTGGTCAGTAACCCTCCAAACATTTCTTATTCACGTACTTATTCAAATGTCGTTTAAAAGTTGTAACTGTACCCACATCCACCACTTCATTTGGAAGTTCATTCCAAACACAAACCACACTTTGTAAAAAAAAGTCCACGTCTTTTTTAAAATCTTTCTCCTCTCACCTTAAAAATATGCCCTCTAGTCTTGAAATCCCCCACCCCTAGTGAAAAAGACACCTGCCATTCACCTAATCAATACATCTCATTATTTTATAAGCCCCTATAAGGTCACCTCTCAACCTCCTACACTCCAGTGAAAAAAGGTTCCAGCCTATCTAAGCACTCTTTATAGCTCAAGCCCTCCATTCCCAGCAACAATCTCTTCTGAATCCCCTCCAGCTTAGTAATATCCTTCCTATGGCAAGATGTCGTACTGCAGGCCAGCACTTACTCTGGTACAACTTTAGCTTCACATCAACAGCGAGCCTCTCCAGTCTAGGACTTCAGTGTTTCCCTAAGCTCTAATCATCCTCAATTGCATCAAGAAAATATTGCTTGTGAGCTTTTCAAGACCCTCTCATAGCTGTGCTGAATATTAATGGCACATGCTTCTTCTGGGCCCCTCCAGCACCCAGCTTATTTCCTGACTCCAATACTTAATTTTCTCCTAATTCCTGTACCTTCTTCCTAACAGTAGCCCATCTAATTATTCTTGACCTCTCACTCAATAACCAAGTATAAAGACTCAGTGTAGCTGCCTTTTCAGCATCTTTGCCTAACATAGTGTTTGCTTCTGCCCTGATTTATCTCTCTCTCTCCTTCGCCAACTGCCTTTCACCTTTAAATTTGTCGCCAGTGACCCTTGAATTATCCTGAACGACCTATTGGAACCCTTGCAATAAGCCCCAACTCTATTGATGGGCAGAATGGGATGTAGCCACTAGTAACTCAGAACTGAGCGTGCTCTGAATGTTACATTCTCAAAGGATGTTATCTGGCAGAACAGACTGCGTACAATTAACATTGTTTCAAGTTCCAAAGTTCACCTTGTAAGCCGGGAATTTCCAATGGATTGTCTTAATGATTCAAAAAAGGAATTGGGAATGTGGTCAGGAGCAGCAATCTCTTTGTTACAATGAATACTGTTGGGACTTAAAAATTCTTACTGTATAAATGGGTCAAGGATCAACTGTACTAAATGAGTGAAGAGAGAGTATTTCTTAAGTAATCTGCATAAGAAGTTTTCAGTTCGGGGCAATTACTGGAAGTCTGCAAATCCTGAGAATTAAAGGTACAGATCAACTTTAATTTGAGTTGAAAAACCAAAAAAGTTTAAATAATGCAAGATTATGCTCCTTGGAACAAGGAGATTGAGGAAGAAAGGTGTAGAGGTGTACAGGAATAAATAAGGCAGATGAGGAAAACATGTTCCCAGCAGCTGACAGTATAAAAATTAGGGGAGACTAATTTAATGTTTTGGGCAAAAGATACAGAGAGTATATTCGGAAGAACTTATTTACATAGTGAGTGGTCCTGACTTAGAACTTGCTGGTTATGATGGCAGTAGAAGAAGAGACAATCAATGACTTTAAAAGGAAATTATGATGAATTCAGCGTGCACTGGAGCGAAATTAGAGAGTATTCAAATGTATCTTCAGCCGGACTAGAACTTAAGTATGTTCATCAATTTTAGGTACAAACCCAATAGACACAAAATTAGTTTTGCATCACGTGAATCATCAAACATTCTCACTCCTTGAAAAACACTATGGATTAAAACCAAAGATAATGGGGACTGCAGATGCTGGAGATTCCAAGATAATAAAATGTGAGGCTGGATGAACACAGCAGGCCAAGCAGCATCTCAGGAGCACAAAAGCTGACGTTTCGGGCCTAGACCCTTCATCAGAGTGGGGGATGGGGGGAGGGAACTGGAATAAATAGGGAGAGAGGGGGAGGCGGACCGAAGATGGAGAGTAAAGAAGATAGGTGGAGAGAGTGTAGGTGGGGAGGTAGGGAGGGGATAGGTCAGTCCAGGGAAGACGGACAGGTCAAGGAGGTGGGATGAGGTTAGTAGGTAGCGGGGGGTGCGGCTTGGGGTGGGAGGAAGGGATGGGTGAGAGGAAGAACCGGTTAGGGAGGCAGAGACCGGTTGGACTGGTTTTGGGATGCAGTGGGTGGGGGGGGAAGAGCTGGGCTGGTTGTGTGGTGCAGTGGGGGGAGGGGACGAACTGGGCTGGTTGAGGGATGCAGTAGGGGAAGGGGAGATTTTGAAACTGGTGAAGTCCACATTGATACCATATGGCTGCAGGGTTCCCAGGCGGAATATGAGTTGCTGTTCCTGCAACCTTCGGGTGGCATCATTGTGGCAGTGCAGGAGGCCCATGATGGACATGTCATCAAGAGAATGGGAGGGGGAGTGGAAATGGTTTGCGACTGGGAGGTGCAGTTGTTTTTTTCGAACTGAGCGGAGGTGTTCTGCAATTCTCCATTCTCTTGATGACATGTCCATCATGGGCCTCCTGCAGTGCCACAATGATGCCACCCGAAGGTTGCAGGAACAGCAACTCATATTCCGCCTGGGAACCCTGCAGCCATATGGTATCAATGTGGACTTCACCAGTTTCAAAATCTCCCCTTCCCCTACTGCATCCCTCAACCAGCCCAGTTCGTCCCCTCCCCCCACTGCACCACACAACCAGCCCAGCTCTTCCCCCCCACCCACTGCATCCCAAAACCAGTCCAACCGGTCTCTGCCTCCCTAACCGGTTCTTCCTCTCACCCATCCCTTCCTCCCACATCAAGCCGCACCTCCATTTCATACCTACTAACCTCATCCCACCTCCTTGACCTGTCCATCTTCCCTGGACTGACCTATCCCCTGCCTACCTCCCCACCTATACTCTCCTCTCCACCTATCTTCTTTTCTCTCCATCTTCGGTCCGCCTCCCTTTCGCTCCCTATTTATTCCAGAACCCTCTACCCATCCCCCTCTCTGATGAAGGGTCTAGACCCGAAACGTCAGCTTTTGTGCTCCTGAGATGCTGCTTGGCCTGCTGTGTTCATCCAGCTTCACACTTTGTTATCAACATGTTATATAGCCTTTTCACTTGAATACTTTTCTAATTAAAGATTACCAATCAAACTTAAAATTTGGAATAGATATATACATGGATTCTGTATTTTCCAACTTAATTTAAAAGAAAAGCCTCGCTATCAGTTATGGGAGTTAAATGGAAAGATGCAATTGGAGACCTTCCTATCTGATAACTTGAATGAATTGCATGGAGGGGAATGGGATGGTGGGAAACTTCACATCTATAACCGAGTCAGCAGGTTTTCCATGCATGTAAATTAGGATATTTCAAACAGGAGATGACTACAGGAGGGGCTGTAATCTCCTTTCTGCATCTTTCTCTGTATATTTGGCATAGGCGATTAAATTTCCCCAAAAAGCAAATGAGACAAAATATCCTCAATCTTTTTCTGACCAATTTCAATTAAAGGCAAGCTTTTGCTTAGAATATTGTACTTTTCAAATTGACTGTATACGCTATGACACTGGAAATTGTAATGTTTAACCAAGAAAATCAGTTACAATTCTATAGCTGAAAAAATCCAGATGTTTTCTTTTGGAAAGTCCAAATTGAATAACTACAAATAACCTGAGCCATAAGTTATAGGAATGCATTCAGCAGATTTGCTGTACTTGCAGGTGCCTGCACTCAAAGTGCTCATTTTCCAATTTCTCTAATTGTTGATGTCTCTAAATTACTCATTCAAAGTGATATGCTATATTAAGATTTATTGAAATAACAAACATTTACAAATTCTCATCTGATAGAATAACACTCCTTCCTGTTCAGTATGTTACTTTTCCCTGTTTATCAACTCTCCTGGTGCTACATCGAATGTGTAACGGGTGAATATCCCCAGACATCTCAGTCAATTCCAGTCATAGAGTTGCCATTAAGCACAATACATAAGCTGACACCTCTTTCAGGCGCGTATCCCACTGAGTATGTTCTTATTCAATCAGATTATTCCAGTGCAAACACTTAGCTGTGATATTTTGCACCTCGAGTCTGTATTTGCCAGTCATTGAATAGACAAACAAGAGGATACTAACAAGTACTGCAACGGATACATATAACTATTATGACATCATATCTCTTCGGTTAAAGTACTTGGTAAAAGATGAAAGTGAGATTAGAAAAGTAGTTGCCAGCAAAAACAAGAAGCAATATATTATGGTGATCCTCAGGAACTATAGGAAGTAGACTAAATTGTGTCCCAAGATTGTCTTTTTTACTGTTCTTGAAGCGTTAACTCAAGTTGGCATATGCCAAATGCTGGCTGCTTTGTTTTTGCCCAAGTGACTTCTCTTCAGTAAATAATTTCAACCTAACTCATTAAGCTGGATGCTCATAGGTTTGGATGGAATACTTACGTTGATTTCAGCAGAGAGTAGTGTTGTGCTAGTAAAAGCAGCACTATATCTTTCTTTTCACTTTTTGATGGACAGCTCAGGTTGAAAGTGATCCAGAAGGACATTTTCTTCACAAATGTTCGCAAAACTGGTTTTGATCAGAACAGTATAAAAGTAAAGGATTTTCACTAAAGATTTCATAAATATTAGAAAGCTTCAGACAATACTTCTCAAAAGATACTTTTTCCACTGGGTGAAAGTATCTTACTTGGTGCATTAAGGTAAAAATTTAAGCTTTAATGGGTTTTCTATTTTAACCATGAGGATCAGAGAGACCTAAATTTTTTCAATTTATTTTTTTAAAAGCTCAACTCATGACTTCTACAGAGAGATTAAAGAATGTCATAATCATAACAGAAGCTATTCCACTGGTTGGTTGAATAATGACTGACTTAGATACAAATAGCTCAAGTATCATCAAAGTGCAAAATTGCCCAGGTTTGGTCTGACCATGAAAAGCATTCAAATCCAATCCACCAATTACCATCCTGTCAGTCTATTTTCAATCATCTGTAAAGTGATCAATGGTAAAGTCGATAATGCTATCATGTGGCACTGACACACGAATGAGCTGTTCACAGATATTTAGCTTGGGTTCAGTCAGTTCCAGGCCTCATTACAACCATGATCCAAATAGACAAAAAAGGCTAGATTCCAGAGGTTAGGTAAGAGTAATTGCCCCTCGTATCAAGGCAACATTGAAAGACTATGATATCAAGGATCTCAAGCAAAGCTAGTGAGGGCAATGAAACCAAAAGTGAGAAGCATACCTAGCACAAAGGAATACTGGTTTGTTTGTTGGAGGACAATTATCTCAGCCCCGGCACACTGCTGCAAAACTTCATCAGGTTAAATCGAATGCCAACAATAGAATTCCAATAAAAACCTTGAGAGGCACTGATTGGCTGTTCATATTTTTGAGAATCCTTTGTTCTCAGCAATTATGATCTAAAGGGTTTATAATAGTGTAACACTGCTGACACACCAAGGAAGGATTTGTTTCAGAATTGAAAGCTAGCTATAGGGATATGCAACTGAAATATACCAATTATCCACTTATCATCAAGAATTTTGTATGTAAACTAAAAGTTGTAAGATTTACATTGTGTCTCTCCCTCATGAAAGTGTGCTCCTGTTAGAGTACACTCAATCCCTGAAATGGAACAGCTGGATATCTTTGTGAAGGAATACTTTATTCAACATTGGTGCAAGAATTGAGAAAGCCGCTTCCCAAAAGCGATGTGAAATCCTATGGGTTACAATGATAACTCCTGCAAGGGAGCCAGATGTCTAATTATGTGAGTGGAACATCTTTCCTTTCTCTGAATTTTTAGCATTTTAAAGAAGAAATAAAATAACACTCACATGGGTTACGCAGCTGAAATTTATAGTTTTAAATTATGTATGTGATAACCAAGTTCTAACCTTGTCAGAACTTGTCCTCAGCTTAAACATGGAAAATCTTATTCTCTTTGACACAGAACTTTGTAAATGGTTAAATTTGTTTGTTCATTATGCTTTGTTTTCAGTTAGCTTTGGGTTCACTCAGTCTGGTCACATTATCAGTGACATTTTCTTTCCAAAACCCATTCCATCAGTTGATGTAATTTCTTATGATGTGTGCAAATGTGCATTGACTGCTGAATAAATGGAGATAAAAATGATTGGAAATTTCTGAACTTGAAGACATGAATGCACTTCTGCACTTCAGATTAATTATTTAACCCAACTTTTGTTCTGCAGTTTGGTACATGTGTTCATAAACCATTTCAAAAATGGTTTTGCTTGAAAATTGATGTTTTTCTTCACAAATAAAGTGAAAATAATGCTGTTTTCCTGCTCAGGTCAAACTTTCCCTTCTAACCTCCACTCAAACAGATGGGCGTGTATGGAATAAGCTGCCAGAGGAAGTAGTGGAAGCTGGTAAAATTATAGCATTTAAAAGGCATCTGAATGGGTACATGAATAGTTTGAGTTTAGAAGGATATGGGCCAAAAGCTGGCAAATGGGACTAGATTTATATAGGTTATCTGCTTGGCATGGACGAGTTGGACTGGAGTGTTCTTTTCTGTACTGATTATCTATGACACTATAAACAGATCTTCTCCATTCTCAACAATTTTACTCTTCAGCGTGTCATGCCACTTGCACAGCTTAAAATTTGCTCACTTAATTTCCTTCCACTCAAGCCTTGGTCATCCAACATTACTTCCTAAACTGCAAGAGTGATGACACCATCAACACACATCTCCTCATGGTGTTCATATCATCTTCAAAACTATCATTATAACCTCTTTCCTCAATAGATCTGCTCTTAATACTTGTAATCTGTTGTTTCCTTCATTTCCCTCTTCTTTCCAAATTCTTGATGCGCATCACTACCTAACAAGCCTGTTCCATCTTACGCCTGACATCAACTTCATGTTGGCAAACCTAATGCCATCCCCTTCATATGCAGCACATATGTGTTTCTGGTCTTGACTCCATCAATCTTTACGGCTGCTATTTCAGAGTGTGTCAGGGGTTGCTCAAGCATGAACTAACTTTGGCATCCAATTATTTACCAAAAAGACTCTCAGAGAATAATCATAGAGGCTTAGAGAACAGAGGGAATCCTTAGTTTTATGGCCCTACCGTGTCTACATTGGTAATAATGATGAGGAGTTTCAGGATTACCAAAGTATCAAAGCAATAGTTGATGCTGCCAATGCTACATTTTGTGACACATTGCAAGTAATGGAAAATGATCTAATGCTATATGACATCCCAATGATGCCTTGGATACATTGTAGTTACATGCCCCTTGCAACTGAAATCAGTAAAGAGCATGAATGATTGATGTTATTTAATTTCCAAATGGAACATAATTTAAATGGCCCTACAGCAAAAATATAAATGCTATTTTTTCCAGAAGTAAGGGATTTCAGCGCCCTGGTGGAGTCACAAATCGGAAAAATAATTGAAGGATCTGAAATTGCTCACAAGAACTAAGAGATACTCAGTGATTCTTTTCCCTCAGAGTAAGCACAGTTGCCACCATCCCAGCTGAGCAGTTTCAGTCCATTCCCTGCAGCGAAGTAACAATGGAGAATAGGAAATATAGCATTTCTGTAACTAATGGGAGCTTAAAATTTGAAGCGCTGAAGCAGCACTGGAACAATCAGTATCCAAGTGAAAGAAGCATGAAAATTACACAGGAATTGATCAAAGGATCCATGCAATAAGCAAATAGATCCCTTCTGCTGCCACTTGCTGACCTTATCCTCTCTAAAGTGACATGCCCAGAGCTAGGCATTCTTTCCATAACAGTACATATAATTTGCATTTATAAAATAATTTGTACACTTTTTTCTCAAAATTTTAACTATTTATCCTCTCCTTTTTTAAAAAGAAATTGTGAATCTTACCCCTTATATCTCTGTTTCTTTACTTTATATTGGCTACATCTGACCCCATTTCTAGTGACTCAGCATCATTGAGGTTCTCTTCGTTCAACTCCTCACCTCAACCATTTACACCCTGCAACTCGCTCAGAATTCTGGAATCCATGCCCTCACTCTAGCAAAATCCTCCAAAGAAGAAGACATGGCATTTTCTATTTTGCTTTCAAATCTTACCATGATCTCCTCACTTCTGCATCCTGTCTCAACTTAGTAGATTCTTCCAGATTCTGCAAATTATTTTAATTTTGTTAATTTTTCAACTCAAAAAATGAAACGAGGATCAAACAAAACCATTTCCAGCTACAGTGTTGACACTGTAATATTCAGCTTGGATAAACATTAATAAGACTTTATCTTCTCGCTTTAGACTTGACTTTTGACAGTGTGGAGATATGTTTTGACTTTTCTTCTTTGAAAATTGTCACTCGTAGAAATCAATGTGTTTCTGAACCTGAAAAAGGAGAGATGTCCATTCACCTGCGACATTGTTAAAATGAAGGCTTACAGATTGATCCTACTTTACTATCCCTCAGTTGCTGTAAGTTTTAATCTGCAACTCACTTTCCAATTTATTTAGCACTGACTGAAGTGAACTGTCATACACTAATACCACTGTTGGATGCTTGCAGTAAACATCTAATCTGAGCAGTGAATTAAGTATGCTGTAGCTTGCTGTTAGTGAGAGCTCCAAATTATCTGTGGAGAACATTATAATCATTTCCATCTTTAATCACGGCTTTGTGCAAGTGACACAACATCAGCAATCACAACTTTAAACTGTAACCAAGCTTGCCGCGCATAGAATTTAATTGTCAGTCAGTAATAGTTATATACACAGGGAAGAAGGACAATTTGAAGTAATACAAGTTCAGTGTTAAATTCTGTGCATGGTAATGCTTAATTAATTCATTCTAGCTATATTGTAAGTAGTTCATTTAGCATATCTATAAATGTGGTGATTTTTAAATTTTTGTGACAAGTCAGAATAGCTTATCTCTGTCTCACGAAAATAATTCCCTAATTTATAAAATCTGGTAAACAGAATGAGACAGGTTTTAGACCACAAATTACACTTTACTAAGTGTTGTTTCAAGTTGTGAAAAAATTATTTGATTATTATTGGCTTTTTGTTTCTTTATAATTTATTTTGCACCAGATTGTCCTGTCATAAATCATGGGGCCTGTTACTGTACAGAGATTCAGCCTTCAAAGTTGTTTGGTAAATGCCACACAATTTATCCGGACCTTATGAAAGCTTTGGGTTATTACATTATTTTTGTGTAAAACATGCACGACTCACTGAGTTAATGACTCCTTTCATCACTCCCAAAAGGGGCTGCTTGATGGAACTGGAGCAGAATATTTTTACTTAAGACTCACTGAGCTGTTCTCTGGAATCATTCCAACAGTGCTGCCACTGTTGTTATCTTCTTACCCTGGAGAGAAAGTTGAATTTAGATTGTACATGGCTCTGTAATATAACTTGTTAAGACACCAGAGAAAGATTTATAAAATGAATGGCAGAAGTAATCAAAACATTTGATCTGAAATTGAATTTTTGATGGAAACTTACCAAAGGAAAATAATAAAGAACACAACATTCACAAATGGAAAGATTAAGAGTTTATTTTCAAATGTACTTAGGTTCTACTTGCTGCATGGAATTTATTGAGGCTGAAGACAGAATAGCCACTCTCTTGAAAATCAAGCTTCACCTGTCATTGAGAGATCGGATACTGATTTGCAATATTTTTCCTCCATTCTTCATTAAGTTGAAAAATGACACTCAATTGTTGCATTTTTCAATCTAAAATGTAACTAGAGTGGAGGTTTGGATTTGAATAATCTTAAACAGTTAAATAGAGCATTACAATTTAAACACCAAGCAAACACTACGGCTTTTGATGTAAGTAGCATAAATTCTGAATGAAACACATATTTAGTGAACAGTTTATGGCATACAATTTTACTACTTCATCAACTGACTCACAAATTGGGGTCTCTTAATTACATTTAACAGTAACCCAATTCCAGTGAAAAGTGTTGCAATTCCTCTCCCCACGGGTGCTAATAATCCAGTTGCATTATAATTAGATTACTTCGCCAATAAATTATGGTGATTTTTAGTAATAATATGGTGCTGCAGCACATCCCCTGCTATATTGTACCAGTAGTTTTTTCTCAATCCAGCAGAAGCTAGAATGTTAGAAGTAGTATACAAGGTGAGAGTCTTGTCATATACTGACTAGATTATTCTTCAGAAAATACCTGAGCAATAACAATTTGATTAATTTTGTTCCAATTGTAGCAAACTGCAGTTCATAATTAGTTTCAACCAATGTATGGAAAAAAGCTCTTTAGTGAGATGTGGACATTGCTGGTTAAGCCGTCTCTCATACCGCTTGAGGAGGAGATAAGTCAACTTGAGCCATTGTAGTCCTTATGGAAAAGTACACCCACAGTCTTAGTGGAAGAGAATTTCAGGACTTTGATCCAGCAACACTGAAGGAAGAGCGATATAGCTCTAAGTCAGCTTGGCACGTAGCTTGTACTCATGCAACTGCAGAATAACGTAACTGCCACCCCCTCACCCCTACACCCCCATTTGCTTTAAATGCTGGAAACAGGGAATAATGCACTCTTTTTTTTACATTCACTCATGGGATGCAGGTGATGCTGGCTGCACCAGTGTTTATTACTCATCCCTAGTTGCCCTTGAAAAGTAGGTGACGTGCTGCTTTACTGAACTGCTGCAGTCATTTGCTGTAGATAGGCCCACAATGCATTTAGGGAGGGAGTTCCAGGACTTTGGTCCAGTGACACTGAAGGAATGGTGATATATTTCCAAGTTAGCATGGTCTCTGGAGAGTAGCTTGCAGATGGTAGTTTTCCCATCAATCTGCTGCCCTTGTCCTTTTAGATGGTGGCTGTGGATTTGCAAGGTGCTGTTAGTGGAATTCCTGCAGTGCATCTAGTAGATGGTGTACACTGCTACTACTGAGAATCAGTGGTGGAGGCACTGAATATTTGTGAATGTCATGCCAATCAAGCGGGCTGTTTGGTCCTGCTCACTAAGCTTCATAAGTGTTATTGGGGCTGCACTTGTCCAGCCATGTGTGTAGTTTTCGATCAAACTTCTGATTTGAGACTTATAGATGCTGGCTAGGCTTTAGAGAGTCAGGAGGCGAGTTACTCATTGCAAAGGAAGATGTTGAACTACTTTACTGTCAGGAGAAACAGGATGCCATAGAAATCAAACACTGACAAGGAAAATTGTTTGGGATGAAAAATTGAAGACATGATTATGGAGACAGAAGGCAGATGGTGAGGGGAAATTCAATTAGTATTACAACTTCTTTCAGTAGCAATGAGACAGTAAATGAATCAGGAGTCCTTCCTCTATCAATAATTTTCAATTTATGGACAGGCTTTTTAAGTGTGACCTGTGGACTTTGGTTAGATCTGCCATTTGTTCCCAAGTCTAGAACGTGATCATTATTTAGGTGCTAATGCTCACTTTGCTACAGATCATGAAATAACTAATAATCTTGTTGTATTTAAAAATGAATCTATTGCCTATGATGAAGCATGAGTAGCAGCAACAGATGATTTTTATAATAAAACAAAGACTGAGAGATAGAGATTTGTCTTAGGTGGTGGCATTGGCTCTGTGGACGATATGCAAAGAGGCTGATATTTAATTCCATCGTCCACAATGAAGCTGATTATTCATATTGTGTAAATCAGACAGCCAATCTGACACTCCCTATTATGTCCAACCACTTGGGGTTAATGTCTACCATTGTGTCAATTTTAGAATGAATTGTTCAGACCCATTTGTAGCTCCTCCCATGACCTGTATCAGACTTTATACAATTGATAAAGTTGTACAAGGATTAATTTTATTAATTTTATTACCTGGAGATGTGTCTTAACATGTCTGAATAGGTTGATTAAAAATACATAAAACACAACGACACCCATTTGACACTACAGTTGAAAGTGTGTGTTTACAAATATACACAATCACTTTACAGGATTGGGAGAGAGAGACAATACCTGCATGCTAGGATAATAAAATGTGAGGCTGGATGAACACAGCAGGCCAAGCAGCATCTCAGGAGCACAAAAGCTGACGTTTCGGGCCTAGACCCTTCATCAGAGAGGGGGATGGGGGGAGGGAACTGGAATAAATAGGGAGAGAGGGGGAGGCGGACCGAAGATGGAGAGTAAAGAAGATAGGTGGAGAGAGTGTAGGTGGGGAGGTAGGGAGGGGATAGGTCAGTCCAGGGAAGACGGACAGGTCAAGGAGGTGGGATGAGGTTAGTAGGTAGCGGGGGGTGCGGCTTGGGGTGGGAGGAAGGGATGGGTGAGAGGAAGAACAAGTTAGGGAGGCAGAGACAGGTTGGACTGGTTTTGGGATGCAGTGGGTGGGGGGGAAGAGCTGGGCTGGCTGTGTGGTGCAGTGGGGGGAGGGGACGAACTGGGCTGGTTGAGGGATGCAGTAGGGGAAGGGGAGATTTTGAAACTGGTGAAGTCCACATTGATACCATATGGCTGCAGGGTTCCCAGGCGGAATATGAGTTGCTGTTCCTGCAACCTTCAGGTGGCATCATTGTGGCAGTGCAGGAGGCCCATGATGGACATGTCATCAAGAGAATGGGAGGGGGAGTGGAAATGGTTTGCGACTGGGAGGTGCAGTTGTTTTTTGCGAACTGAGCGGAGGTGTTCTGCAAAGCGGTCCCCAAGCCTCCGCTTGGTTTCCCCAATGTAGAGGAAGCCGCACCGGGTACAGTGGATGCAGTATACCACATTGGCAGATGTGCAGGTGAACCACTGCTTGATACGGAAAGTCATCTTGGGGCCTGGGATGGGGGTGAGGGAGGAGGTGTGGGGACAAGTGTAGCATTTCCTGCGGTTGCAGGGGAAGGTGCCGGGTGTGGTGGGGTTGGAGGGCAGTGTGGAGCGAACAAGGGAGTCACGGAGAGAGTGGTCTCTCCGGAAAGCAGACAGGGGAGGGGATGGAAAAATGTCTTGGGTGGTGGGGTCGGATGGTAAATGGCGGAAGTGTCGGAGGATATGCGTTGTATCCGGAGGTTGGTAGGGTGGTGTGTGAGAACGAGGGGGATCCTCTTGGGGCGGTTGTGGCGGGGGCGGGGTGTGAGGGATGTGTCGCGGGAAATGCGGGAGACGCGGTCAAGGGCGTTCTCGATCACCGTGGGGGGAAAGTTGCGGTCCTTAAAGAACTTTGACATCTGGGATGTGCGGGAGTGGAATGTCTTGTCGTGGGAGCAGATGCGGCGGAGGCGGAGGAATTGGGAATAGGGGATGGAATTTTTGCAGGAGGGTGGGTGGGAGGAGGTGTATTCTAGGTAGCTGTGGGAGTCGGTGGGCTTGAAATGGACATCAGTTACAAGCTGGTTGCCTGAGATGGAGACTGAGAGGTCCAGGAAGGTGAGGGATGTGCTGGAGATGGCCCAGGTGAACTGAAGGTTGGGGTGGAAGGTGTTGGTGAAGTGGATGAACTGTTCGAGTTCCTCTGGGGAGCAAGAGTCGGCGCCGATACAGTCATCAATGTACCGGAGGAAGAGGTGCGGTTTGGGGCCTGTGTAGGTGCGGAAGAGGGACTGTTCCACGTAACCTACAAAGAGGCAGGCATAGCTGGGGCCCATGCGGGTGCCCATGGCCACCCCCTTAGTCTGTAGGAAGTGGGAGGAGTCAAAAGAGAAGTTGTTGAGTGTGAGGACGATTTCAGCTAGGCGGATGAGAGTGTCGGTGGAGGGGGACTGGTCGGGCCTGCGGGACAGGAAGAAGCGGAGGGCCTTGAGGCCATCTCCATGTGGAATGCAGGTGTACAGGGACTGGACGTCCATGGTGAATATGAGGTGTTGGGGGCCAGGGAATTGGAAGTTCTGGAGGAGGTGGAGGGCGTGGGTGGTGTCACGGACGTAGGTGGGGAGTTCCTGGACCAAAGGGGAGAAAATGGAGTCCAGATAGGTGGAGATGAGTTCGGTGGGGCAGGAGCAGGCTGAGACGATGGGTCGACCAGGGCAGGCAGGTTTGTGGATTTTGGGAAGGAGATAGAAACGGGCCGTGCGGGGTTGGGGAACAATGAGGTTGGAGGCTGTGGGTGGGAGGTCCCCTGAGGTGATGAGGTCGTGAATGGTGTTGGAGATGATGGTTTGGTGCTCGGGTGTGGGGTCATGATCGAGGAGGCGGTAGGAGGTGGTGTCGGAGAGTTGGCGTCTGGCCTCGGCGATGTAGAGGTCAGTGCGCCATACTACCACTGCGCCACCCTTGTCTGCGGGTTTGATGGTGAGGTTGGGGTTGGAGCGGAGGGAGCGGAGGGCTGCCCGTTCTGCGGGGGAGAGGTTGGAGTGGGTGAGAGGGGTGGAGAGGTTGAGGCGGTTGATGTCTCGACGGCAGTTGGAGATGAAGAGGTCGAGGGAGGGTAGGAGGCCTGGGGGTGGTGTCCAGGAGGAGGACTTGTGTTGGAAGCGGGTGAAGGGGTCAGTGGAAGGAGGGTTAGGTTCCCGGTGGAAATCTCCCCTTCCCCTACTGCATCCCTCAACCAGCCCAGTTCGTCCCCTCCCCCCACTGCACCACACAACCAGCCCAGCTCTTCCCCCCCACCCACTGCATCCCATAACCAGTCCAACCTGTCTCTGCCTCCCTAACCGGTTCTTCCTCTCACCCATCCCTTCCTCCCACCCCAAGCCGCACCCCCCGCTACCTACTAACCTCATCCCACCTCCTTGACCTGTCCGTCTTCCCTGGACTGACCTATCCCCTCCCTACCTCCCCACCTACACTCTCTCCACCTATCTTCTTTACTCTCCATCTTCGGTCCGCCTCCCCCTCTCTCCCTATTTATTCCAGTTCCCTCCCCCCATCCCCCTCTCTGATGAAGGGTCTAGGCCCGAAAGGTCAGCTTTTGTGCTCCTGAGATGCTGCTTGGCCTGCTGTGTTCATCCAGCCTCACATTTTATTATCTTGGAATCTCCAGCATCTGCAGTTCCCATTATCTCTGATACCTGCATGCTACACTGGATTCAATTATGACGCAGAGAAGCTAATATGGACACTTCCATGAGTCAGTTCCACATGAGTTACATTGGAATGGCAAATATTCTCAATTAAACAAAGGTTTTCTGAACAGTCTATCATAAATTGGTCCACTAATTCACAAGATTTGTAACTTGTAGCGTAGTCAGGTCAAAATCTTCCACGGCAAGTTGTCATTCATAGTCATCAAGTCATTTACAGCACAGCGGGATCCAATTCAGCCCATTGAGTCCATCTCTCGCGAGCAAGCCAGTTAGTGCCATTGCTCTGTCCTATCCCATAGCTCTACAAGCATGTTGTCTTAATGAGTTCATTCAACATCCTGTCAAATCATTAATTATCTTTGCTTCCAAAACCATAATGGACAACAGTTCCAGGTCATTAGCACTTACTACTGAAAACTCTAGGTCTCTGGCCCCTAGCCCTTGCACCTGAATTTCACGCCAACTTCTCCTTCTGTGGTAGGCCCTCAATATCATGGATGATTATCTCTGCTCTGATTCTATGGGTTCTGTGACGGCTGCTAACTCCAATGCATGATCTGCCAAATTCTGCTGCATGATTGGAAGGTGGAGCCTGAAGGTTCAACCTGATGCACTATTGGAGATATTACATTCACTCTCTGATGTCTAATTTTGTACCTTCATGTTCGCAAAGTCTCCTGATGTCTTTGATGCAATCATGAATAAAGCTTCTCCATTTTGGTAAGTCACATGTCAGGGACTCTCATAGGTCATCAAGGATGATTAACCTCTTCAGGGATGCTTTAAGGTCCTCTCTAAAGCATTTCTGTTGTCACACTGGGAGCTCTTCTTTGTCTAATATATCCAAACCTGCCATAACCTTGTGCATCCCTTTCAAATGTCCCCTTACCCATTTGCTCCAAGGATGAAACTCAGCTTCTGCAATATAGCCTTGTAGCTAAAATACTCCCAACCATAGAACAATTCTGCTAAATCTCCACTGCATCCTCTCAAAGATTTCACATCAAGGATGTACACTATACTCACTGTTTGCCAGTTGTCCAAATTTGGTGTCATGTAGATTAAAAAATGTAGTAGTTTTGGCACTTACACTTAAGGAACACTACTGTCTGCTAACTTCCAGTCTGAAAACCAACCATTTAGCATGGCTTGAAACAAAAACACAACTCTAGAACTGGAGAAGGGTCACTGGATTTGAGCCATTAACCCTGCTTTCTCTGCACAATGCAGCCAGACCTGCTGAGTTTCTTCAGGAGTTTCTATTTTTCCAGCATCTGCAGTTCTTTGTTTTATTTACCATGACCTGCTGTTTTCAGCCCTTTTGCCATTTTTAATTGAACTTGAAAATGATCCACCTTCTCCATGAGTGTAAATTTTTTTGACCAGTCTTTTGTGTGGCATTTTGTCAAATACTTTCCTTAAATCCATACGGATAACATCCATTGCATTTTCGTCATCAACTTTCTCTGTTAAAATTCTATTAGAATGATCTGTTTCTTACAAACCAATGCTAACCCTTTCTTAATTAACTGAAACATCTCCAAGTGCCTATTGTTTTTCTCCTTGATTATTATATTGAAAAATTAACCACTTCTGATGTTAAACCATCTGGCTGAATTTACATCCATTATTCAGTGTATTACATTTACACTCTCAATTCTCTGGCACCTCCCTCATGTCCAAGGAAGAGTAAAGATTGTGGAAATCTTTCTGGTTTCTCCACTCGTGCTTCCTTATAGAGTCAGAGTGCAATTAGTGAAAAGACCATTTACTTGTGCCCTTCAATGACTATTTGCACATAAGCTGTTGTTTACTGGCTCTTCACAAGACTATTATTTTCATTGGTTACTGAGACAAAATCCTTCCCCACATTGTCTTATATTGATTTTCAACCAAAATTATTCTTGTAATATTTTAGAGACAGAATAAGACAAATACTGTGACTAATTTTCACAAGATTGCATTCTAGGCATATCTTTGTACACTACAGGGAGTCTTTATGGGTGGGGAAACCTCATTTGTTTCTATTTATTAAAATAATTATTACTTGATGTTTCTTCTAATTATTAGAACTCCAGATCATGACCTTTCAGATGTTAGTGCCCAGAGAGAAATTAGAGGCTCTATTTTTAGTGGTGCTGATTAGCACAGTTGTTGAGTTACTATGAGTGATTTATTTTTGGTGAAGCCAAATTGTCAAGAACCACAATAAAATAATGTAAATGTGAACTAGATGGCAATAGTTTGCAAAGGAAGTCAAACCCAAGAGCTATACAGAGGGGATAATTCTCAAGTGCTGTATGTATATTTCAACATTTTTTAAAAGCAATATATCCTTAACCTCTACCCTACAGGGTAAAGGAAGTCAGAGTTTAACATCTCATTTGCAAGGCCTCACTTCACTCAGAAGGGCCTTTATATGTCAGCCTAGATTTTTCTGATTCAGAGGCAAGAATTTTACCAACTGCAGTGTAGCTGTGAGCTCGGATCAATCTGCTAAGGACCAAGGGCAGATTGCCCAGTACAGCAGGGAAGAAGTTGTGGACTTTTACCAGCTGCAGCTAAGTTAGAGCACTGCTAGTAATTGGTTAGATTGCATCTGTTTTATCTGTGGTTCTTTCCTGGCTAGCATTGCACTATCAGCTGATATGTTGCTTACACATCAATCAAACACGTGGCTGATGGGACAATCAGCATGAGTTACATGTTCAGCCACTGTCCCACTAAATATTATTTTATGGCTGCCAAGTGCACTTGTACAGGAAAGACTGAAGGGTGCCAACTCCTTGGCCTGGGTTTAGCAAATTATGATATGTCTATTATAACAAAATAACGAAATAGCTCATCGTGATATTGTAGCTTTAATATCCTCGGGAGGTCCCACTTGGCTCCTCAGCTAACTAATTACTTTGAAAGCCACTGTCATTTTGTAGAAAGACACAATGGTTAATTTGCTAAATTAAGAAAGATTCTATAACTAATTGATTAAACAAAAATAATTGATCTTGATTTTGTTAGTGGTGGTGGAGGGATAAAAAAATTCTCTAGGATCCTGGTAAAATCTCCTGATTTTCCTTTATATCTAAGCAAAGTTGTCTTTTGTTTCATGCATCATCTAACAGCCGGTACAGTGGACAATACAGCATTGTCTCAGAACTGCTCAGAAATACCAACAGAATATATGCTGAAATTCCAGAGGTAGTACTTGAATCTTCCGATACAGAGTCAGGAATATTACCAATGGACCAGGTAGATCACTAAATGGCCTCATATATCTAATCTTGGAAGATGTGGGTTTGGAAAAACTTGCCATTCTATGTTGTAGTCTAAATTTGTGTTTTGGTGTAGCACGTGCGTGAGTAATAGAGGTAAAAAGGTTATGACATTGGCAAAAACTAAATGACAAACTTTATTTTGTAACATCCAAGAAAGGCTACTGTATATCTAATATACCAAGCATAATATTCTTGACATTGTTGATTTGCTAAAGGATATTGAGAGAGTCTGCTCAAGTATGAGAAGGACTAACTTTATTAAGACATCTGTTATTGAGGCTTCGTTCTGCCATGAGGCTGCAAGAGAGAGCAAGATCATGTGTCATTGCATTGCTTCCTTTGATATTGTATACTATATTACAGTAACACATAATTCATTGAGCTAAATTCCCCCCAGGTTTCTTCTTCAAACTATTATGTTGCACCTAGTACATGATATGCTTGGGTAGTGTTAACTTGTCAGACCCATTTAGGTATGGTTTTCTGTCTGGCATTGTTCTCACTACCTGCAACACTGTATATAACAATAAGCCAGGTAGCTATCTGCGGTCAATCATTGCACAATGAAATCCATGGGGGTATCAATGAAATTACAAATTGGGTGAGGCATAAAATGTGATGATGTTTCTCTATGACCAATTTTATATATTTACACAGTCAAGATCTACTCTTTTGAATTAGCTGAGCGTATGGTGTCAGATTTTGATGGAATCCATAAGCCTTCGGAACTGTAAGATTGTATTTCTGTCTAAAACTCATTCTGAAGGAGCTATTTGTTCATATAAAATCTGTAATCTTTCATTTTCTTTTAACTTCGTAAACTACTGTTCAGGGTCACATCTGGTTTTCCATATAACTTCTACATTTTCTTATTGAAAGGTCAAATGTTCCTATTGGGACATTTTTACTTCCATCTGATTTAGATTTTCTCTTTTATTTTTGCATAAACTTTATGCTCATGATGCTGAACATGAATTCATTTCCTGCAACCATCCCTTCCCACTACCTTTACCCAAATTCTAACCGTTGCTAAGATTAAGAATTCTTGAATGAAGTTTTACATAGATTAGTCCAAGCTAAAGATCTGTACACACCTCCAACAATGTGCTTCGATTAAAAGCTTTTTGATCTGAAAAGACAACATCCTTACTCTATAATTGGAATCTCTTCATTTTATATATTTCTAGCGTTGTATTGTCATGGTAAAAGTATGTCAGAACTAGCCACAAAACTAATCTATGCTACCATTCTCTACTGACCCTTCACTTTGAAGGTACTGATAGTCGAATGGGAAGAAGTGTCAGGGTACACAGAATGCAACATCTAACATGTAACTATATACAACAAAAGGCATATACATGAGCATTAAAAACTATTTGATGTCTTAATCAATAGTAATTAATTGCTCTGTCTGTGAATACACATACTATTGAATACTGAGTCCAGACAATGACGAAGGTATCGATAAAAGTGGGCATTTGGCCCATTCTTATCTATGCAGGAATAATTTATATGCCCGTATGATCCTACCTAGAAGTCCATTCCATATGTTGATTATCTTTTGTGCAAGGTATTCTCTCAAATCACAGGTAACTTTGCTCTTCACCTCTTAGAATCTATATTGTATGTGTGAAATTCTCTATACAGCATCATTAGATTTGAATATAAATGGATTCGACTTATCCATTAAAGCTCAATGGAACCTGGTTTCAAACTACCCAACTATGTTCTGCTTATATGCATATTCATAGATGTAGTGCTTGTAAAAGTTTCCTAGGGGTGAATAAGAATATTTTAAAAATATGTCTTCAGCCCAAGCTCAGTGTAAAAGGATTGTATTGAATGCTTGTTTCAGCCAGTCCTTGCTAATTATAATTTGAAACATGTTTTCTCATGATGGATTTTGGTTCTTTCCTGAAGCAGAAGAATTGGCAGGATGAGAGGTTAAGCCAAAGCCTGTAATTAAAACAATTAGATGGGGAAGTATCACATGGCAGAAAGTTACATTGTTGACAAGATTTTATGAGAAAGTTTCAACTCTTCAGGAGTACTGTGTCCAGTTCTAGTCTCTGTCGTACGAAGCATATTATTAAGCCAGAGAAGGTTCAGAAAAGATTTACCAGGATGTCACCTGGAGTAGAAGGTTTGAGTTATATGGATAGATTGGATAGGCTGGGACGTTTTTTTTCCCTGGAGCAAAGGATGTTGAGGGGTCAGGTTATACAGGTTTATAAAATCATGCAGGGTATAGATAAAGTGAATGGCAGGTGTCTAAGTAAAGATTTGCTTGAAGATGACGATGATTTTTAAACAATCCCATGGAAGCCAGATCAACCAAAAGAAGAAATTGTTTGGCCTGAGTGTTCAGGATACTGTGAAAAAGAAAATATTTGTTCATATCAAAATGCAATTTCCTGGCCCAGAAGTCCAGAATTCATGAGGTTAAACATCCCGAAGATTATGTTCTGAGGCAACTATCTGAGTCAGCAGGAATGCTTCACCTGATAAGGAAATTCGGGAGATTAAAGGTTGTTCAGAAAAGGTAATGGACTAACAACAAAGGAATCATTGGCAGGAATGACCTCCTCCATGAAAGACATTCATAAGATAAAATATCCTCCACCAGAGAAATGATTTAGAGAGAATCAAATCCAAAATCAACAGCCTTCGATCCAAAGAGTTACCAATCTTCCAAGTCAGAAGGAAATGCATTCTGGAAAAGCTGCAAAATGTTCAAACCACTTATACGCGTGAAGTCATAAACTTGGCAGAAGGAGATGTAGTGGTAAGTGGAAAAGTGATTATACATGTGAATGTGAAATTGTTAACGAGAAGGAAGAAAAGCTTGGAGAGAAATGTTTTATAAGTTAATGGATCTGAATGAGTTAATGAGTATCAAGATCCACCCAACTTGATAATTTTATACAGTCTTTGGATGGAGAAACAATTAGTTGTGTGCAAGGTTCCACTGGAGCCGGTATGATATTTCTGACTTGATAGTTGTAATTATGTCTCACAGGTTAATACTAACTTATGTAGCGCTATCATTCAATAAACTATACCTAGTTAAGTCAGTTAGGTGCCTCTTCTTGTAAAATTGTTTATTGGCCTATCCTCTACCACAGATAATTAGACAGAACCTTAGTACAGAAAGAAATATTCCATTGGCACAATACATGCCTTTATGGAGCATTGGGTTCCACAGGGCCTGGGGTGCATCCCGGTAACAATATTTTGGTTTAATTTTGAAAAGTTTTTGTTGACGTCTTGATTATTTTGTTATAGTGTCCCACCAGAGGCTGTCTGAACTGGTCAAAGTTTATCTAAAGGAATAGTAAGTAAAATTAGTGACTGTGAATTACCCCAGCCACAAGCCACCATGGTTGGTGACCAGAAGATTTGACATGTCATCAATGCCAGTATCTATGAATACGACATAGCCTTCTGCTTCAATATTTTGAAAATAGCAGAAATTGTGTCTTCACCCTTTTCATCAAACGATTTTGTCAAATCTCACAGTTTTCCTATGCCCTAATGTATTATTATAGAATTTCTGTTTGTTTTCAAATCTTCTGTCCAATGTACAGTAGCAAACTCCTCCTGCCTTCAACTCCAGATCTGTAGTGTATTCTAGACATCTTGTCTTTTGTTCCTTCTTTTCCTATATCAATAGCCATATATTCAGCCATTGTACTCCTACCCTCTGAAATGTACTACCCAATTTCTTTCCCATTGTCACTCCTTGCTTACAAAAGTGTCCTCAAAACACCCTCTTCAACATTATCTTTGGATTATTATCTTAGTCTTTCTTCTCTCAGCACTTCATGCCAGGGTCCAAGATCCTTTAGAATCTTATTGTAGAATGCCGCACCTTCCTGCATTTAAGGAATACAACAGCAGTTCGAGATGCTGAGATAGTGATTCAGTTTGGCGTCAGATGTTTTGAGTTTGCAGCCAGTTAAAGAAACTTACTAGTGAAATGATAAAAAGAAAACTAGCTGATGCCCTTAATGGGTTTTGCATGTAAATTAATCAATTAGAAAACACCAGTGATTTACCGGTGGTGTTTAAAAGACGAAAGAATACCATGGAGGGTTTTGAGATGAAATTAAACTATTCAGTTGTGAGTAAGAGCACTTCTGAATGTAATAAGAGACAAAATGAGAAAAAAAGAAGCTAACTGAGGCGGAGGGTCTTGTGATCCCTATCTGTGATCTAGAAGACTTGGGTTCAAGTCCCACCTGCTCCACAGATATGTCATAAAATCTCTGAACAGGTTGATTTAGGAAAATATTGGGAAACAAATAAGCCTCATTCCTGCAAGTAGCACACTCCATAAGCAATTTAATATATTTCTAATTTTGTATTATGCTGGCGTTGTGATTTTCCAACATCAGGAGTAGCAGCTATCATTGGGGAGCCACACCTTCATCATTGCAGGAAGAGTGGCTGGTGGGGTGACCAGAGTCAGGGACATGTTGGGTGGTGGAGGCCTGGCCTGGAAGTTGCCACAGAACTGGCAAGCAGGATGGCAGTAAACATCCAGCTAGTGCCAATACCATCCATCGTCTGAAAACAAGGATGTTCAGATTCGACATTCTGCATCAGTTGAAGGATGCCCAGTTGTGAGGGGGGGATCTCATCTGCATATTGCCTTGCTCATGCAGAATTCCGCATTAGCCCTGTGTTCCAGAACCTCCCTCAGGACCCTGAGCCACGTCATGAAATTGTCCTTCTGCCCTTGTCCCCATGTCCTTCTGTCTGGCAACGAGGAGGAGTTTCCTTTAGGGGCTGCTGCTGTCCTCTGTCAGCATCTTCTTCAGCCCCATGCTGCTAATCTTTGGACACCCAATGTGGAGGCTCCCTCATAGGACCTGCTGCTGGGACTGGACAAATGGCATCGACAGGTCCAGGCAGCAAGCTGTAGAGAGTATCTTCAATGCGACTGCCTGCCCCTAACCTCTGCAGCTATGTATATATTAGAATCTCCTTGGATGAGCATTTAGTGTCCATCAACCCCTTTGCTGCTTTTAGAGAGGTGTGGGTAACCTAGAGTATGGAATTCCTTATTTCCCCCTCCAACTCCATTTTAATTTAGCTCTCACCCTCTCTCCCTATCTTTCTTTCACTCAAAAAACTAAAAATAAAGGAGACAACCTGAGAGCTGTGGTGGCACAGTCGTGGTGCTGCTACTCCTCGAATCAGGAGGCCTGGGTTTGCATCCCACTAGCTCCATGGATGTGTAACAACATTGCTGAACACGTCCATGAGGAAAAGATTAAAAATAAAAGAAACAAGTTGATGTTGTTGCACTGCACAGAGCCTATAATTCATTAATTGTTTAATGGGTGACTTGATGGAGGTTTATATAAGATAAAAGCTGATATTCATTTCTATTAAATTCAATGGGCAAATTGAAAATCATCTTCCAGTTAGACACTATATAGCTTTTTGGATTCAATTTTGAGTTAATCGTTTTCTGACAGAAATCTCTGTGCCACCACCTCCCCCTCATCATTTTTTTCCCTTTTCTTCATATATTTTGATCTTACAGGATACAAAAATACTTCCAGTAATCGCTGTAAATCAGGAGTAAGAAGGGAGAGAGGGACTTGGAGAAATTATAATGCCAAGAGAAAGGGGTAGTGGGTAAACTGATGGAGCCGCTGACTGACAAATTACTGGGTCCTGAAGACTTTACCCTAGACTCTTAAAAGTGGCGTCTGATGTGATAGTAGATGCATTGGTTTTAATTTTCTAAAATTTGCAAACTTGTGGAAAGGTTCCATCAGACCAGAAATTTGCAAATATAACTTCTTTATTCAAGCAGGGAGAAAGACTGGAAACAGGAAACAGTAGGGCAGTTAGCTAGACATTCCTCATGTGGTAGAAATTAGAAGGAGATGATAATTGAGCACTTAGTAAAACTCAAGGTAATCAGGAAGAGTCAGCATGGTTTCAAGAAGGGCAAGTTATTCTTAACCAACAATTGTCCTTTGAAGAAGTTACATGCACTGTGGATAAAGAGGAGTCTGTAGACATAGTGTTTATCGGTTTTAGAAGGCATTTGAGGGCCCACATTAAAAGTTACTGCGCAAAGTAGGAGCCCATGCTATAGGATGAAACATACATGGATTGAAGGTTGGTCAGCAGAAAACCAAAAATATCTCTAAAGGAGGTTTTTCCCAATTGGCAGGATATGACAAGTGGAGTCTCCCCGGGAATCTTTGCTGGGGCCTCAGTTTTTTACAATTTATACCAAAGGCAAAAATAGAACATAGAACATAGAACATAGAACATAGAACAGTACAGCACAGAACAGGCCCTTCAGCCCACAATGTTGTGCCGACCATTGATCCTCATGTATGCACCCTCAAATTTCTGTGACCATATACATGTCCAGCAGTCTCTTAAATGACCCCAATGACCTTGCTTCCACAACTGCTGCTGGCAACGCATTCCATGCTCTCACAACTCTCTGTGTAAAGAACCTGCCTCTGACATCCGCTCTATACTTTCCACCAACCAGCTTAAAACTATGACCCCTCGTGCTAGCCATTTCTGCCCTGGGAAATAGTCTCTGGCTATCAACTCTATCTATGCCTCTCATTATCTTGTATACCTCAATTAGGTCCCCTCTCCTCCTCCTTTTCTCCAATGAAAAGAGACCGAGCTCAGTCAACCTCTCTTCATAAGATAAGCCCTCCAGTCCAGGCAGCATCCTGGTAAACCTCTTCTGAACCCTCTCCAAAGCATCCACATCTTTCCTATAATAGGGCGCCCAGAACTGGACGCAGTATTCCAAGTGCGGTCTAACCAAAGTTTTATAGAGCTGCAACAAGATCTCACGACTCTTAAACTCAATCCCCCTGTTAATGAAAGCCAAAACACCATATGCTTTCTTAACAACCCTGTCCACTTGGGTGGCCATTTTAAGGGATCTATGTATCTGCACACCAAGATCCCTCTGTTCCTCCACGCTGCCAAGAATCCTATCCTTATTCCTGTACTCAGCTTTCAAATTCGACCTTCCAAAATGCATCACCTCGCACTTATCCAGGTTGAACTCCATCTGCCACCTCTCAGCCCATCTCTGCATCCTGTCAATGTCCCGCTGCAGCCTACAACAGCCCTCTATACTGTCAACGACACCTCCGACCTTTGTGTCGTCTGCAAACTTGCTGACCCATCCTTCAATTCCCTCGTCCAAGTCATTAATAAAAATTACAAACAGTAGAGG
Source organism: Stegostoma tigrinum (assembly GCF_030684315.1). Classification (NCBI taxonomy): domain Eukaryota; kingdom Metazoa; phylum Chordata; class Chondrichthyes; order Orectolobiformes; family Stegostomatidae; genus Stegostoma; species Stegostoma tigrinum. Next base: position 29,481,263 of record NC_081379.1, read on the forward strand.
CCCAAGGACAGAGCCCTGTGGAACTCCACTCACCACTGACTTCCAGGCAGAATATTTTCCTTCTACTACCACTCGCTGTCTTCTGTTGGCCAGCCAATTCTGTATCCAAGCAGCTAAGTTCCCCTGTATCCCATTCCTCCTGACCTTCTGAATGAGCCTACCATGGGGAACCTTATCAAATGCCTTACTGAAGTCCATATACACCACATCCACAGCTCGACCCTCATCAACTTTTCTAGTCACATCCTCAAAAAACTCGATAAGGTTTGTAAGGCATGACCTACCCCTCACAAAGCCGTGTTGACTGTATTTGATCAAGCCATGCTCTTCCAGATGGTCATAAATCTTATCCCTCAGAATCCTTTCTAACACCTTGCAGACGACAGACGTGAGACTTACCGGTCTATAATTGCCGGGGATTTCCCTATTTCCTTTCTTGAAGAGAGGAATTACATTTGCCTCTCTCCAGTCCTCAGGTACGACTCCAGTGGAGAGCGAGGATGCAAAGATCTTCGCA